>NW_024962283.1:4314736-4508987 GCF_019238085.1 Lagopus leucura
ATAACTTGGCGGAGTTTTTTTTTTCTTTTTTTTTCTTTTTTTCTTTTTTTTTTTTTTCTCTTTAATTGAAACAATTATTCACCTACCTGTATTTACTAAAGAGACCGTTAAGTTCAATAAAAGAAACACCACAAGTATAGATCTCGGTTGATAGACAAAAGCTACTGTACCTTGTTCAAAAGATACCAGGAAAGCACAGAGCACGTTGTTTTTCCCTATATGCAGGTGGTACCCCAACATTCATTACCAAAAGGAAAGGAAAAAAAGGAAGAAACCAAGTTGTACAAGTACTGACTGGTAACAATACAGGGCAGGAAAGCCCCCGGGCCGCCCGTTCCCATCGCCCAGCCCTCATCCAGGCACCACCTGGGAACGCACAGCCTGCGCCGTTCCTGCCCCTGTTAGCAACTGTAACACAATCCTTATCTATAGTGTTAAGAGAATTAAAAGCCATGGACCGATACTGAACTAGGCTTCATTACACGGTGCATTACTATATTAGTTCCTATATATATCGTATTTATAGTTATTAAAAAAAACTTGCAGGTGTTGAGTGTGGACCAGTAGCATGGGTTTGAATGGCATGATTCTGCACAAAGACCATCTCGCTGAAGAACCTGGTATTGCTTGGAAACGAAAGAAGGAACAATTAACAGAAAGATACCCAGCCCTTTGCAATGACCCGCTTCTCCTTTACAAAAACGAAAAGAAAGAAAGAAAGAAAAAGAAGAAAAAACCCAAAAGTCGGTTTGTACAAATAAAAATAAACGCCCTAAGGTTCCATTTTGTAGTATTTTTTCAGATATCATGATCTGTGTCAGTCCTTATAAAATATACATTCATATACTGGGAAGCTGTGCTGCGCTCAGCGGCAGGGCAGGGCGCACGGCGTGGTGCCTGATGGAAAACACACAGCAGCTGCCAAGGCTTCTCCCTGCCTTCCTTCAAGCACCCACGCTGGGCTTTGGGAGCGGGTCGGGGCCCTGCCCAGCAGCACAGCTCACCTTCTCTGGGTACAGACAGTTTCACTGGCCACGGCGGTGCCGCCACGGCGGCCGCCACAGGTATAGCAGCAAAGCGAACAGCGAGCCGGGTCTGAAGGACCCGTTCTGCTCGGCCGGTCCTCACAGGAGGAGATTTCCTGGTGCTCAGCTCCTGGGGGGGTCCCACGGCTCTCCTGCCCACCCCTCTCTTCCAGCATTTCCTATTGGAGCGGTGCTGGGGCTCCCAACTGCACAGCGCGGCCGTGAGGGACCGGGCTGAGCTGTGCAACCTGCGCACCGTTCTTGGCTTTAACCAAGCACTGCTGTCCAAAACAGAACAAGGACAAAGAGCAGCCGTGTCCGTGGAGCAGGGCCGACATCCCCTCCCCCCCCCAGACATGCTGTTTGGCCTTCTCAAGGTTATGTGCGTTCCCAAACTGTCAGTGCATCAAATCATTTCAGTAACAAATGCAGCTTCGATTGGATTCTTCTTTCAACAGTTATTACCAAATAATAATCACACAGTGCAATAAAGAAAGGAAACCAGCAGTTCCTGACCCTGTGAGAGCTGTATTTCATTCCCAGGTCAGAGGAAGAGGTCGTGGGGCCTGAAGAGCACAGATAACGGAGTGTGAGATCACGACCACCGGGGTATCGCTCAGTTCGCTCCATTCCCTACCAGCTGCTGATGCTGTTTCACAGCAGCCTTTCCATTTGCCAGCTCGCCTACCCACAGGTCCAGCTCAGAAAAGCAAGGGTGCTTCAAGAGTTTACTGCTCCAAGGAAAATCCACTCTGTGTTTGGGTCGGGGATGAGGAGTGCACAGCGGGTGCGAGCCCTGCGCTGCCCCGGGTGGAGCTCTGGGGCCCTACTGCTCCACTACATTTCCACAGGACTGCATTTGTGTGTCTGCAAAGATGTGGGTTCCCCCAGAGCAGAAAAGCAGGGCCTTCCCTTGGGGAAGCTGCTCTGGACAGAAAGGGATGCTGAGACCCCACAGGTGCCACAAGGCTGGGCCAGCAGAGCCCCTCACTGCCCCCAGGGCTGTGACTCCCCACACTTCAGGGTGAGAAGAGCCACGCTTCCCACTGAAATGCTCATTCTGAACACCAGGCAAAAGGGGTGAAGCTATTTACGGTCAGTTCTCTCTATTTTTCCTTAAATACACACAGGATACTGGTGTGTGGCAAGGCAGAATCATGCCTCCCGCCTGGGGGCACAAGCAGTTGTTCAGAGTTCCCAACAACTCCTCCAAAGCCAGGCAATTCTCCCTCCTGCCCCCATCTTGACAAGAAAATCAAAGTTTAAGGTCCAGCCAAACCTCACAGAAACAGTTACCGAAGTCAAAAAGGCAGAACAAGATTAAAAAATAAAAATAAAGTGTACCCCTCTCTCTGGAGAAAGGCTCAGACTGTGTCCAGCCAGATATTTCCTATAACCGTCCTATGAAAATAAAAAAATTATTAAAAACAGATTCTTTTAAATTAGGATAATACCACTGTTTAAAAAGCCTCGTCATAAGTGCTTTTCCCTATGAAGTGCTTCTCATAGAAAAATATACAAAATATATTTACATTTATAAAACCTTAAATACTAAACTGTAAACAGAACAGAGTAAAATCCAATGTCTCAATTTGTTTAGGCTTGGGGCTTTTTCTTTCGTTCTTTTTTCTGTTTTGGTTTTTTTTTTTTTCTCTTTTTTTTTTTTTTCTTTTTTTTTTTTTTTTTCTCTTTTTTTCTTTTTAATTTTTGGAGGCGTGGAGCAGACCCAAAAGGGAGGAGCATTGACTTGAACCAGGACAATAGTGTCTTTCGATTCACTTTGACTAAGTCTGGCTCTTCAGCTACTGTGATTTTCAACCGTGCCAATCGCCCATTTGTTTCCTGTGCATTTTTAAGTGCTGCACGGAGTCCACGAGGCTGGTTAGTGTTTGGCCTTGCATCTTCAGTGAATTTACACTCCATTCTGGTGCCTCTTCCTGTGCCTTTCATGGAAGATTACGAAACGACGTGCTGCCTGCAGGTCAGACAGGCACGCGCCTACAGAACCACTTGCTTGTCTCCCTAGGATGCTGTTCAGTGGGGCTGCACACAAATCCCCCCTTCCCAGTTCCTGCTCTGCAGCCAACAGCAGCAGCAGCTCCCACCACTGCTTTCTTCCCTGGGGAGCAGTCCCACGGTGGCGGGGGAGCCCTTCGGTCCCTAGGTCAAAGGAGAAAGGCAGCCTCCAAAGGCAGAAGCATGGGAAAAGACTGCTTCCCTCCTTCATAGCGGGGGGAGGGTGCTGCTGAAAGAAAGCCTTTGCTCACAAAGATTTACAGCTCTGTAACCAGTTGGCACAAGCCCTTTCTCTGCTAAGGAATGCCAGGAATTCCCTTTGCACTCCAGCTGGAATTTCAGAGTGAGACACTATCCAAACCCTTCTCACTTTACTTCTGGCTGCTGTACGACCCTCTCCCCCATTCAGTCTTCCTAGATTAAAGCAGACACGGCACAGCAGCCACCTACACCACACAGCACACCAACCAACTCACAGATAGTGTTTTGGAGATGCGTAACACAAGGAACCACAGACACTCACAAAGTTCTCAGAGTAGCTGGTCGGTGGGGTACAGTTTCTCTCCCTAGGAGAAAAGCGCAGTCACGTACTGTGCTATGGAAACTTATGACACAGCAACCGAACGAAAACGTGAGCTCCACATTCACCTCTTTGAGCCAAGAGAGGTCAAAGGGATGGATCTGCCATCAGTCCTCTGTACTCGGGTGCGGGTCTGCCTTCCCTCCCCACTCCCACTCATTAGCCCCGTTCTGAGAAACAAATTCTGGGGGGGAGGGGAGGGTTGGGGTGGGAAAGAGAATAGCAAAAACATAATCACACTGAGGATCTTCTCCAGTCGCCCGTGTCTTTCGTAAGGGTAAGTGTGCGCATGCAAGACATGAAGATGTGGACTCTGACAGAGAAACACAGCCGCCAGTTGGGTCCCTGAGCCCAGCCGATCTTCATTCCTGCCTCTGTCCTTCCCCCTCCCTGCACGAATGGCAGGGCAGGGGGTCGCTGTTAGCTTTGGTTCGCCCCACGCCCTTCAGGGCTCACTTGCAGCTCGCTGAAGTTCTTAGTTTAAAAACTTCCTGCACTTCTTGGCGCCGCAGTTACAGGGCAGTTTGTTGCTGGCGTCTTCAATGGGGAACTTGTAGTCGTAGGTGAGTTCTTCCCCCCTGTAGATTTTGCGCATGGCGAAGATGACAATGTGCTTCTGGCCATCGATGTTGATGACCCGAGAGTAGCAGTTGGGCTCACAGGAGTGATTGATGAAGCGGGCTGCATTCCCATGCATGGTGGCATCCACCACTTCCGAGTCGTCAATGCGGAACATGTAGCAACCGATCCCCTACACACAGAGAGCAGACAGACAGTTATGGCAGGGAAGTCAAAAGCTGCTCTAACGGACAGCTGTGCTTAATTACTGCAACGTGCTGAGAGTCAAGTCATTCAGAATATCTGCAACCCTGCTTCAGTTATTTCAACCCTTTGCTCTTTGGAGCTGCAAGGTGAGACCACACTGATACGTTTCCCTGCCCATGGGAGGAAATGAATCCCAAATCCTGATGTTTCAAATGCAGTTTTCACATGCTCTATGCTTGTCCTACCTTCAGGGCCACTTCTTAGCTCTCCCAGGCTCCTCTCCCTACACAGTAACCTCACCAGTCATGTCTCACAGTGATTTATCTCATCCTATATACATCACTACTTTGCACTGAAAACTGTTTTAGGTCACTAATACAAACGCTAAAAGCATTTGAGAACTCTAACTATTCTGTGATTATACTTGGCCTGGCTTTGTTTAGATAAAATGCTTCTCTCAAGCAATGACAAAAGCTTCATGAAACAACTGCAATTTGTAGCAGGGAGGTCACTACGCAACAAAGAAGTTTTAATTTGGAGGACTGATCAGTTCTTGATTTTGTTTGAGGGTTCTGGTTTACACACTTCTTTATGCTGTGAATGCTCAAGCTCTGCTCTCACCTGTGACACCTCCTCTGGCACAGCACAGATCTTTCACTGTTTAAGATTCTCTTACTCACGGCACCATAAAAATCAACTTCACTTTCCCTCCATTCTCTGCCCATGAGAAGCACTACTCTGGCTCTGGAACTCGAAACTTCAGCACACGTTTTTGTTACAAACAACTTGAATCCCAAAGCCTCGTTAGTAACCAAGCTCTCTGTCTGCTCCGTTTCCTTGGATGACTGAATGGGAAAGGGGCTTATAATGCTTTTTAAGAAGTTCTGTGAAAGCCCTTAACTCACCTTACTGTCATAGTACTTCTCTCGTTTGTCAGTGAGGATGGAGCGAATGACATTGCCCGAATATTCAATCACCATCTCACCTGCATCAATGTTCCTTTTGCAGAACAGGCCCCGGCCGTGGATGGGAGACCTAGAAAAGCAACAGGGTGAGAGAGTATTCAAACAGCACAAGTGAAACTCAAAAATGTTGCACCAGCACTGCAGAGAACAAATTTCATGATAGGGACCACAATAGTATTGTTACACTTCTACAACGTAATGCCAGTGACAACAGTAGGTCTCTCCTACTGCCTTAGCTGTCAGCAAGGTTTTCAGTTTTTACCTTCCTCTGTCCCAGACATCAAGTTTAGAGTGTCAGAACAAAACCACACCTGTAGACACCGACTGCCTCCTTGGAAGTCTTCTTCAGGTGTCGGAATCGCATGGGCATTGGCAGGTCCATGCTTGTTGCCCTCCTAGAAGACAGAGACACCACTGAGTGATGACACCCACGAGAGCCCATGCCACGTATTATCTGGGATGGTTTCCAAGACACAAACATTCAATCACTGTGGCACCGCAGCCCGCTGAGAACACCATCAAAATTCAGTGTAATGTAAATGCACACACACACACACACACACACACACACACACACAGACTTAATGGAGAGCTGTTCTTAATCCTGTATCTTAATCTTTAAATCCTGTATCCTGATTGCTAACGAGCAATCTTTTCTACAAGTTCAATGCAGATAACTTCTTTCCTCCTCAAGTTATCATCAAAATGTCTCGAGTCAGCAGGAAAAAGAAATGTAGAAAAGACAACTGGTCTGGCTGACCGCCTTCAGCTGGTGTAGGACTGTAGGAACCTCCCTTGTTTTCCTAGGGCTTGGTAGCTTTGAAGTCTTAAGCACTACCTCAAAAAATAACAAGGTGTAACTAAAGCTGATCTCTCAGTTTTAACACCACAGCATTATCTTCCCCCCTTTAAACCTTTAAACCCTACCGCATACCGGGCTGATTTCAGCTGTACTTCCTCCTCTTCCTCATCATTTGGGTTGTATTCTGGTGGCTGTCGGTGTTTAGATGCCAAGAAATTAAACATATCAAATGCAGATTTCCTGTAATTTAACAAAGGAAGTCTGTGTTACTAACTAAAATTAATGCAAACATTTGGTTGGCAGAACAGCTTGGCATGTTTACTGTTTTACACCTTCCCCAGTCTGTCCTCTTTCACAGCTTTTTATGCATCAGGATGACACACAAGAGCTTCTGAGAACTGTGAATAAAGGCACCAGCCAGGAAAGTTTTATTAAACAAAGAAACACAACAAAAGGTGCAGACAAAGAAGATGCAATATAGCTGATTTACTGGAGAAAGTTGCTTACTTTTACTTATAAACTGAGAGCTCTCAGCACTCTCGAGATTTCCTGCTTGTGTCCTTGTTAACCTGAACAAATGCAAAGCTCACACTTGCCTCAGGTGGACTTCAGCCCTAGCAGAGCCATGTGGATTCAGAGGAGGTTCATTGGCCTCCTCTGGTTTATGAAATCTGAACTTGTAGTTGTGGCAGTGCTTTGCTCCATAAAGTTGCTCAATCAGAAACACAACGGTATCGTGGATAATCCCCAGCATCCTCAAACCATTCACACCTGGAACAGGAAACAGAGCACAAGAATGGTAAAAATGACCAAGCATATTGGGAATGGGAGCAGCAGCCCATTAAATAAAACCTGTGCTAGCCTGAAATTTTCCCAGCAGCACTGTGTTAACTAGCTAACACTCCAGGTAAGCAATTTTAATCAATTCATTAGGAGAATTTATTTTCCATTAAAAAAAACAAACAGCAGCTCAGCTGAAATTCTGAAGGCAGTCCTAAGAGCTGTTTGTTCTTACACATTCAGAAGCACATCAACCATGGTGGTGGCACTGGTTGTTACCTGCAAATGACAGCTGTTTCAGGCGGGCATTGGAGCGGGCTTCTTGAACTTTGTCGGTCAGTGACTTCCAGGCATCTGCAATTCCACAAACAGAGCACAGAACTGTGAAAGAGCATCCAAGCACTGGGCACTGAGGAGCGCTGTAACAACAGCCCTGCTGTCAGTTTTGGCACACTGCATCACATTTCCATCAGCACCATCAGCAGACTTTTATGTACGTGTGCAGTACGCTGTTTTCCTATAAAATGTTCATATCTAAATAAAATAAACTGAGAACACGAAGCTTCCATTCCACCTATGGACTATAAATTGTCCAAAATTCACTGTGGAAGAAAGGGAAATGAGTTTCTTCAGTTCTTGTAGGACAAGTCCAGGTGTCGTACTGTCTGAGTTGTGCTATTTCTTTCCAACACATGGTTCAAACCATTGGTCAATAGATAAAATGGGGATAGTGACATCATATATTTCAACAGAAACCACGTATTGTTACGAACTAGGACTGTTCTAGGGCTGTACATTAGGAGAAGTTGTTTCTCGTTTAAAGGTCTGTGAAAATAAATAATGCTCTCAGAAGTCACAATTTTACTTCTGGCACGGAAAGTCAAAGCCAGCATAACAATAAAAGCACAGTTCTCACCTTCAATGCTTTCTGCACAGATTTGAAAGCCGTCATCACTTGAGATCTCAAAAACCAAACCTTTCTTGGGTTTCTTCTCACCAAGACACTCTTTCCTCTTTTGTTCTTGCTGCAGCCAAAACATAAGTGGGGAGCTGAAGGTGCTCTCTTCTTCCTCAATAGCTCTTGAGCCTAGGAAAGACAAAAGCTAGTATGAAGGTGGAAATCAAGCAGAAAGAAGCTTTTTTCCCACATCTGAATCAATTACTTATATATAGTGGTCAAATGGCAGGTCAGTAATGTGGCTAAGAAGAACCTACAAAACTCAAATTACAACTGCACTCAGGTAAGGACTCATACAGATTTACCAACATTCACATCTCGGTGAAGAAACAAAATCTATCCATTCTGAAGCTGTTTTAACAACAGATGACATTAGTAGGTTCTAAACAGCCATTACAGGAGAACCAGGTTTCCACAGGACATGATTTGCAGTAACGACAAAGAGCAGAAAGACTCTTTATTATTTTATTTGTGAGAACTATTCACGCTACTGCAATTGTATATAAGTGACACTGGACTGGGAAGATCTGAAAGACAACAGTCTACATTTCCAGATTTACTTTGAAGCACTCAAAAAAGGCCTAGGAGCTCTCATATCTGGCAGTCATACTAAAATATACTTTCTAAGAATTGAGATGTCAAAGAGATTTTACTCAAAGGAAAAAAACTCTAGATAGCACTGCAGTGAGAGTGTAAAACCTCAAGTACTGAAATCCCCACAAGCTAGGAATAGAAACAACTATTGGAGCAGATTTTATTAATAGTGAACAAACCTTTCCTCCCTTCAAGGCATGAATAACAAGACTATTAGCTCTGAGATTTTTTTCTGTGAGAACAAGAGAGACAAATTAGAACAACAAGGTACGAATTTCCCAGTCATGGAGAGTCCCAAGGCCTGGTGCACACAAAGAAGCAACATACCTGCATCTTCTTGCTCACTTGTTGAGGTCTGTGTTGATTGAGATTCTGGGAGAACTGCCGTTTGCCTTCAGAAGGAAGGAAGTGAAAGTGAAGAATACTTCATAACCATTTTACTACACCTGAAACCATTGCTAAATGTGTTTTAACGTAAGCTCATCTGGAAATGAACAGGAGGATTCTGTTCAGTAGCATTTATCTTTGTGCTGTCGATCAGTCAGTAGATAGCAGACTAGTTCAACAGAACCTGTCATCTGTTGTTCTCATTAGTCCTACTCTGTAATACAGTGTATGCTAACACACGATCTGCCTAAGAAATGCATTTCCCACAGCTATATCAAAAGAAATAAAAATAAACAAATAAAAACCGTGACTGCTCATTCCAGACTGAAAACTGCCAAGATAAATCTGTTAGCAAAGACCCCTTGCATTCTCCAGACAATTTTCAATTTATTTTGTTAAGATCAGGCCACCAAAACCTGATGCAAAGGTGTGCTTCGTGCTTACCCTGTAGACTGGCCACATTGTGTTTGTGATGGCTGATCTGTGCTTGCTGCATCCTGCACATCTGTCTTCACAGCAGGAGTCCTGGAAGAAACAGAGTTAGGAACATTCAAACTACTTTCCAAATCGTGCATGCTATCAATGAGACTGGAAGGCAGCAATAGATCTACTGGGAGTTCCAACAAGTGATTCAGCAGTTCAGCAAAACTACAGGAGGAGTAACAACAGCTGCTCCTATGACACGAGAAAACAGATCGCATTCCCAGCACTGTGTGAGATTCAAGTCGTGCACTTGAAGAGGAAGGAGAAGCATAAGTTTGGCTGCAAGAGGAACAATTCTGAGCAATCTCAAGCAATACCTCAGGGCTCAAGTGATGAACACTGACACAATCACAGCAATTATTTACAGACTGAAACAAATTGTCAAGTAATCAACAACACACACACACAAAAAGCTATGTTAAGAGGTTAAGCTGTCTAAAGAGTTCTGAATCAGCAGTTTAAGAACCAGACTTATCACAGAAGTCAAGTCCAGTGCTTCTCAGTTACCAAAATGCTGATGCTCTTTAGCACCAGCAATTATTTGGGACCATCTCTAATACAGCCAGAATTGAAAATAAGGGGTGCAGTCCTTAATTTGTCAGAGGTGCCAACAGGGAATAGAAGTCCTCCTAACCTCCTAACCCTAAAAGGCTCGAGTTTCTCAGCCTTCCCTTTCCAGAGAGAACTTCTAAGAACTTCTTTAGAGATCTGCTCTCCAAAGCCAGGTGAGGTTTTATGTCAGAAACTATCAATCAAAAGGCAAATCTGCTATAGAAACAGATGCAACATTCTCTCTCATACTGCTGCAAAATCTCACAGGTGAGCAAAGCAAGCACTTCTCTTACCGTGCAGCTGAGACCTGGGGTGCAGCAGTGGTCCCTCTGTCAGGAACATGTGCTTCAGAGGAACCGGTCCACATGTGAGAAGTTTTGTGCTTCTTTCCATTCCCTTTCTCCAAAGACGGCTGAATGCGTTTGATTTTCGGTTTCATTTTCGACGAGCCAAGCACAGAGCTACTTGCAGACTGCTGACCAGACGACGGGGAGCCTCCAGGAGATGCTGAGCTGGCATGCAGCACAGATGAGGAAACCTTGTTTTGTTCCAGTCTGGTACTATTGGGAACATCAACCAGCTGTGGAAAGCTTGACAGCTGAGCTGTGGCTGAAGCTGCACCGAGGTCCAGCTGTGAGGAAGCAATCCCAGTTTTGCTGGCCAAGAGTTGTGTCATATGCTGAAGCTGATAAGAGCCTTCTGGGTCTGTAGATGACTGGGCAACTGTCATGCTCATAGTCTGAGCTGAAGGCAGAACACAGATGCTTGATGCAGCTGTCATTGCTGCTGTAGATGGAGTTTGTGATGTTCCCAGTTGTGAAAACATCCCAGAAGCTGGTGGTAAAGTCATGTGCTGCTCCTGAAGACCAAGGCTTTGCTGACTAGCTTTGATCAAGAGATTGCTTATGGAACCAAGGTCCCCTAATAATCCAGGGCTAGTTAACGTTACTGAGCTTTGTCCCAAAACATGGCTGGGAACTGACCCACCGGTGGTAGGGGCTGCTGAGGCCTGCATGGATACCACGTTCAGTACCGAGGAACTTGATGCTAGCCCTGACACAGGCCCTGTTGGAAGGTGACCAGCATCTGGCCCAATAACACTAGGAGATGTGCCAACTGCACTAGCAGTCCCACTTTGGGGGAGCAAAGAGGTTTGCTCAAAATACATTACTCCAGACTTGGACCTTTTGATAATATTGGGGACGGTTCTGTGGGACGTCGAATTCGCAATGGTTCCCAAATCCAACGGGTGGTTGGAAATTTGGGAAGGAGCAAAATTAATTAAAGTCATGTTTGAGACCATATCAGGAGGAGCTATTGCAGAAGGGGTTCCAGAGGGAGCCAGCTTCTTGTTCTTCCTTGACTGCAGTCGAGATATTGGCCGTTTCTTGCTCAGGGCTGCAGCTGGTGTTGAAGCAGTGGTACCAAGATCAGTCCTCTGATTAGCTTCAGACACCAACAGCTGAGGATCAGGGGGTGGCTGCACACCAATAAGGAGACCTGGCGAAGGACTGCCAATATTTGGTGGGAAGCCAGTCTGAGTGGCTGTGGAGAAGGGATGTATATGCTGGTGATGGGACATGGGCAACAAGCCTTTACTAGTGGGAGGATATAAGGACTGAGATGAGGGCAAGCTTGGATTTAATCCTGTGGTCAGTGTGAGCCCACTCCCTACAGGCCCCAGCACCGAGGCATTCGTCTCCATTACGCTCTGTGCTGAACTCACAGAAGGTGTCAACTGTATCTTTTGAGTAACGCCATTGGGAAGCGTTTGGAGGACGTAGAGTGGCTGCATATTTTGATTGACCACAAGAAGCTTTTCTGCAGCTGGCTTCAGGTGGGGTGGTGTTGTCTGTACTGCAGCATTAGAAATCTGAGAGGCGCCGGGACTATCCGTGGAATTGGGAACGTACTTCTGGTTCTGCAGGGGAACGGTGGGTGACACGGGCACTTGGATACCTGGAGTCCCACTGTTCCTAGTTAAATCCTGGTTGCTGCCATGTCCTTGCTCTACCGGGCCACAGGGTGGGCTGGCTATATGCTCTGCATCAATGTGACCCTGGATGAAGTGGTCAGGAGTCATGTGCCCTTCAGGGCTGGGGTCTACTCCTGGACTCAGAAGAGCTGCATCGCCCTCGCTAGAGGTGGATTTTTCTGTGACTGTAACTCTTTTCTCCCCAGATTCCGTGGAGGGCAAGGCCAGCATTGACCTCTCTCCTGAAGAGGACAGCGAAGACTCTGAAATGACGGCAAGTCTGTTGTGATTTTGACTGGGCACCGTTGGGCTGCGAGTAGTCAGAACGGAGAGATCAGAAGGAAGTTCCAAGGGTAATTCAAATTGCTCCTCTGCTGATATGGATGAAGAAACACTGCTATCCACTGGCTCAGTTGTTGGCAGCTGTTGAGAAAACACTTCAAACAGACCCATGTCTTTGCCCCGGTTGCTATCAAGGCCTAAACCTTCTCCAAGTGTGAGAAGCTCAGACGAGGAGGACTCTGGACTTTCTCCTAAAGCCTGCATGGATGGCGTGTTCTTCAGCACAAAATCCATGATGTCTGAAGGGAGGATGTTTCCACAATCATCGCTGTTGTTATTGTCAGAGTCAGATTTCAGAAGTTCTGTGTTAAAAGTATCCAGCAAGTTCTTATCAGAAGGTGTGCTTGCATGAGCCCTACGGCCCGTTTCCAAAGAGCTCAGCTGAGCTTCCAGAGAATCCTGACCTTGTGTTTTAACCCTGCTCACGGGATGGCAATTATCCATCTTTGGATCGGTTTTGTGGACAGCAGGGCTTTTTGTGACTTGTACTTTCTCCCCAGTTTCTTCAGTTCTATCCAGCTTTAAGTTTTCCGTTCCATTTTCTTTACCACTCCTTTTAGTTACTTGATTTACTTTTCTAGTTGTGGCTGTGACACTTGTATCGCTTTCAGTCCCATCATCTACACCATCTAGCTGGGAGATTTTTGGAAGATCACACTGCTCTTCCTCCCTGAATAAGTTATGGGATGCAAGCCTCTCC
Organism: Lagopus leucura; assembly: GCF_019238085.1. Classification (NCBI taxonomy): domain Eukaryota; kingdom Metazoa; phylum Chordata; class Aves; order Galliformes; family Phasianidae; genus Lagopus; species Lagopus leucura. The sequence continues at coordinate 4,327,661 of NW_024962283.1, forward strand.
TCAGGGTTAGAGGAAACCACCGTTCTAGTGAAATTATAGTAGTACAAGTCATCCTCATCTGACGTGCTTAAATCATCCGCACCGTCCACCTGTCCTTCTGCAGACCGCTTCCCTCGCTTCTTCCCTGTTGAGTTACTGTAGAATGGAATGTCTTCCTCTCCATAAGACCTCACACCATACAGAGGAGTCAGCCCAAAGAACATATTAGACCTGGCCCGAGCGCTTCTCCGTGGATACCTCCGCTTGTATGAGCCTTCTTCTTGAGCTTTAGTCCCATCCTGAAGCATCAAGCTGTTATCTTGAACAGGCAGGTTTTCATATGCATTATTTTCAGATTCCTGTGTCGGTGCTTTATTTGGACTTCCTTGAACTACAGAGTTATCTTCTGGGCTTTCAGAATTGGAGGAGGGCTCTGCTGAAGAGGCAAGCTCTGTCCCTGCAGGCTGAGGTTCAGCATCACCTTCCTGCTGTGCAGCTTTAGACTGGCCTTCGCTTTCCATCTTGAGAGGAGTCAGAGTGACTTTGACGGTGCGCTTTCTAGGTGCCTGTGATTCCTTAGGGGCCACTTCAGGCAGCACTACAGAACCTTTAGATGACCCCTGCGAAGGTGGAGACTTCTCAACAGTTTTTTCAGCAGGAATATTATTACACAACCTCTGACTAATTTGTTCAGTCACCAAACCCTGATTACCAAATTCTGACGTCAGATTTCCTTCATCACTGCCTACTGCCTGACTTGAATCTGTGAGAGATTTCAAGGAATGCTTCTCTTTAAAACTCTCTTTTGCTGTCTTTTTCCCCTTCTGACGCCTGTCTCTGGTGGCAGAAACTACCTGCTCGCTTGCTGCAGGAGATCTGCTATTTACTCCTGCAGACTTCAGCATCTTTGCATCTATCTCATCAACTGAAGCAGTTTTTTCTGGCTGTACAGATTCCAAGTGCTGATCTCTGTCTTTCCTTGGGCCTCTCTGATGCAAAGATGGAAAGGATGCTGTTTCTTTAGAAGAAAATGATCCTGCAGATTCTTGAAAGGTTCCTATTTTAACATTTATTTCTGTGCCTGATGAACTGTTTGGTTGAGTTGATGCTTTGGAGTTTCCTGCAGAAGAAAAACTATGAGCTGAATAATCTGGGTCCCTTGAGGTCAGTGTTTTCACCTTCTCTCCCTTTGAAGGCGTGCTTTTGGCAACCAAATCCAAACTACCAGGATGTTTTCCTTCTGTAGACTGAGATGCATCCAGCTGATAAGTTTTAGTTCCACTTGCAGCTGCTGTCTTCTGGGAGCCTGAACTCGAAGAGCAGCTTTGAACCGGAGCACTTGTGGTACCTGAATTCACAGATCCCACAAAGTGGTCAGCAGTTTTTGTAGTCTGTTCATGTTCTGAAGAGGACCCTATGCTGGGAACTGAAGACAGACTGTGCCTGGAGTAAGTATTCCCAGCTCGCGTAGGTGAAATCATCCGGAGTTTTGACTGCTGCTGTGATAATGAGGAAGTGCTGTGTCTTCTAGAACCAATGCTTTTAAGTCCAGAGGATAGCAAAGGATCTCCCACTGTAACTATTTCATGGGTCATTGGGGTAGGACTTCCTGAGAAAATAGAACAAGAAGACCGTCAAGAGATAGGAATCCTTCACAATCAATACATACCTAATTGTTTCAATCACACATTTCTTGACAGGTCATCTCCACTACATATATTTCAGAAGGTTCCTTCTCTCAAACCTATTGACATTTTCCACGTTCTTTGGAAAAACAAAAATAAACATCACATTCTGAACGCAGTCAAAAAAAGACATCGAACCAACCAACCGACAGTATCTCCAAAGCAAACAAGATCAAAACAACAATCAAACCCAACAATGCTTGAAATACCTGCAGAGGGTAAAGGCCTAGAGCCAGGAGACCTCTGTGCAGATGGATAACTTGGTGTCCTGATCCTAAGACCCTTTGAGACTGCAGGATAATAACAGGAACTGGAGGTCTGAGAATGCATGGGACGATCTGGAGATGGTGGGTTTACAATTTCAGGTGTGTTTCTGCTGTCTTTGAATAGAGTTTCTGTCATTGCATAAAAGAGAAACAACAGTGTAAGTCATCACTCAACCCTAAACGCCATGATCTGGTTAAGCATATGCTGCCTTCAGGTTTCACATGAGGAATCAGGGCATTTGTTGATACAAAGTCAAACACTACTGCTTCCTTGCCATCTGATGTGGTTTTTTTTTTCCCCCAAGAACACTGTTAAATACCTGTTATCAACATGTTACCTGCTGACCCACAAATTACATGTGAACACTGACACTAGAACTTACATTTGATGTTTCAGACCATTAGAAAAATCTCAGCTCTGTAAACTAGAAAGCATTACTACCATAATCTCTGTTTGGGTCCTGCTTACCAAGCTGCCAGTGCACTCAACGTTGGAATCACAAACGGGGTTCTGGTCCAAATCAGATTTAAAAGCCAAAGTCCTAATTACTACCTGACTGTCTGGTAAGAAGAAACTATAGCAAATACATGTAGAAAATATGTACCTCAAGAAAGTCCTTCAAACATTACCTGTGAGGGGAACTGGGCTATGGGCAATTGTTCTGTTATCATCATGTTCTACAGTGCTATTGATATCAGGTTCTACGACTGGCGGTCGGCATTCCATGATCTTGCAGGTATACACACAGCGCTTCCTGGCATCTGTTGTACTCCAGTACACCCTGGAGCACCTGGAAGATAATTCAGACATACGTAAAATAATTCACTCAACAGTCAAGTAAGCCCTGGTATTATTTCACATATTCATTTTCTTGAAATTACACAGGATGAAGGCTTTCTGGTGTAACATACAGCACAGATAGCTTAGTCACAAGATTCGTTAACAGTTTATGAAAGCTGCAGTTGATTTCTACCTATGTTACCTCAGTGCTGGTTTGACTTCTGACACAGTAAGAGACACTGTCACAAAACAGCTTATACTCACTGATAGCCAATGGGAAACAACTTATCTTCACAGTCTGAGAGGTCATTCAGAATTCCTAAACAGTCTATCGTCATTGAACCTAAGCAGAGAGAGGAACAGAAAAGCTCCATGAACAAAGCTCCAGCACCAAAGATGAAACAAGTGTTCAGGAACTAGACCTTACCAATCATCATGTGGATGTTCTCCGGCTCCAAGCCACTAAGAAATTTTCTTCTCAGACTGATCCCTTCAAAATCCACAAAAACTCTCCTAAGAACTTCAAAGCCATTCTCAGGAACCACCTGGAGCAAGAACCCACAAAACATCCCAGTAAGTTTAAAGGAACCACTACAAATATGCTATGCAACCCGTTTTATTATATCCTCAGTGTGGTCTTCAGTTTGCTACTCGAAGCACACAGTACTTCTTGACAAACTTCCTCATGACAGTGATATCATAAATTTGGATTTAACAGCACTGTGGTCAGGCCCTCCTTCATAAGGAACACATTCAATGTTAACTCTTAAGAAATGTTTATAGTTACAGGCTGTCCCCACCTCCAGGACAAAGCAAGTGTGAAAGATGACTCTCACCTCTCCTTTGATCAAATCACGGTGCCTCTGGCAGTAAACTTTCTTATCATCCAGAAACACACAGTTCTTGGCTCGTGAGCACATGAAATGATAGTTACTTGTGCAGGAAGTGAGGCAGCAGCCCACTGTGGCACCTGACTTCTGGCAGAACTCGCATCTCTACAAAAGCAAAAACAAAGGCAAACATTTATTTATTCTAAAATCAGGCACCAATAACTGCCAGCTGTTTTCCTCTGCAGTGGTAGGATACATAGACTCACCAGTTGCTTTCCCCTGATCACAGCCATGTGCACATTTTTCAGAGAACCATCATCATCTTCAAATACTTCTGCTGACCACAAAGCACAGTTCACATGTGTCCACTCATTTTGGCCAATATAGAGAAGGCGTCCAGCATCCTAGGGAATGGCAGGAAACCTTTTTTCTTCTTCCATTTTTGCCCTCCCCCCCCCAAATGTTCCACAAGACACAGCAATGCACAAAAAGCCTCATAGGTTTCAACTGCACTGGATTTAAACTTTCCCCAACGGAAGTTTAACAAGACAGCATTACTTTTAGAGTTTAAAAGATAAACATTAAGTAGGCAGAGAAAACTGCAGCTAAGCACACGTGATATAAAAGGCAACCTTAGGAAGAAAAAAAATCTATTCTTGAAGAAATGGCAAGAGGCTTCAGTGTAAGAAATGCACACAGTCCACATACTGATGCAAAGTGACATGGTGAATTTCTTCATGACATGTCTAACAAACGCCACGCTACTTTCTAGGCAGCAGAACAGACAGCTAAAGGTCATTTTTGTTCCAAAGAAGGCATAACAAGAAAAAAACCAACCAAACAAAAAACCAACATCCACTGCCTCACCCCTTATCTGGCCTATTCACAGTACTACATCTGTAACACTGCTTCAGTCAGCTACTATCAAAACGGGTGCATGCCAGATACTCACATTAGCACTATCATCACCATATTTCAGGCACAAGGCACACTGCCTGTTGTCTTCTACATCCGGAGGTGGATTAAGCTCAGGACTATCTTCTCTGCTTCTGTCAGAACCTTAGCATTAGAAGAAAGAATGCTTTTCATTCTTGAAGGTCAGGAAGGACAAAATTTATCTGGAAGAACTGTCAGTAAGCGAACAGGGCAGAAAAGCCAAATAACAGCCTAGAGTTTGAATAATCAGCTCGTAAAGCAAGGAAAAGCACACAGCTGCCTCTACACAGCCCTCGTCTGGGGGAAAGAGGGGCAGGTGAAAAGGTGCTTCTAGGCCAAAGCTCTGTTCAAAAACATATCAATACGTAGCAGTCTCTGAATGATTTCAGGTCTCACAATTCCTCACTCACATGAAGAACCAACACCACCTTTTCTATGACAAGAGGGCTCAAAGTGAAGCACTTTGGGTTGGCATCTATTTTCTTACCAGAGATAGGTGGTGTAGGAGGATGTAGAGGAGTAGGTGAATCCGGCTCTCCAGGTCCTTTGGGTTTTGGAGCTGGAATGATTTTCTTCATCAGAGGAGGCTGTTCAGTGTGGCTGTTCTCTTCACGCTCCTGCCACTGAGCATAATTATGGTCAAGCGAAGGAGGGAGCACTGCGTTTGGCAACATACCACTGCTGAAGACACAAGGAGCCAGCTGTTAGACCTGGCTGCACCAGATGAACTCCTGCACTGTATATGAACACTACAGACATGCAACATACTGTAACAACTCATTGAATCACTTTCAGTCTACACCTGCTCTCACAAAGGCTGTGAGCAATCATTTCAAATTTAAAGTCTGTGATGTAGCCGTGTTTCTTTGGAGGGTAACAGATGAAAGGTCAACATGAGATGAGGGAGAGGAGCGATAAGAAAGGAGAGCACTGACCAGCCAACACACAGCATACTTATTTCTAAGTAACACTTTTGATTTCTCTGCTTCAGAACAGTGGCGTGTATAGAAAAATGCAATTACTTCTTAAAGCCAGCATCATAATTATCATAAAAAGCCAGCCTCACAAATAGGCTCTCTTAATACTTTTTGCTTGGACAGCTGTCAAACCACACACAGTGTCACAGTCAGACACAGGACAACTACTTACTTGCTTGTTACTTTATTTGGCTCCCAAAATCTGGACTTCTTTACGCTGAACCATGGAAAAACACGTTCCATTTGCTGAAAGAAAACAACGTTCCATTAGAAATGTTATCCAAGGTACCCAGAAACTCGAAGAAATTTAGCCAAGATCTACTATAAATGCAAACCAGTGAGATTTCATTAACATTAACAACTCTGACAAGTTATTATTTTGTTCTTAGAAATGTGCATGATGGACACTTTGGATTCCAACAGCTACAAAGCAGTGTGAAACAAAGGAGATTTCAAAATATCTGTAGTCCCACTCACCCGAATAAAGAAGGACTTGACCATGCTATTGGCTTTTTTAATTTCTGGCTGCCCTCCATCGGAATTAATTGCTGCTTGAATTATCTTCACAATATCATCACTAAAATCCAGCTGCAAGAAAAGCACAACACTGTTTTATTAGCAAGACTGTTTCCAGTACAGCTTCATCATCTGTATCATTCATGTATCATTCTGTATCATCAAATCATTCATCATTCATTTCCTGTACAGCTTTTAAGGCAACAGGTGAGCTTCAGGTGACAAAAGGACTGAACCAGAGCACTGACTCCTGCAAGAATTTGGCTGTAAAGAAGCAAGCAGCTCTGTGCATTTGCAGACTAGCCGGCAGAATGGCTGCACAAACCAACCTGTCATTTCTCCCCTTTTTTCTTTCACCAGGACCTGGCTGCTGACACACTTCACACCTACTACATTAGCTACCTCACAAGCATTTGGCCAAATTCTGGCAACAGCACGTTTGCAGTGGGACTTCCTTACACACATTCCTCCTTAAGATTACAGGCTCTGCAGGAAGGATAAAGTATTCTCATTTTTTTAAACCGACTTGGTCAACATTTTGAACAACGATCCTTGAAGAGATCACACCTCCAAAACATGAGTTTATTGGCTTCCAGCTGACTACTGTCAGTGCTACTTCGCTGGGCTTTTTGTTAGAATCTGCAGATAAAGGATGTCCTATTTGGTTTCCATGACCATAAATAACTAAGAGCAAAAGCAGTTTAACCCAGTATCACTGCTGGTTAAAGAGAGGCACACAGCAGTGTAAATTACACGTCTTTGGGCCAACACTAACACGAGTGCCAGACAGAATTATTTTTAGCAGTATATTAGCCTGTTTCCTCGTTCATAAAGAAAAGGCTTAAGCATGCTCAGTTATAAATACCACGGGTCATTAAGCAGTTCATAGAACCTATTATTAGAATGGAGCACTGGAACTCTGACATACCACAGAAATGTAACCTCCTTGATCCATTTTTCTTTTCACTCCTTCCATATCCAGAGGTTGCTGCTCCTCTTGTTTACTGACTTCTGTTAGGACAGGAGGATCAGGGCCTTCTGGAGAGCTTCTCGATGGGATACTCTCCTCTGTCTCAGGATTTAAATCAGGTGGTTTTGCTGCCTGTCAGTATCAAGAAACAGACAGATATTGGCTACTCAAGTGCGGATGCTACCCATGTTGCCCTTGCACATTCACAAGCATAGAGATTCTCGTTAACATGAAAGAGACTCAAGTTTGCAACTCCTGTCCAGAACAGAAGGACAAAAATAACAGCTTTCTGCTGCTGATCTGTAAGGCATACAGCAGGGCAATGGTCAGCCATAAGGATCAAACTCATTTTTTCAAGAGTCTTATTTCTGATTACATTTCAGGCTTCAGCTTACCTGTCTGTAACGCAGCAAGTGACTGGTGGTTCTAGAATTCAACAGGGCTGTTAAAACCTGTTTTAAAGAAACCTGCAACTCCTTTTCCAGTGCAAGACGCCATTCCGCAGGGTGCTGTTCTGTACAGTTAATGCAGGTGTATGCTACACTCTCAGGCAAGTTAGAGAGTATCTCATACATTTCATCTGGAGACAAAAAAAAAAACAAAACAACCTGAACTAATTTAGTCAAGGACAGATGTGGGGAAAAGCCTTGCTCTGTATACAGCACCTACTGTTTACATCAGATGCCCTTCATGTAACTAAAGCATCTTGTGTAACTCATTTGTGTAACTGCATTTGAAGTGAGTCCTAAGCTTTCAGGTTATCACTGATATCAGTTAGGTGTTTCTCAAGCAGATCACAAGCGAGAGTGCTAATGCAACACTCGAGGAGAAAGACCAAAGCAATCCCATTTTGGGCTTGTCTGCAGCTGCCTCGTGTTCTTAGGAGCTGAGGAGATAAGAATTTGCCTTACCAGAAAGGTTTTCACATTTGGAGTGTACCCAGCGGTCACATTTCCCACACTGCATCATCTTACTCTCATAGTCATCATCATCGTAGCATTTGTCACAGAGGGGACAAAAATTCCCTGCAAACAAGAAACGAGATACGTGCTTTTACTCAGAAGTTCAACAGTTACATGCACCTTAAAGGCTAGATGGTTACTTACTAGTGTGCTAAGAAAGAAGCTCTCTGAAACCTCCCACTGCTAAGCTGCAAATACAATTGCAGCCACTTTTACAACACTGAAGACAATGGCCACAAAAATAACCTGCTTGAAAGACCAGTTGTCCTTCCTTGTGGGCTTGTTGTTTTTTTTTCCAGGGAGGGGAGGCATGTGGGGTAGTGAGACTAACAAGGTACTACTTAGCTTTACAGAGTAGAATGAAAATGACAAGGATGACACAGAGGTGAGAACGTAGAAGGGATACTCAAGATTTCTCCCCGGAGTGACCCCTCCTAGATTCAAAGGCCTCACAACTAACACAAGAACGAACTATTATTTTACAATAGGAAATCTGCTGCTTTTAAGTCAGGAGACCTTTAAAACACCTTTTTCCTCACCAGCTGCTTGAAGCCCTGAACCAGCAGGTCTGTAATAACTGCTTTCTATGGTACGGCACTTAATTTTTCAAGTCTCAAACTCTCCCAATATTGCAGCAGTGACTTTTGCTATGCACTGTGAAACCCATGAACAGAACTTTCAAGCTATGCTCTGCTTCTCGGCCCGACACCAGGTTTCACAGGTCTGTACCAGTGACAAGCTCACCAGGCCTTCATTTTAACTCATGCTGACACCATTAGAAACAGAGCATCTGAGAAGGTACTCACCATAAACAATTACAACGTTACATACCTTTAGCAAAGAGTTTGGCACAATCATGACACAGTGAGAAGTCATGAGACCACTGAGCATCCCACCCTTTGCCTGGCGTTGTGGATCCACAGCTCTTGCAGCGAACACATTTGGTACATATCTGGAAGAAGGATGTGTTTGTTATTTGTTTTTATCCAGGGGCTTTCATTCCTTTGTTCTAATGATAAATGTAATGGTTTTCTTACTAAATGAAAGCTGAAAGCTTACACGACAGAACAACGAGATTCAAATACCAGAACTTCCACTACTAAAGAAAGAGCTCCCTCCCTTTACGGTAAGATGGCGCTGATATGAGAAGAGGAAAAATAAATACAAATCCTTAAAAAAATAGTTTCATATTTGCACTTCAGAAAATATCACCTCTTCCTTCACATAAGAAGGCTTAGTTGTAGCATTTCTTCTGACTTAAAATACAACACTGTATTTTATCAGTTTTCCTACTTTGAATACAATGTAGTAGAGAGCACGTAAAAACAATTAGTACCAAATGCACTTGCAGGCAGAGCTTTAGCACTAAGTCTGTTAATGACATCAGCACTTCCACTCTTTAAAATTTCTTCCACCTTTTGAGGCTACAATCAGAAGAATTATCCCAGCTGAGAAAGGTGTAAAACCTTCCAAATCCTTCTCATACAAGTCCCACCTGCTTTAGCAGCAACCCACCTCGGTGAGAAACCTATTCCCAGACGTATCTTCCAATGCAACAGGTGCCCTTCCACAAACTGCTAAGTGAATGCATTGGAACAAAACGTCTGCAGAGCTTTGGCCCACAGCGTTATGATCAGTTAACAAGGGAATTACCCAAAGAAGAAATCTGAAAAAACCTCACCCAAACTTTCTTTTTCTTGGTGGGTTTGGTTGGGTAGTTGGGGCCCAGGCACTCAGGGTGATAGCTGTTTCGGCACTTGTTACACTCCAGCAGCTGCTACAAGAATAATGGGAGAAAGTATTGGAAGAAAGACTCTTGAAAGAATGCAAAATCCTGGACATTTGCATTTTACAGTTAATCTCCTATTCAGAGCAATAGGAAGAAGCTGCATCTAAGAGACTCGAGCTAAGTCCACAACCGCAGGAGGCAGCGCGCACAGCCTGCGCTCCACCGCCTGCTGTCCCGGTTCCCAGCTGAGGGTTAGAGAGCAGAACTCGAGGAGCAGCACGGGGAAGGCTGGCTGGGTTGCCCGGAGGTCAGGGGTACCTTGGTGGCCTGGTGCTGTCTCCCACACACGTGGCAGAACTTGCAGCGACGGCAGCACCAGTTTTCCAGCTGGTCCTCCAGGGGCCGCTCGCTCTCCTCTAAGCAGAACTTGTGGAAAGGCTCACAACAGACCTGACAATACACAAACTGCAAGGGGGGAGAGGGAGGTTTTAGCAAGTCAAAAGCTTTCCTGAATTCCCGCTCCCGCTCCAAACTACTCTGAATTCTGCTTTACAGCTAACAGAACAAGGCCATCTATTGGTATCTCTCACTGGGGAAATGGTGTGTGTACTTCAGAGCACCTAAATATACGCCTGCCTACCTAGATTATGCATCTAGCAGCATACAGAAGTCTGATACCTTTTGTCTACATGTTCTGAGCGTTGGTAAAGGCCTATAGGCCTCTTCAGGACTTCCCTCCCTCGCTGCAACACAAGCCAACACAACTGAAGACACATTTAGCAGAGAAGGAAGGGACACACGGAGCAAAGAGACATTCTTCCCTCTGTTTAGCTTAGAGGCTTCATTGGAAAGCTCTAAGTATCCTCTGCAAGGCTGGACATCCTAAAAAAGAATAGTCCTTGGGGCACAAACACTGCAGGCTCAAACAGGACAGAAGAATAGTTCACCTGAGCAACCTGACAGAGAAGGAGATTGGCTCCACATGCCACTGGACCTCTGTAATCTTCAAATGCACTGATGTTCACATGCAGAACTGAACCCATCTCCCTCACGTATTCTTTGCTAATCATGCTCCAGCATTTTCCAGAGTGCTAGCATCACCTTCCCAGGATGGCTGAAAACTTTGAGAAGACATCTATCTTTTCCTGGAAATGCATTTACCAGAATTTAAACCTAACTTCAGCTGTTTATGCAGCACCAGAACCTTGCCAGTCACGTTTCAGCAATGATCTGCAACTCTTTGGAAACAGAGGCACACCAGGGAAAATCAACACTGCCTCACACCGCTTCAGAACTACTGAGCAGACGTTTTAATTTCAAGTAAAGAGAAAGCAAACTGCCTGCTTTACCTCAGCTGCGGGATCCCAAATTACATTTTAGAAGAGATGCAGGGGCTCTTGGAAATGTCATTCCTTATGGCTGACAGCGTTCACGTATAAACTAAGCACCACAGAACTCCTCAAAGACAATTCAAATGCTTTTCACTTCAGTGTCTTAGGACAAAGCTTAGCAAGGACAGATTTAAAGGTATTATTTTAATTTCTTCGGGATTACGGTTGGCATACGTTCTTTTTTTTTCTTTTTGGTAACAATACGGTGCTGTAATTAAGTCATCAACAGCAGAACACAATGCTTTACCTCCACATGTCCACTGCTGGCACAGAGAAAACACACCACCCTGGGAGTAATAGGAACCGAGGTCACGATGCCTAACCCACCCATCTCCCAAACATTCTCCACTTCACAGTCCTCCTGAAAGTACAAAAGGATACATCACCATGCAGAATAAGGCAACACAACATCAGTACAAAGTGCTCACATTGCTGCTTTATGCACTGTGCCTTCAATAAGGCCCTTCTACAACAGACAGCAGTTTTACTTCTACCTCGGTCTACTTTATAGCGTATATTGGAATAATCACAACCCAGCACTCCTCCTGTCAAGAGAGCTCAAGCAAACACTAATCTTCCCTCTCCAGAAAGCAAGCCTAAAAAGCAGGAGAAAGTTTCTTCACAATTGCTTATCACTAAAAACAGAATTTCACAATAGTTGAACTTTATTAAAAATCCACGTTTGTATCAAAACACTGACGAGATCTCACTATAATCTCCATTATTAACACTTATATAAATGACTGAAAAAATCTTAGGAAAATATTGATTTTTATTATTTCAACATCGCTGTTCAAAATAGTACATGATTTATCAGTTTGAACCCCCAGATATCCCCAAAATACTGTGAATTACAAATTACTAACATTTTCCCCAAATCTTGTTGACCCAAGGTAAGGTTTTATAGTTCCATCTTAATGGAATCAATCTTCATAAACCTCAAATTCTTGCTCATCCTCACATTGAAAGTTAAGGTTTAAAGCTTTAAGTCTTCATCCAGTACTCTAATTATAAGGAAAAAAAAAAAAAAGGCATAACAAACTTCTAAGAATTAACCGAGGCAGGAAGGTTCCTATTTACAGTTCTCTCTGATTTAGGACCAGACACACAAACTCAGAAGTCACTGTCAGCAATCTTGAGGGACTCTACTTCCAAGTGTTTAGAGTCAATTAATATTCAAATACTTAAAACATATTGTCCTCTACCTTGAAATCCACTCGGATTCTGTGGACTCCATCTGTAGGTGGCTTTTGCTTGGAACTGCTCCCATTAGTCAAAGTGCTGAGCAAATTCAGCGTGCTGCTTTCTGGCTTGCTTATAGGAGGGGGCTTTTCCTAGTCAAGTAAAGGAGCCTGCATTAATCCCAACCTCAGACATCAAAACTTCAACAGTAATTAAACACTGTACATGATTTATGTACCAGAAAAACAACGACAACAAAACCCAATTCATAACATGACAGAATTAACATGTGTATAAAAGTTGCCATAAGGTAACCATTCTGCAATCCATTTTGAAAGCATTCCACAAACAACTGCATTTCTAATTCAATTTGTTGCATCTCCCCCTACCATCACGTTATTCTCTCTGATTAGTGTTATTTTTTGCTTTGTTCCAGTGGGGCAACTCTTGGGGCAATTACGACCAACACATTTCTCTCTCAGATTTAAGTGTTGCTGTGCTTTGTTCTTCAAATGGACAACCTAACGTTCACCCCACGACACACAAATCTCAGTAAGAATTAACACCTAAGCTGAAGTATGGGCATACACCAGATAAATTGGCATCCACATACTGGCACAAGGTAAAGCCTAGCGTTTGTACAATTTGCTCAAACTCACAAGAAATGACACGTTTCTCATTGACAAGACTGAAAACTTCCTCCTCAAATCCCACAAAAGATCCTGAGTAGCATCAGGAATCGAGTTAGATCGGTCTGAAATCAGCATTCAAAGGAAAAGGAGCAGGACTGAATTCCTACAGGTATTTCAAGTACACAAAAATGTGCAGAAGGGTTAAATAATACAGTTTTACTTTCTAGACAGACAGAGGGATGCTCTCGAAATTTCTTGACTGTGTACAAAAAACAGTATTCACCTTTTCTTTTGGTTTCTGTTTCACAGGGAAAGTTGGACGGGGAGCAATTTTTTTCTGTTTGTTTTGTTCTGTGCCTAGGAAGGGGGGAAAAATTATGAGTATTTCAAGTAACTAACAGGCACCTGCAGAGAAGGGAAAAAAAACAACAACCATATAATGAGATGAATTTTAGACCTCCATTTTTCTACCATCTTTGTGACTGTGCATCACCACCTACGACTGGGACAATCTGCAAGGCATGGCCAGTCGAACCTGCTCTGCTAAAACTCTGAGGTGTTCCAGGTGCAAAGCAACAGAAGTCCTGGAGCTGCCTTTTTGGTCACTGTCCACGTGCAACACTAGGCTATGTTTTGTAGTTAAGACATCACACTCCTGTTGTTTCACATTCAGACTGTCAGCAAACTTAACAATATTGAAAGCATAGTTCAAGACTGTCAAGACTACATGACTAAAAATCACATTAAAGGTCGTCACTTATCTTCCCATCCCAATAAATTATGCAGTTCAATAAAAGGAAGCCAGTTCTAAACAAAATTCCCAAAATAACTTGCTTTAATTTCACCAGATCATAAGGCATTTATCAGTCTTAAAATCCAACAGATTTTAGCAGCATTAATACTGTTACTTAACGGGATTCACGATTCAAACATATTGAAGATAAACAGTCCCATTTACCTATTTCTGGCTGTGGAGGCTGCTTTTTCTTAGGCTCAGAAGCAGTAACTTTTGGTGCTTCCTTTTTCAAAGGTCCTGAGCTTGGTGGCTGAGATGGAGGGAGCTGTACTGGCTGGGCTGTTTGTTTGCCAGTCTTTCTGGCACCAGATGCAGGGGTCTGTTTGGGCTCTGGTGGGGGCACAGAGGAATTCCCATCCTCATGCTTCTCCTCCACAGGCTTTCGAGCAGGTTCGCTGCTCTTCTTTACAGCACTGTCTTCTCTTGGTACAACAGCTGGAGGAGTTGGTTTCTGTCCAGAGTCCAGTTGGTTCTTCCCAGAATGACTTTCTTTCTTTTCATTTGTCTTGGATTTCTTCTCTTTCTTTTTTGCAGCTAGAAAGAAAAAAGCATCAGTGAAGTAACACATATAAAATCATGCAACTTCAGATGACTCTGTGCATCTAAAAAGCTTTATTTTGAGGGAGTTCAGCATCCTGACCACTGTGACAACATGCAAACCTCCAGAGGTCCAGCGCCAAGGACGCAGGGATTTAACAAAATACATATGACATACACACAGCTCACTTAAGGCTTCTGTCAGAGATGAGGATGTGCCAATATCAGTCCTCATATCACTTAGGAACAAAGAACCAAACCTCTGAGAACTGGCTGAGCTTAAGTGCTGAGGGAAGGCTCATCAGCTGCCAGCAGCTGTTCCTTACAAAAAGGAGGAGAAACTGCAAGTAGAGCTGAAAAAGATAACTGCTGTCTGTTTACAGTTGCTAGCTGTATTCGCATCTCTCCTACAACTTTTACAGGACCCAACAAAAACAGTCAGGCTCCCTGTTAGCATTTGCTTTCATACTAAACTTCTATAGTTGTGTGCAGTTGCAATGAGAGCAAAGAGCAAAATTGAAGGTATGAAAATTTCTCTCGTCCTGCACTTGAGCCAAACCTCCCAGCCTACCTTTAGCTTGCTTCTGGAGATATGCTTTTGAAGGCATCCACTGTAGATTCTGACACTTTCTCATTCTACAAAGAAAGAACAAGTCACCCAATCAGAAATCAGAAGAAAAATGCAGGTGTTAGGAAGGCATTCTGTAAACATTGAACATGATGGAAAAAAAAAAACCAACCAGCAAACAAACCCACTATCCATGCACCCACCAAATTTCTCCAAACCGTTCTTTCCCTCTTCAGAAACATTTAAAAGAATCTCATTTTCCTGTATTTTCTTTTTCCCCCCTACACTTACAACACAATTTTGAAGATAATAAAACTCTGCTTGACTGGTAAATACCCCATCAATTCCATTTCTTAGAAACTGGCATTTGAGTAGTATCAGAATACTTCTAAGAACTCTAAAACATCAAAGACTCACCAGTAGGTTTTATGTAACACAAACAGGCCATTTCAGATAAAAAAAAAATATATATTCTGTTTCCATGAAGTGGGATTGAAGTGTGACCAAATATTTTTTAAGTGCTCAGTTCCTGTTTTCCTCACATCTAATGCATGTTGTCTTCTAAACACTGAGCAACAGACTGTGTTTCTGCCTTCGTTCTTGTAGTAAAGTCAGTGGTTTTGAAAGCCAGCCCAAGGCCAGAGCAAAGCTGCTGGGAGTTAGACTACTTATGTTCAGAAGTCTGCTGACTGTTTTCACACAGATGAGCACTCCACAGCAATTCTCAGAGCTGCACTTTATAAATAGCTTTTATATGACAACAATCTTTCTGATACCACTTCATTTGCTGCCTTTTCAGACAGATTACCCAGTCTGGAAAAATCAATTTGATAGAGCAATTAAAAAAGCAAAAGGTTCAGACTAAGTGATACGTATAAAACGATGGGAAAACTAAGTAAGGGAGTTATTTCCTAATGATATCCAGAGACATCCTTTTGTATGAAGTGTATATTCATGAGATAAACTTCATTTGGAAAAAAGAAGCTCTCCATAAATGCCTTCTGGGAGAACTGGAGGTAAAATATATATGCATACATCACCATTCTTGCAATAATAATCCCTCACTCAGAAGGTGGTGATGCACTGGCACAGGTTGCCCAAGGAGGCTGTGGATGCCCCATCCCTGCAGGCATTCAAGGCCAGGCTGGATGTGGCTCTGGGCAGCCTGGTCTGGTGGCTGGTGACCCTGCCTGTGGCAGGGGATTGAATCCAG
Organism: Lagopus leucura; assembly: GCF_019238085.1. Lineage (NCBI taxonomy): Eukaryota > Metazoa > Chordata > Aves > Galliformes > Phasianidae > Lagopus > Lagopus leucura. Next base: position 4,343,611 of record NW_024962283.1, read on the forward strand.
ATTGATCATTGTGGTCCTTTTCAACCCAGGCCACTCTGTGATTCTATCAATGAGCCATTCTGCTGAATGAAAGTCACTGGTCTCATTTCAAATGGCTCTCAGTGCTACTATGACAATTTCTTCAAAGCAGGAAGAATAAATTGGAAGTGAACTTCAGAAAAAGACCTCATGAAAAGCATGCCTTGAATCAGGATCAACACTCCTAAATTAAACTGCGTTTAATTCCCTGTGGTGATCCAGCCTCAGCTCAGGCCAAATTCATCCAAAGCCTACACAACAGGACTAAAAGGCTGTTGTTTCCCATCCCATCGTGTGGGTGTGCTTACCCTGCTCCATACAGAGATTAACCAAGCAGTTTCTCAAACACTCAGACTTACTTGCAGCACTGCTTCTTTATATTCCGCCCACCAAACTTGGGTTTGTCCAGACAGTTAGTGCAGACACCACAATCCTCTGGAACCTGACAGCCTGAGCACTGCCCACAGCGCCTTGAGCGTCGGCCCTTCTTCACTGGAGGTTCCTGCTGTGCCTTGTTTCTCGTTACCGGCTTAATTGGTTTGATAGGTGGAGCAAGAGGTTCAGCCTCTTCGGAGCCAGCTATTGATGATTTGTCTATTAGAAAAAAAGTTTGCTGAATTCACACAAGTCCAATGATCTTTCAGAAGTATTTAATGAGCTCATGGAGTCTACTGTGTTAAATCTAAGTTCATCCACAGAGCCACATAAGGGGCGTGTGCGACCGTGTCTGTATGCATGCACGCATACACACGTGGTACAGACACACACACTGCTCTCAAGAGACCTCAAGTGCAGCACAGAACAGATTTTTATAAAAATTAACAATGGTTAAAAGGATTAACCTTGTCTTAGTGGCATGTTAACACGGAGCCCAGATCTGCTCAACATACTAGCCCTTATTAACTGCTCGAAGATCTCATTCTCACAGGTTCAGACATGGCTGTACTTATTACAGATGTCAAGATGCCATGAACCCAACTAGTCAACGAAAGCAGGCTTTCCATGAATCCACAAGTGAAAATTGGAAGTCTTACCATCATTCCCCATGGAAGACAGAATCTTCTCTCGCTCTTCCCACGGTAAGGCACTCAGAGTGGGCATGTCATCAGGAAACACCGCTCGCTTACGGCCCAGGGCAACAGCTGCTCTCCTGCAAACATGCTTTATTCGTGGTCCTCGGACTGACGTTTCTGATGAATCGCTCTCTTGTCCCTGCATTTCAAGATATGAAAACAGACAGTGTTCCTAAGAAGGGCACAAAAGTGGGGCTGTGACACATGCAATGGAAACTTCCAAATAACCTAAGAAGAATTAAGAAGAATTGCAGTACGCCCTATCTTGCATTTTGTAAGATCCGAGGTAAAAATAAAGACTCTCAGCCTTCTAAGCCTCAGATATCCACGAGAAGAAAATTCAGAAGTTTTATTCGTTTGGATTTACAAAGTTTCTACCTGCTAGTAGAAAGCAAACTCACTCGTGAAGCCTTGTTACCAAAGCAGTGGCATTAAAACCCAGAGTTGACTGGAATCAGGATAAACAGACTAATGTTGGGCACTAACTGATCTGGCAGAAGACAGAAGTCAGTCAAGCTGTTTAATCAGGCTCTTTCACAGCTTTGTAGCTGTTAGGATGAGGGCATTGTGTTTACTGAGGTGATAAATGCAGCAGCTCAGTGCAATTTTCCCTGAACAATTAATTGCAAGGGTCTGGGCTTCTTAATATAAACATAAAACATGCATACACGTTTTCCTTTCGGGGACAAAAGACAAGCACTAGTAATTTCTAACGTGAACATTCTCAGGGAAAGTAACACTTCAAATAAAAAAGGAAATATTCTGTGAAAAGGTATTGCTATCATGTAACACCTACCTTTTTGATAGCTAAATAGATTGCAGGGTGGGTTTGTGGTGGGGCAAATGCAGAGAGGGAAGACAGGAAAGCAGTAGGAATCAGTTTTCCAACCAGATGCAAAATCCCAATGGATTTTGCTTCTGCCCATAAGTAACAGATCAGATCGTCATATGAGACAGTAACAGAGGAGAGCTCAAGATTAATTCCATCTTCAGAGAAACGACTGCAGTCTGTTAGAACCCTGCTTTTAAAAATGCACATTACCCTTGATGTTCACTTTGTTTACATGTGTACAAAGAAACCTAACAACCAGCTCCACTGTAGTGCTCTCCAAAAATGCACCCAGCTCCCCCTGAGCTGAGCACACAGCAGCTTTCTCTCCCCCTCAACTTCTGCCCATGCCTTCTCATTTTTGGATCCCTTACCATCTGTTGCACTAACAGCTTCTTAGCCTGGCATGTTTATTCTTCATGCTCAGGATATGAAAGCTGCTTGTGATTTGCAGTGAAAATGCCAAAAAGATGGACCCCAGCAAAAGAAAAAGAAAATAATAAAAGAATACCTGTGCTTTTGGCTGATCTGCTTGTTTGAGGGACTTGCTCTTCTCAATCTTGTACAGCTGGGCTTTTGCTTTTTTCAGAAGACTGGCTACCCTTTTGTCAGTCATCGGCAGTTTGTCTGCTTGAGCCAACATAGAGCTGATGGAGGAAGCGGAATGTTTAACGGTGCTTGAAGCAGGAGTAGAGAGACGCAGAGCTTTTTCCTTCTCCAAAGCCGGCACAGCAGGGCTGAGGTCCAGATCTGATTTGTCTAACCCCCCTCTACCTTTCTTGGATGTTTTGGTTTTGATGGCTGTTGTATCTACCAGAGCAGCAGTGGAAACATCTGCCACAGGATCTATTGCTGTAGACTTCCTCCGCCCGGCAGTTTTTTTTGCAGAAGATGATGCTGCAACATCTTCACTGACAACTTTTTCTTTGGGCATTTTACCTACAGGAAACAAAGCAGAGCTACTCTGAATTTCTGACCCTTTTCTCCTTTTCTCTTTCCTTGACTCACGTTTGTTCTCCTTCTCTCTCTCTCTGTCTTTCTCTCTGCTCTTGTCCTTCTCCACACTCTTATCAGCGTCTTTATCTTTGGACAGTTCCTCTGTTGCCCTGTCTTTGTTTCTGCCTCTCTCTGTCTGGGGACTTGTTGTGAACCAAGGAAAGAGAGGAGTAGGACTACTAGATGAGAAAGGCTCTGCTGGAGTGCTAGTCTGCTTCCTTTGTCTCTGGCTTCTTTCTGCTGATTCCCCAGACTGTGTTAGGGAATGGGAAGGAAAAGTAAAAGTTGAATTTAAGGCACTAGTGGCAAGAGAACTAACAGAAATGCTAGTTAATGAGGAAGAGACAGAAGACTGTGGGGTGAGAGTTGTCAGGTCAGAGGTACTAAGTCTCCCACTTCTGGTCCTCATGGAGTGCGAAGGAGATCTGGGTTCTGAGCGGATAGGGCTAAACACTTTTCTCTTTCGTTTCCTAGAAGAGACACCTGTTGCAGAAGTTCCCGTAGTGGTTCGACCAACGGATGAGGGCAAAGTTACAGATTCAAAGATTCTGGAGTGGGCCTCGCTTGGAGTGAATCTCGGAGCTCTCAACAGAGGACTTCTCTTGTGCATATCAAATCTTGTTCCAGAATGAAGAGAAAACAGACGTGCTGGAGCCGTGGCACCTGGCGTCGAGAAGCCAGATGCAAAGCCAACGTCCTCCGGTGTCAGCGGTGGGGGTCTAAAGTTATCAAATATTGGCTTGCGAATAAGACCCTCTTTGGCATATTTTGCTGATGAGAAGTACTGTGGTTCTGACCTGGAATGCTTTAGAGAGGTCCACCTAAACGTTGGCTCTCGTAGAATTGATTTACGTTTCTCTTGCATTGGTGCAGCAGAAGCAGGAAGAAAGGGTGAGGCTAAAGGTATGGTAGGAGGCATAAGCCAGGGAGTGTGGTCTGAGATGCCAGAAGCAGGTTGCAGTGGTGGAGGAGGAGTGAGCAGAGGGGGAGGAGGAGAGGAGGAGGACTGCTGCTGTGGCACACTTGGCAAGGCTGACAGCTTTTTAGCAGCCCTCTGGCCAAAACTTCTTTCTGTTATGGAAAACCTTCTGTTTCTCCTGTCGCTGTTATCATTCTCAGGGGACTGAGAAACGGGTAGAGGTGTGTGAACTTCTGGAGTATTACTTCGCTCCTCAGAAAGCGTCTGCATCTCCTCAGAAGCCTGAGAGTCCGTAGACGTGTCGACGCTTGGGCTACTGGACCGGGAGGAGTCTGAAGACATCTGAGATGAATGCTGAGAAGCAGCACTGGATTTTTCACTGGATCCACAAGACGTAGCACTGAACCTGCTGTTTGGCGTGGATTCTAGTCGGGATATTTTAATAGGAGGGTCGTAGTCTTCATCTTCAATGAACCGCTTGGGTGTTTTAATAATCCGTGAAGAGATAGCACTTACAACTGGCATGATGAACTGTCGGATGTTTTTAAGCTGGGTTCTCCCCTTTCTGCCCTGCAATTTGGCTGCTTCTTTCTCAATCTTTTTTTGTGCCCCCTTCTTAGCCCTCTGCAAGAGTTGCTTAGCGATTGTTGCATCTGTCCTTTTTGTGGAGGGTATGATCCTAACAGGCTTAATCCTGCGTGGACTCTGTCTGACAGCAGTCTTCTCTTCCTTCGTAGGAGGTGGCGTGCCATCCTTTTCTTTACGTATCCTTTGGGGTTTCTCCAGCTGTGAATTTATGACCAAGCTCGAGGAAGTCTTTAAACGTTCAGAAGATGGCGGCCTTCCTCTCCTGCGCACAATCTGAACGCTTTTCCTCCCTATTTGAAGTTTTGCCCCAGGCTTAAATTTAGATTTTAGTGGGGAGAGTTTACTAGTTCTTAATTTCTTAATTTTAGTTGCTTGCTGAAATGTAGTGGATGGTGACCTTTTGATTTTTTTCAGACTCTCTTTATCTTCTTTGCTTCCCTTCTGAATATCTGATGCGTCCTTTACTTGCGACAACTTGAACTTTACACTAGTAAGCGTTGGAGGTCTTCCTCGTCTTTTTTCCCCGCTTTTCAGATCCTTCTTCTTTACTTTCTCCATGGATGTGGTTTCAGACTTGCTTGAAGGGGAGCACACTGATGAAGAGTCTGACAGTACAGCTGAACTTCGGTCAGAACTGCTCCGGGGCCTCCCACGAGGTTTTCGTGGACTAGATTTAACTGAGAGAGAAGTAGAGAAAGCAGAGTACTCATTAAATTTCTCTGAGTGTCAGCTCAGCGTTATCCAGGTCACACAGGTATTTACTCAGTATAAATCACATAACACAGACAAGTTGCTAAAATACCTCAGTTTGTTAACAAATAAAAAGAGCATTTTATCAATATATAGATAAAGAATTCCATCACAAAGTAAATCTCTTAAAAATCTCTAAGTAAAGTAATACAAAAGAAAACAAAACCCTGGTTTTAGCTTTGAAATACATTCAGCATTCAAGACTCCAGTTAGAATCATCAAGCAGATGTGCACGACTTGATTACTCACCTCTGCCAGTGCCTCTCAGTTCATACCCAGCTATTCCACTTCTGGGTCTTCACATAGCTCTCACTACATACTTCATTCTTCATGTTAAATGCCCTATTAGCAAGGCTGTCCACAATAAAATTCACTGGCAAGGCCAAATTGAGTAGAGCATTGTGGTGAATGAGCAGAGTACTGTGGTGAGAGCAATTATTGACAAAAACCTAAAATCAAAACCACTCATTTGCTTTCAAACCCATTGTGATTTCATCCTATCTCTTCAACAAACCAAACCTGAAGACACCACAATGACAGACAGCATCCAAAACTAAACCGAATCCAAGGACCATCCAATGGCCTTTGTGGTGGGTGAGATTTAAGACAAGAGGCAGGAAAGACAAGAGAAGAGCATCACAAAGGAGCACAGGAAGACAACATCCATTCCTGTGACTTGAACTTACCTGTGGGGGACCGGGTGGGACTTTGTACTTTGATTTCTTCATCTGAACCAAAACCTAGGAACTGTTCATCCTGAAACAAAAAAGAGGATTAACATTTGGGAGCTTCAGCAGGGCCTTTACTTCCCTCCAGCCCCCACTCTGAGCAGCTTCTCCCTGCTCCCACCAGAGCCACGCTCACAGCCCCTGGAAGGAAAGCACACAGTTTCATGGCTTCTGTCAACCTCGCAGGCCTTCAGATGTAGCCCACCTCAACACCTCCACCACCCAACGGCCTCCAAGCTGAGCAACAGGCTGGACTTGACTCCAGCTGCTGACGTGAAGACGGAGCAATCCTGAAGGCATCGTCTGTAACAGCACTGACACCTGCAACAGCACTGAGCGTATGGAAAACAGCACTAACCACTATGGCTTATTTTTTATCCTGACAATGAAAACAGAAACCAAGAAGAATCGGGGAAAAAAAAAACCAAAACACTACAACAAGTGCTGTAAGACAAGGTGCAGACAACAAACTAAGTAGCACCAACACAAGGCGCATCTCAACTAGCAAAAGAGCTCATGCTACAAAAAGCTGCTGAGTCGTGAAATGGCCATTTTTGATACAGCAAAGCAAATCAATATTCCAATGCAATGTTCCAGGCACTCTGTTCACATGAAGGCAGGTTTCTCATGGAGTATGCAAATGTAAATCCTCGTGATGTGCCACCAATGTTTGTGACTCTATTTTTATGCTGATCTGTGTTTCCTGGTGCAATTTCACCTCGAGCAATTCTGTTCTCCATTCTTCAATTCCCTCTGCACTTACAAACAGATATGCCACTTGCTGCTTGCTTCCTTAGTCACCTGTGCACCCTGGCTGCATGCTGGAAAGTAACTTCTTGTTCTACCAGGAAGGTGCCACAGCTCTACTCGCATCCCTTTCTAACAACTCAAGTCTTCACTGAGCTCTGAGAGAGGAAGTACTTGAAAAATAGTATGCTGAAAGGACAAAGGTGCAGTACTAGGGAACAGGAGACCTTCAGCAGTGCCAATCAACAGCAACTGCTTAATTTAGCTCTGGGCTCATTCAAGAGTATGTTGAAACAGTGCTTTTTCCCCATCTTGTGCTTCATATGTTAAATACCTAATTCACTTACACTCAACTGCTGAAACAATAGTTCAGCTTTAAAGAAATTAAACCACTTGCCACTAATCTGTATGACCACCCCCAGGAATTGGAAATTCACTCAGGTATTAGAAAATGCAAACCCCAAATACACCAATTCTACTTGGGTAGCTGAGCTAGCCCAACCCCTGGAGGTTTCACACCCCAATAGTTTGCTAGCTGTTGTCAGCAACAGCTAGCTGAATGGAACTTGACACATTGAGAAGCCATTCAAGCTTTCAGAAGAGAAAACATTCTAGCACAACTAATGCAATAGAGACAAACAGTGCTACATAAACTCATAACTCAATTAAAAAAAAAAGTATACCCCAATGGCAAAAAGTGCTGTTTCTACCTGACGTATCTTGCATTGGGCAGAAGAATCCATGACCTTTCCCTGAAAGGTATAAACCACCACTTCCCAACGTTGATTCCACATTAACAGGAAGAGAAGCCAATGCCAAGCTGTGAGCCAGCAGTGCAGAGCAGCACTAAGATCCAGGCATCAGGACAAGCAGCACGCTGCCAGTCCATGAGGCTCAGCACGAGGCTGCAGGGAGCAGCACCAGAGCAGAGCTGTTCTGAGACCAAACCACAGCCCTCCGAAATATCGATTCCCAATCTCTCCTCTAAACAGTGCCTTCCAAGCTCAGCCACTGGCATTCAGCCCTGAACTTTCACTGGTTTTCAGTTTCCTTCCTCTCTTCCCTTACATCCCCGTTAATGTAGCTGTCACTCCCACGACGATAGCTTCATATTCTCCCTTCCTTGTCCTTCTGTTTTACAAGAGCAGATCACAAAAGCGATGCTCCCATGCTGCTTGCAGTGCTCTCTCCTGACAAGTCCAAGAGTCCCAGCTGCTGTTAGAGCCACACCACCCATTCCCACTCCCAATGCTCCCTGCACATCCACCTGACCTGCTCTGGATTTTTTTGTTTGCACTCTGCTCACCCAAAATTTCATCTGCCTCTTCAAGCACTAAGACAGACTACGGATGGAGCTGTGCAGGATGCATGTGAAACAAGCTGACAGCTACAGGCTTTGGAGCAGAGAATGCTCTTCATAAGGGGGCTGCTGAGCTAAAGTGAGGGAAAAATAATTAAACTCCTTGCTGAGAAGAAGGCTAACAATAACTATTAATCCTAAAGACCACTTGGTGTAAAAGATAGCAACGATTTCTTTCCATAAAGCAATTCAGTTCCAAGTCTCTCAGCTCCAATTAAACATCCCCCGGTGCTCCATTCATTTGCTGCGCAGAAACAGCGCTGAACGAGGGGAGCTCACAGCTGCAGCTCTGGACCCACAGTGCTGCTGTGCAAAAAGCACCTCTACAGAACAGGCTGCTGAAAGCAGCTCCTTTAAGGCTTTTAATACCAAAAGCAACTGGAAGATTTGGTCGTTGGGTCTCACACAAGCCTGTCCTACATGGAAGTTCGTAATCCCAGCAGGTACAGTTGTGTAAGTTGGGGTTTCTTCTTCATTTGGGAAAAATAAATAAATGAGACTTGAGGAAAATCATGCCCCACCAAGAAAGGCCGTCACCACCTTATATTATACAAAGCCCTTGGAAACTTGCAATTAAAAATAAGCTTACTTAAAATAACAAAGGGGCAAAGGCGCTGTGTACCAGCAGTTAAAGCCTAGGAAAATAAAACAATTATGTAGTTATTGCCATGAGGTGGCAGTTTGGCATTCAGAGATAAGCGTGGAACAGGCAGAAGCCTCACTCCTAATGGTTCCCCTGCCCAGAACAGAATGCTGGGTTTGAAGAAACCAGAACTCACAGCGCAGCCCGCAGGGGCTCCAGGTAACCCCCTCCACCTTTCCTTGAGCTTAATGAAAAGAAATAAGGACTCGAGCACTACTTTTACTTCCCCTAAGAAGTTTGCTCACATCTGCTTCCCTGCGGTCTGACCCAGGTCAGGGCTTCCTTACAAGTGCACAGGGAGGAAAGCTGGAGAAAATTCAAGGAAACCTGCACGGTTTCTGCAGAAGAATCCCCATTCCTGCTATTCTGAAAAGCAGCATCCCATAAGATCGCACAAAGCTACCATTCCGCCCCAGCCATCACAACACAACTTGGAGATACACAACCTCTCATCAAACAAACGGAGCCTGGGGCCATGAAGCAAATAGGATAAAAAACAACTGTCTAACAGTCCTGATTTGGAGTGCCTCTAAGTTACTGTCACTAATATGAATGCTGTTTTCTGTTGCATTGTCTTTTTTAATTACATTTTTCACCATCCACACCATAATCCACAAACCAGAACCTGCATCATTTTCAAACTGACCACTCTTAAATTACAAGTCCAGTGGGTTAAATAAACCCTGGCTTCAGCCCAGTACCCTGGGGATGATCGTCCTCTCTTATTTCCTACTAAGCAGTCACAAGAATTGTCTACAGTGAAGAGGCTCTCCAAAAAAATAATTACTTTGGCTCCATTTGCAGAAGTAGCATGACCAATATGCCATTCAAGTTTGTTTGGTGATGTTCACGAGGGTATCGTTGACCTCCAAGTGGTCATTCTCACAAAGTAAGAAGGAGGCCATGTAAATTAGCCAAATTAGCAACGATGGAGAAGGCTGCTAAGCACCGGTATGCGTCTGCATGGCTGTCATCCATTCAGTCTGTCCTATGGCAAAACTGAATACGGAGACAAATAAAGCAGGGAGCCTCCCTCCCTCCCTCCTTTTTTTTCCGCAGTTGTTATAAAGCATGACAGATGGAGAGTGATTAAAAACCACGACGGTTTGCACACGACCTCATTTACCTGAGAAAGAATAACGCAACACAAAGGTCAGTCGGGATTATAAGTAATGGGATGAGGACAGGCTCACCTGATGGGCAAGGCTCAAAACACCTCTGCATGTAGGGGCTGCCCCAGGTGGGCTGCACAGCTTCCCATGCACCTCTCCACCCAACACTCAGCTCACAGCCCAGGTCAGACCTCAAGGCTGTGAGCTGATGAGCAGAGTCGTGCCTTGAAGTAAGCTGGCTCCTGCAAGAACAGGAAAGCCCCAAGCACATCCCCATTTGAACTCAACTTACCACAGCACTCTGGAGCAAAATTACTTTCCAAAGAACTTCTGATTGAAGATCTCAGAGGAAAATCCAGCTATAGACACAAAACTGTCCTGAAGGAACTGGTTTTCTGGTCTCTGAGTAATACTACAATCCAAACCACCACAGATCTGTCGAAGTGCAGAGGTCTCCCATCCATGTTGTCAGAACCACTAAACCCAGCGATGCAGCTGATCCAGCCGGCTCTCACAAAGGTCTGCATCAGTTAAAAGCAGAGCTATCTGAACCTTGCTTCACTTCTCTTCCTATTCACCGTGCCAGTTTTGGCCCTGGTTATGCAGCACTTCATCTTCTTGGAAAGAGAGGAGCTATTTTGAGCACCTCATGCAGCAGCATACTTGGTAACTACAGCTCTGTATCTCAGAGACTCCTTCCGAAGGAATGAGCATCCTTAGAGGGCAGCAATGAGCAAACCCTGAGCCCAGCTCTGGGGCACTCAGGGCTTTGTGGGAGGTGGAAACCCCTGGTAACGCTGGGAGATGCTGCCCAGGTGTTACTTAGGGGCAGCCTCGCTAACAAATAGAACTTATGGGTTTAATGTTATATAGAATCATAGAATGGCCTGGGTTGAAAAGAACTGTAATGATCATCCAGTTTCAACCCCCCTGCTACGCACAAGGTTGCCACCAGGCTGCCCAGAGCCACATCCAGCCCAGATGGCTGAGGGTCCAGCTGCCCTTTTGCTCTAATTCAATATCCAAATGCCGTTAATGGGAACCATGCAGGAACCCTGCTAGGACCTTGCCTCAAAACAGCCCCAGCATCCTGAAAGCAAAGTAAAACTCTCAACTATTCACCTCCCCATGACAACTCCCAAGACAATAGAAAGACCCAGCCCTGCCACTGTTTGCAGCAGTACTCTCAGCTGCTAATTGCAACAACACAGCCCTGGTTAGAGCTCCAGTTTGGGAGTTCCTCGAGTGTGTACAATCACACAGAGCAACTTTCTGCAACAGTCTCACAAGGTGCACTGGTCAGCACTGCCAGCTTGCTAAAAGGAAAATATGAACATCCAGTGGTAGGGCGGAACAACACAGCCAGTCTGTCACTATTTGGCCCGAACCTCAAGCAACAGGCTCACTTCTAACAGCCCACTAACAAAACACAAGCAGTTCACATGTGTTGCACAGTTACCATTCCATCAGCCCAGCCTGTCCCCTACAGTCAGCACTCCACAGGAAGAATTCTGATCCACAGTAGGAATACTTTTTAAAGCAGCTTCCAATGCCACCACCGAGGGTCAGCTGTATTATTGCTAGCACCCAGCGAGAGAAAGGTAACAGCAGAGCCTCAGCCTGCATCTCACAGAGCACTGGCACTCTGTTCTACAACCAGCACTTATAAAGCAGTGCTTCAGCTGAACTTCAACAACTGAGAGATGGAAAGGACTGCAGAGCTGTGGTTAAATAAAAGCAGGCGCAGCTCATCGCGCTGCCCAGACACACCAAAACACGGCCTGAAGTGCTTCTGACACTTCTGCACGCACAGAGTTATGCTCTATAGTTGCTGTATCAAAGGATAAAAAAAATTATCTTCAATAGCAATGACTCATCTTTCACTTCTTAAGAAATGCATGCCACCTAACGAAGCATAAAAGTATTACAAAGTATTTCAAAGATGCTTTCTTGCTTCACTCAGTGCAAACAGCACTATCAGATCTTTTGCAGCATCTCCGTAACTTCATGTCCAGGAGCTCTCTTGCTGTCAATGCACAAGGCTGAACTGTGGGCTAAATCCTCAATGCTGACAGTAAAACAACAAGTGAACAATTTGCAAGATGCATTCCCTTCCATCACCATCCTCAGCAGCCACCAATGCTGTAAGGAAAAGCAAGATCAGTGCTGCATGGTGATTCTCTCTACTTGCCCTTTACCAACCAACCTTTGACTGCAAAACCATCAGCTCTAAGTAGATCAGGAGGCTATCAGGGTGCCTTCCAAGACATGCCAGGTGTGTTTTACTCAGGTGCTCTAATAGAAGAGGTCAAGAAGAGAGAATGATCTTCTCTGCTGAAGTGGAAAACCTTCAGTGGTTTCCAACAAAACCCAACCCCTCTGCCTGACCCCTCACTCTGAGTGCAAGATAAACACGTTGCAGTTTATTGAAACATAGTACAACTGAAAACAAAACACCTCGCTGCCTCATGGCAGCTCCTTGCCTCACATAAGACCTTTTTTCCATTTCATTCTTGCCGCTTAAAAGCTGATTGAGCTGCAAGCTTTGGTGTCACAGCTGGAAGATCTGCAGCAGGCAGGCACGTTACCTTGCATGTGGGCACAGCAGAAAAGCAACTGCTCGCTCTTGGAAGCCACAAGTGGTCTGCTATGCATTCAACAGGTCAGGAGGATGCTGCTTCAGCTGGGAAGCACCCAAAAGCCAGCTAAAGAGGCTGGGAGATGAACAACTGACTCAGAGTTAGCGAGCCTCCTCTCATTTCCTTCACCCACAATACAGTAAAAGCTGCAGTTCAGCACTTCTATTACAGTACAACAAAAGGCAGCGAGAGCTACTCCTGCAAACATCTGCCCTCTGATTTTTCCAGCACCAAGAAGCCCCCAGAGCAGTGAGCATCCCTGCTCCTTCTGAGGCTGCCCCACCTGCCCATGGCAGGAGTGACACCCCTGCATTGGGAACAGCTTCTCACGGGGAAATCCAAATTCTAGTCCTCCAAAAACCTCCACAGAACCGATACTCAGAGGGTTATGAGTACTTGCTAACGCTGACTGAACTGCAGAAACAGGGTGGTTAAAAACTGTACTCTTATTTTCACACTTCTGACAATGATTTCCTAACTCTTCAGAAAGGAAAGGAAAGCGTGAAGGAGCCCCCTGCTCTCAGGCTGCAATCTGTACAACCTTCATCTCACGCCTTTTGCTTTATGTCAATAACTAGAAACAGCCCTGCCTCAACTCACAATCACTGATAACATCAACTGGAGCAGGCAGAGCTCCACAGCCGTGCTTCCCAGCTCTGCAGTAACAGTTCAACACAAAATAGGAAGGAGAATCCCAAGGCTGCCAGAACTGCCGTGCTCATGGAGGAAAGAAGCTATCCATACTTCAGCTGGGTGACACAGAAGCCACTCCTCCCCACACATGCTGTGGCACATCTCAAAGCAAGGCAACCATCAGCCAGCATCGCAGGCTCTAACATTCGCTTCATAAAGCATTATGATCCATGTATAATTACAGCAGCATTACTAGAGTCACTATCACTGCTATTATATCCCATTTCCAACCTCGAGTTTCTGCAACTTAGCTTTAACTTTTCCAACTGATGCAGATTTATGAAGTAAACTGTCAGCACACATCCGACACACTGTCAGCTTTTATGTCCTGAAGCTTCAATTAAGCTGCAGTGATGCTGAGGGAGCTCTCAGTGACAGTTCCAAGAGATATTCAACAATCACACACCACCTTCTCTCATACCACGTTTTACAGAACACAGGCAGAAAACACAAACAAATTCCCCTTATTACTTAAGTGTCATTCCCACCACGCAGAAAGGTACGAGAGCCACTGCTGTCAACCAGGGAGGAAAGCTTTGCTATGCAAAAATCCCCTCTGCCAGCTCCTGCTGTGCCAAAATCAAGTATCACAACTCTCTTAAAGCTAAATGGTTTCAATATATCTCAATGAAAAACCGAACTCCAGCAGAAGTACTCACACAGCATCACTGAAGTGTGCCACAACATTCCAGAACTGTGAGCTTCTGTATGGAAAGGAAGCCCACCTCCTACAAAATAATGGCCCTAAAAACAGAAACATGGCTTCTTCCACGTGACTTCGGTCACCTAAACACTAATTACTCATCAAGATTTGACTTCTGATACAGAACGCAACCTCAGCTGAGGACAGCAGCTGATGTGGTGCAGGGAGGACAAAAAGCCCCATGCTGCCAGTGAGTGCATAACGAGCCCAGTGAGTGGGAGCTCATGGAAGCCCCTCTCTAGGAGACAGCTGTGCCCACAGCCAGGTACCATGCAGGCACCACAACCTCACCATTTCAGCACCAACACACAGCCACGCTCTCTTCAAGACACCACAGGCAGCACCCAGACACTCATTGCTGAGATGAATTAGAGCTCTTCTCACATCCTCTGCTCCTTCCACACAGAAACGTGTGCTGTGGGAGAGAAGAGCGTGTCCTAGGCTTCCTGGTGCTGTGCTCTTCACTAGGACTGCAACACACAGAGTAAGTCAGTGGTTAAAGATGTCTGAAGCTAAAATACTTGGAACATCACTGAAGGAAAGGCACCTTCTTACAGGAGCAACAAAGATAACAAACCAACCTTTAAGGCACCCTGAACTGAACGCTCAAGAGCCTATAAACAGGAGGGGAGACAACAGCAGATAACAGAAGGACAAGGGGAAATGGTTTGAAGTTGAGGGAGGGAAGACTGAGGTTGGATGTCAGGCAGAAGTTCTTTCCTATGAGAGCAGTGAGGTGCTGGAACAGCTGCCCAGAGAGGCTGTGATGTCCCGTCCATCCCTGGAGGTGTTCAAGGCCAGGTTGGATGGGGCCCTGGGCAGCCTGGGCTGCTGTGAAACGTGGAGGTTGGTGGCCCTGCATGTGGAGAGGGGTTGGAGCTTCATGATCCTTGAGGTCTTTTCCAACCTGAGCCATTCCATGATCCTGTGATCAGCTCTCCTGGCTGTACACAAGAAAACACTGCAGTGTCAGAGCAAGAAAAAGCATCTTGGGTCTATTCCTTCTCTGCTCATGGATGGACAGACAGACCTCAGCTAAAGACACCAAGTCACAAAGCACCTTCATCATTACTTTCCACTGTTACAGAAGTTTTTAGTAGTTAAATAGAAAACAGGTCTAAGAAGAAAAACAGCATCTGGAAATCCAATGGACATTTTCCTCACCAGCTGCTGGTACCAAAAATGTACTGAAGCCATTTTAAAGCAAAGATGCCATAAAAGCCAAAGTGCCAAAGATTTTTCATAGATATCTTTGGCTTTTGAGATGAAAAAGTGTGCTTCAAGAGAAACACAGTGAGACTTAAAAAAGAGAAGAGGAAAATCCAATGCTGTTAAGAAAAAAAGAAATAAAACAAGGTGAAAAGTTTTCATGGAAGATGCAGCAACTTGTTAGCTGTGCCATTAGATCAGATGGTGAGATGGCAGTTGTTTCTGTCCCTGAACCAACACTTATGAGATAGCAGTTATAATAAATAGTAAATAGAAAATTCTGACCAACCTGGTCTATCGCAAACAGCTGAATTTACCAGTATATCAACCAGCCTCCTTGAGGATTTCGGTACCAACCAAAATGGATGCTAGCAGGCAGCATGCCTTCAGCAGGTGACCATAAGCACTGTTAGGCTGGCAGCACCTCCAGACTGCTTCTGAGTTTGTGACTCTGAGCCCCCACCTGGAGCAGGGAGCTCAGAGCTGCACATGACTTCACCTGCCAGAAAGCCCTGAGAACAAGCCCCAAAGTGGAATGCACCCTCACACGCGCTTTCATCACCTCCGATATTATGATCAATCAGTGATGATAAAGCAAAGTAGCTGTTTTTTAACACGACAGACTCATGCACACCACAGCTTGCCCTTAGAACCACAGAAAGAACACGCCTCTCAAAAAGAAAACAAGCATAAATGCCTTTTACTGTACAGAAACTGAAGAATTTTCCTGCCAGCCCAAGGACACAGCTAACAAGTGATGCAAAGCAAGCAACACGGAAAAGGAATGCTGCAGCCTGTAGTAAGTAACACATCCCCATCATGTCTTCCCCGCTCTGTCAATAGGTGGGTTGTTGTCAGACTCTTGCTCTGGCTGCATTAGAATGGCTTAAAAAAATAAAATAAAAAATAAAAAAAATGAAGGCAAAAAGAACAACCGAAAAATACAAACACAGAAGCACGGCTCTTCCTTGCTACCGAGCAGCTCTCCCTGCCAGGCCCTGCTGCCCCGGGGTGCAGCTCAGCAGCCAGGTGCAGCCGGGGGCGGCAGAAGGAGGAGGAGCACCGCAGGACCGGTGCCCGCGGCACCCAGGAGGGGCGGGCGCCGACATCTCCGCTTTTTGCTCCGCTCCGGCGCTCGTCCCCCGGTCCCGACAGCCGCCGCCCGTTCGCACTCCCCCCTTAATGCCTCCTCCCGGCGATCCCGAGGGACCGGCGACCGGAACACCTCCGAGCATCGCTCCTCCGGGGAGACGCACGGCTGCGGCCGGCGCTCCGTCCCTCCCCTCCTCCCGGTACCGCGGAGCGCGCTCCTCACCCGCCTTCTACCGCCCTTCCCGACGCAGGAGCCGCGGGAGGAGGATAATGGAGGCGGCGGCGGCGGGGAGGACACACCGGCGGCAAGTCGCGTGCGCGGGGAGGGACCGCGCGGCGCGGAGGCGGAGGAGGGGCGGCCGCCACCCGCACCGCTCCCGCGGCGCCCCCCGCCGCCACCCCCGGCGGGCACCCGGCGGCGGGGCGCGCCCTTTGTGCGGAGCGGCGCGGCGCGGTAGGTGTGTCCGGCGGCGCGGGCCGGGGCTGCGCGGGCAGGGGGTGCGCGGGCAGGGGGTGTGCCGGCCGCCGGGGCGGAGCGGGGATGCTGGCGGGCCGGGACCCCGCGCTCCGGGCCGCGCCGCGCCCTCCTCCCTCTCTCCTTCCCTCCCGCCCGCCCGCCCCGCCGCCCCTCCTCACCTCTCCGCTGCCCGCCTCGGCCCCGCAGGCCGCGCGGAACCGCCGCAGGTTGATGCCGATGGCGGCCGAAACCTGGAGAGCCGCGTCGAAGCCCGGTCCCACCCCGGCCGCGGGGCCCCCGGAGCCGCCGGAGCCCGGCGCTGCCCCGCCTCCCCCGCTTCCCGCCGCCCCGCCGCCGGAGCACGGGCCGCCGCGCTCCCCGTCGCCCGCCGCCTCCGGGGCCGCCGGTTCGGCCGCTCGCAGGCTCCGCACGGCCGGCACCCGCAGCCGGGACCCCCCCAGCCCTCGGCGGCCCCATCCGCCGCTGCCGGGCCGGGCAGGGAAGCGCCACCGACCGCTGTGCGCCATCTTTACTGTGAGGCGACGAGCCAGAGAGCGGGGCCGGGCCGCACCCCCGCGCCCTGCATATCTCGTCGTCGGCCCGCAAAGGTCCTGCATAAGAATCTGAGTTATGCAGGTTGCGGGGCTCCGCCATCTCGCCGCCCCGGCACGTGGGTAAGCCGCGCGCGACCGATGCGAGCCCGGCATAACGCTGGGCGATATACAGAGTCCCGGGCAAAGGCTCCAGCACGCCCCCTCGACCTGAATAGCGCAGTAAGCCGCCGCGGCAGCTCATCATAACCCGCAGCGCTATACAGATGCGGGGCACCGCGCACGCCAGCCCCAGAACCGGGCTGTTTCACAAGACGGCCGTAAGCAACCCACATAACCGTAACGGCAATGCCGAGCGAGAGCGTGAGTCCCGGCTACCCGGGACCGCGCATAAGACATAAGGCGCCCCGCGAGCCCCCAGTATAGCGCCAGGCCGTATGCGGGGCGCGGGGCTTCCGCTCGGCGCAGCCCCGGGTCGGGCGCGGGGCGCGAGGCCGGCGGCCTGCAGGCGGGCGACGGCCTCGCGGGGTTCGGCGGGGGGGAAAGAGAGGGGGCCGCGATGCGGAGGGCGGCCGCAAAGCCCTCGGGCCGGCCCGGGCTCCAGGCCCGCCGCAGGTAGGTGCCTGAGGCCCCGCCGCTCTCCCCCCGCCTCGCTCCCTGCCTACCTGCCGCTCCCAGGGGTCGCGGGGTCCGTCCCGCTGTCGTCGCCGCTTAGGAGCGGGTTTGGTGCCGGAGAGAGGCCGGAGCCCAGCAGCCCTGATGTCACGGCGAGGCCTCACCTCCGCTCTGCGCCGTGCGGGGAGAACGGGGTTAAATTCCTACAAGTGCCGCTTTGTTCCCTTGGAAAACGGCGCTGCCCAGACACGAGCCGCGGCTGTCAGGGAAAAACGGTGTGTGCAGGATGGAAATACCTGCAAATGGAAACGAACGGGCTGTGCGGGCTGGTTGGGGTGGGGGAGAGGATTTTTCATCGGGACCTCAGTGTCTGTTAAAATAAGGTGGGTTCTGCCGCTCCAGGGAGCATGAAGAGGACTGGAGCATGGCCAAGCCTTTAGCAGTCAAGTTTAACTTCGTGTTCCCAATGAAGGGAAGCTGCAGCACAGGGCCCAGAGCTGCCTGGTTTGGCTGCAAGCTTTCAGCCTGGCAAAAGCAGAACACGCAAGTGGCACTGGAGGTTCTTGCAGACTTGCCCTTCTGCAGAGCTGTCGTGCTTTTAATCACAGAATGGCCATGGGTGGAAGGGACCTCAAGGATCATGAATCTCTAACCCCCCTGCCACACGCAGGGCCACCAATCTACATATTTAATACTAATCCCACACTTGACCTCTCTGTCACCCAGTATATGTGCTACAACCCACCTCTATGAGGCTCAACAGGTTCCCCTCGCAGCTGGATGATGGATTATGGAACTGGAACGCCCAGCAGCAGTTCATAAGACTGTCATTCAGCAGCAGAAGAAACGAGCCCCTCCACACACATTAATCATGTGCTTACTTGTGTAACAGGCTCCTCCAATACGCCGGACCCACTGTGTACAACCACACTTGGGATTCGCTGCAGTCTCCTGCAACGTATCTGACAGCAGTGTGAGAGAAGAGGCAGGAGAGCCCTTCCCAAGCAGCTGGAGACAGCCATGCTTTAGTTAAGTGCCATTCAGTTACTTGACACAGAGCAATCAGCCCCAAACACCCAATACACACTAGGATGTGCATAGGTATCGTTGAGCAAGGAAAAAGCACCCTGCTTGCGCGTGCCCTCACTGCTCAGCTGGGGCATCAGGCTTCAGCCCTTTGTTAGAGTCACACCTTCAGAGGTTGGTGAAAAATAACAGTGCATATCAAAGTCACTAATGGCTGCACCCAACAATTTCCAGGTGTGAAAGGGCTCTTCTAGGCCCACAGCGCTCGGCTGTACCAGGCGCAAACACTGACCTCAGAAGCATTTGGGGAAAAGAGAAAGCAAGGCAGTAGCTCTGACCACAGGTTGGAAGCCCAACTCCTGATGCACTTACCTGTGAAAGCCCATAAGTTCTTTCAGCTTTGTTTTCCCCATCTGTCTTGTGCAGATGATTAGCACCTTGGTCACAGGTGTAAGAATTCCAGCAATGAAGTCTCTGGCAAACCTTGCATGGAAAGGGCTGAGAGTGTCTCAGACTCCAAGAAATAACTCCAGTGCTGCCTTGTCACCTTGTAACCCATGCTGTGCAGCTGCTCGCCTCAAAGCTAGCTCGAGCAATCTCTCCTGTCTATGCATCCTTTGTTAGCAGTGAGAACTGTGGCCCTATCACTGGGGAGCTGTGCTCTCTCCAGGCCATCCTGTGCTGCCTGGTATCTGGATCAGGAGCCCAGTGGGGAGCTGCAGGAGGTCCTCCTGTGAAGCTGTGCTCCCTTCAAACAGCGGTGGTGCAGTTATCTGTTCCACAGTGAATTCTGAACACCAGGCCATTGGCCTCTGGGATGGGACATGGACAGCACACGCAGATTACAAGAGAAAATAGTGCTGCCCATCAGCATCTTGTGCTCCACTTTCTCAGAAGCGCTCCCACAGCTGCTGGGTCAAGGACCCTTCTGTGCAACAGAAATGCATTGTCTGTTGGCAGCCTGCTGTGATGCCAAGCAGACAGCAGTAGCTGAAGCCCATGGTCAGTCAACAGAACTGCAGGCACAGCAGCACTCCAGTTACCAGCTCTGGAAAAACAACCAGAGTAACACTTGCACATCTCCAATGTGCTACTTGCTGCCTGTGGCTGCTTCCTGTGCTGCCTCTCCAAAGCGTCCCAGAGACCACACAAGGCTTCTTCCTGCCACGAACTGCTGGGTGAGTTGAGACTGCTGCAGGCACAAAAGGCAGCTCTGCCACAAGTACCTCCCCAGAGCTGTGAGCGACGTGGGGCAGCCGGGCTGAGGGTCACCAAGGAACTTAACACAAAGCGCAGGGGATCAAAGGACCACCTGAGAACAGTCCCAGGTAATGCAGCAACAAGAAGCAATACTGACTGGAGACCATTTTCTAAGACAGTAAAGACAATTTTAAAAAACCAACCAGTTAAGCCTCATCCAAACAAGACTGAAACCTTCAAAGACCTCCTTTTAAAATTAGAGAGGAGGGGATGGTGTTGCAATGCAGTTAATCTTGCTAAGTTGCTATATAGATATGGCTGTACAGAATTTGTTTACAAATAAGCAGGGCTGTGAACTTCTAGACAGCTCACACTTTTAGCCATGTGTGACTTAAGATGATGTGTACAGTACCATTCTGCTTACCTTTAAAGTCTTCCAGCACAAGTTTCACCCAAAACCAAACTGCACAGAATAATGCTGTAAGACCATACAATACACA
Organism: Lagopus leucura; assembly: GCF_019238085.1. Classification (NCBI taxonomy): domain Eukaryota; kingdom Metazoa; phylum Chordata; class Aves; order Galliformes; family Phasianidae; genus Lagopus; species Lagopus leucura. The sequence goes on from NW_024962283.1 coordinate 4,364,059, forward strand.
CAATGCCAAGGTATCCTTCGACACCTTAAAATACTGCGAGTTCTTGCACGTTCTCACTGTCTGATGTTAAATACGTTCAGAAACAAGTGAAAGCTTTTATATAGTCAGTTTGAAATTGCTTTACTTTCGCAGCACTGTGCTTGTTACACAGAAATAACGATCGAGCAGCAGAAATGACCCAAGCCAGCTTTAATGCTGCCACCTCATGTTTTGAGGGAGAGGGAGAGGAAAGCGAGTCACTTCACCAGCATGTGCTGCTGTGCTAAGGGGACTGCCCTTCAGGCAGCTGTGTTAGAGAAGCCATTGGTGACACTGGTGACACTGCCAGGCTCGCATCCCAACCACCACAAAAAGACCACAACAACTCTACATCAGCTCCTGGCTTTATTTGTGTTACAGGCTCAGGGCCGCAGCAGCAAACGCTGTGTTACCGAGGTCGAGTCTTCAAACATTGTATCCAATCAGGCCTCGTTTGCCTATGATCTCACCAATGTAAAACCACATCAGCACCTCTGTGGCCACCAAACCGTTCCTCAGCGCTTCCTGAAAGAAAAAAAGCCACAGTTTAGAATATTTGCTCCTGCAACAGCTTCCTTTCTTGCTCTTGTGATCAAACACCATGCATGACTAGCAAAGCAGTCATCCAATTGGCAAGACAACAGTTTAAGCCAAAACCAGATGTGCAAAGTTACTGTTTATCACCTTCCTCCACCCCTCAACAGGTCACGCTGCTAAAATGGCTCTGAAACGTTAAATACCACATCAGCTGAGATTTTATTTAGAAGTCATTGTCTTACAGGGCTCTAAAACCATACCTGCAGGAAACAAATCTAAGCTCAGCGCAAGGAACGCACCAAACAGATGACACAGCTTTAAGGCTGCTGGGCAAATCCATTCCCTGCTCTCTCCACTTGAGCAGGTAATGCCAGGAGCCAAGGGAACACAGCGCAGCTCTGGTACAGTTGTGGAAGAGTTGAAACAATGCTGAAACACTGAAACACTTTCAACTCTTGACCTATAAATGCTCCCAGCTTCAAGCCAGCTGACAGCAGCTCAGGAAAGTATGTCAAGCTAGAATGCTGGTGGTGAAACCGTGCCTTGAAAATACCACTGTGTGCTGACTGCCTGCGGCTCACAGACTGCAACTGTCAGAGCCTGAAGAGCCTGCAGAACTCTTCCATCCCTGAGCTCATCCAGGAAAACACGACAAGCTTTTGTGTGTGTAATTTCTTATAAGCCTGGCAGTGAACAGAACACACTGCTGAAATGCCAGCCCTCAGCTCCTGAGTTCAGAACACCTACGTAACACGTATTGGTTCCCATGGGGAATGGTTTCACAAAGAGCTGAACTGGGTTTGCAGAGAACACCACTCTGTGCTCCTTTCTTAACAAACACTGATCTCACTTGCACGACGCACTTCCTCTGCATGTGACAGCCAGCACTGTTCCTTCACAAGCTGTAAATCTTACTCACGCATATTAAACATTTTTTAATTGCTTTCGTGAGCATTAAAGACAATGTGATGCCCTCCACAGGCAAAGCTGAAATCCTCTGTTAGATGAGGTTGCTTAGTGTGTCGAATTAAGCAAAGGCAGCAGCAGGAGGAAGGAAGCTAGTCTGAGCCAGCTTCTCTGCAGGCAGCAGGTAAAAGGCAGCAATAAAGCCTCAAAAACATAAGAGGCAATGGGATGCCTCTTCTGAAGGACTTGAAAGAAACACAGGGAAAGGTCCACAGGTAGATGGTTGAGAAGAAATAATAATTCAAGGGTTGTAGCAAAGGGTCCTTTTAACAGCAAAAAGCAACACAGCGAAAATAAGCTGACTAGCAGAGAATAGAAAGGTCACAATGAATAACACGTGCCTTAATGTGCCTCAGTGATTACAAGCATTATCAAAACCTCATCTAAAATGAGGGATTCTCCTGAGTGATGGCAAATTTACCCCAGCTGACTGACTTGTTCCTTATCCAACTGATCAGATTTTCATATTCATTGCAGCTCTGAGTTGGGGAGCGTGTCACCAATAAAGACACAGCCAAACTGCAGTAGTGGATGACCTAACATCAGGCTCCAGGCAGAAAATGCAGCCTCAGCTCCTCACAGATATGCAGGCAATGAGATGGAAGCTCACTGCACTGGGAAGCAGCACCAGAGCTGCACATCTCTGACTTGCAGCACATGAGGATTAAGCAGCCAAGCAGGACACAGGTTGTCCAGCCTGAGCAGGAAGTCCTCAAGGGCAGTACGAGACAAATATGTTAAAGCTCCTATCTCCACAAGTTACTTCAGCTTAAAATACCATCCTTATAAGACACATCCAAAGACAATCGTTGTCTTCACCTGTAACTGAGCCTTATCAGAATTATTCTGAACAGATCCTAAGCCTCATGACACCAAAACACTCTGGAGATTAAACACACTTTAGAATACTTAATAGGTACCAGGAACGAGAAAACAGAAAACAAGCTGAACGCCTGTTTGCTACACAGCTCTATCACACTGCTACTAACAGACACCAAGGTCAGGATCAGAAACGCCCACGGAGGACAGAAGGACTGCAGATGCAAAGCACAAAGCCCAACCCCTGGCTTTGTGAACACTCCTAATGCAAACGCAGCAGGGTAGAAGCACCCAATAACTACAGACGTATGACTGAACAGATACTGAGCCAGTCACTGCTCTGAGGGCAGATTTTAGCTGGTTGTTTTTGGTTTTCTTTGGAAAACAGTCTTCCAAGCACCCTCGTTTAAGCAGGCAACAATTAGCAGAAGCAGAGCTCTGGATGCAATAAGGCAGGCTGCAGTGAGCAGCCCTACCTGGGATCTGTTAACCAGAACAGAAGCACAGCCTCCTATTCACGTCCATCCCCACCCAGCCGTTACCTTCACCGTGAGCTGCGTCAGGCGACCGGACTGAAAGCTCCTGACCATGGATTTCATGCTGTCGATGGCTTTGGGGATCTCACCGGGAGTCGGAGGCACAAGCTCGACCTTGGCATAGTACCAGAACGTGGCCAGACGAGGCTTGGAGTAGGCCACGGCAGCTAGAAGGGACAAAAGGAGCAGCGCGCAGCTGAGCCCGGCGGTGGGCGGCGGGCTGCGCTCACACGCTTCCCTCCCGGCCCCCGGCCCGGCGCCCTTCCCCGCCGTCGCAGCGCACGGAGAACCGCGGCCGGACCTCCCGCCCCGTGCCACGTCGGCGCAGAGCGGCCGCCCGGCGCTCACCGCTCAGCAGCTGAGGCCCGCGGGTGCTCAGGCGCTGCACCAGCTTCTGCGCGGCCTGCGCCATGCCTCAAAGTCACCCCGCTGCCGCCGCAGGACCCCGCCTGCCCGCGGCGCCTGCTTTTCGTGCTCCCGTCAGGCGTCTGCCGCGGGCAGCCCGCGCGGAGCCACAAGGACCCCGCACCACGCGCGCGGGGCGGAGCGCGGCGACCCGAGGTCCCCGGGTTCGAGACCCGCGCGATGCCGGCCCTCCCCGTGCCCCCAAACGCGGCGATAAACCAGGCGAGGGACGGTGTGAAGGCAAAGAGGATTTATAGCGTTCCTCGGGAGAACGTACACAGCCTTGGGCAGGGAGGCAACGCGGCTTCGGAAGAGCTCTGAAACAACAGGTGTTCTCATTCACCGACCGCTAATTACAAGCTCCTCCAAAAGAACGAGCAGCCTCGTCATCCCTCCTGGCTAAAGCAGAAGCTTTTCTGCAACTAATTTCTCCCCGCAGGAGCTCTATGAGCTGCTAGACCTTCACGACCGACTGTACAAGTATCTAAATATTGCATTTTGTCACCCCTTAGTCCCATATATCATCTGAAAAAGAAACACCGTCCATGGTCAGCACATACACAGTTGCAGAACTGTCCCCTTTCAGTCCATGTCCCCCTCTGAACTTCAGAGCTGCTGCAGATGCAAAGGCATCACTTTCACAGTAAACAAGATTACATCATTTAAACAACTTGGAAGTCAACAGCAACAGAACAGAGGCTGGGGTAGCAAAGAACATTTTTGGTGTCACTGGAAAAGTAACATGGCAGTTGTTAGCCAACACAGAGAACAGTTAGTATAGGGACAGGGCAATAGGACAATCAGAAGAGGCTGAAACTTCCCAAGATGCAGAGGTGAGGAAGCTACAGTGCAGTGGAAATTCCTGGTATTAAACAATAATTCTTGAAAGGAAAGACAGAATAAGAGAGAAAAGGTACTAGGAGAGATTCCAGATGTGGTGCAAATGCACCGGATGTATTCCTCATTCACACGGCAGGTTTCATGGATGCTCTGGAGAAACTGCCACCACCACTGCAAGGCATTTATCTCGCCAATGATTGCATGTCTGGGTATGGAGATCTTTGTTCTCAGTTCAGTGTGTCCTCCAGCTCCTCCTTCTGCTTTTTTCTTTCTGCAAGCCACTGCTGAATCTTCTCTTTAAGCTCCCTGTTTGGTCTAATCTGGTCCATAGTGAGTGGGCTCCGATTAAAAGGATCTGTCTGATCACTGAAAGAGAGCATTGAGGAGATTACCTTGACAGCCCATTTGCTAGTGAAAAAAACAAAAAGACTGGTCAGGAAGATTGGTGCAATCTTCCTGCTGTTAAGTGAATTTACTGAGCCAACACTGAGCCCACGTGTCACTGGATATCATTAGATAAGTGAAATGTATTACCTGTATACCCCACCCTATCCCAAGCTTTCAACTTGGAAAAGCACAAGTCCTTGCCCCACGAAAAGCAGTCAGTGAGAAAGGAAGCTTAACATAAGCAAGGATGCACTTAAGCCTACATTTCATACCTCAGCAGGTGCCGGGCTATGGTTGACCGATCCACAGTGACACGGGATGAAGGCAGGATTACTGGGTCAGACATCAGAGTGCTCATGATAGGATCCAGGAACTCATCACAAGCATCTGCATATGTCTCCTCCTCCTGCTGCTGACGGTCTGCAAGAGACTGGCAGGCAAACACAGCTTTTAAAATCCCAGAGTTCCCAGTGCTGTTCCAATTCCTTCAAAAACAGGTTTGCTGTTTGCTTGTAACATCACCGTGACTGAGAAAACACTTCACTGGAACACACAAGTATCAGAGCTGGGCAGGGTGGTGGCTGTTTAACAGAGGCACTGTTAAAACTACAGAAACGTAGAACAGGTAGGGGAGCCTGATTTACACAAACACATTTGCCACTAGAAGCTGACAAACTTCAATAGCCAAGCCTCACTGTAAGCCACCACGCACTTCTTTTCTCATGCTGTGCTCATACATCTGTAGATGCATTCAGGAAATGCTAAAACTTATAGGGGTCTGTGCCACAAAGGAGCCTTCTCAGCTGTCCAAACATACACTTCAGATAAAGCACTGCTCCCCAGAACTGCAGCTTCATGGCAAAGGTGCAGCCATGAACAGATGGAAAAGGATACCAGTTTCCTTTCCTTCTGGCTTTTATCCTATCTACTTCTCACCTTGATCCTCTCAGCCAGGTTACTGAAAGCCACTATCATGTTGCCAGGCTTATTGATTTTCTTCAGAACCCTTACTGTCTGGGCAAAGAGAGTTGGTGAATAGGAACGGCCGTCCTTCGGTACTGTGGCACAGAAGTTTTCTTCATCCCTGGACCACAATTTGAAAGAAAACAAGAGCTTAAGAATTCATATTCCTCTGGCTGCAAAACACAGTGCCCTCAACAGCTGTGCTACCAGAGCAAGGAACTGGAGTTACATGGTATCGAGAGAAAAGCTTGACTGTAATCAAATGTTTTTCCTAGGTCCTCTCCACAGACGGGATGAATTTAACTGTGATTACGCTCAACTTCCACTCCTACTAGCTGCACTGCAGCTGTCTGCCCTGTGTAATCCAACAACAGTTACAGAAAAGCACACCATGCTTCTGGAAGGCCCGCTAAGGACTTCTGTTCACACAGCCCCTATGAAAACACTCCCACCCTGTGGCAAAGGAGGTCACAGGGCTCTGCTACCCCAGATGTTCACCTAACTGCAGCTGCAGCTCCCATCCCACTGCAGGTTTTGCTGTGCACATCACAGCCAGTCCCACTTTAGGCCAAATTAGATTTCCAATTCCTTGCAAACATCATCAGTGTCCAAGAGACAACAAAAACCTGTTTATACTTAAAAGCACCCAAAGGCCTTTCTTCTCCACGAGCGCTTCTGACATCCCACCTCCAGCACTCCCTTGTCACATACCCAAGGTTCAGGTAGATCGTACAGATGTCAGAAACTAGCTGCTGTGGTTTGAAGTCAAACTCGCTGAAATCCTTGACTTTCAAAGCTCCCATTTTAGGGCCAACCAGGTGTTGCAGAAAATAGTTTAGCATGGAGATGATGCGTTCAGCAAGGAAGGGATGCACAAACAGGGACTTGATTTCTGGAACAGAAACCAATAGTTCCCTGAGCTTCACGGTAATCCAGTCCCTCTCTGACAATCCTTAAACCCAATCACACCCGCCCAATCCCCAGGCAATGCAGCTCTGTCTCAGCAGGCAGGATTTGCTCCTCCTACCTGATGTCAGGAAGGCCAGAGTACCGATGGTTTCGTTGGACATGATGTTGTGGAATCGAGCCAGCTGACCAAACATCTGCAGGCTGGACTCCTTCTCCCGACGAGCCTCCTGGGACAGGCTGTCCCACTCACCACGGTCCTTCTCTATCTGCTGAATTTTAATCTTACTCAGGTACTGCAAAAACACAGCAGGGAAACAGATGGGAGCAGCTGCGTGAGTAAAGCAGGCTGAGATGCTTTCCTTTCAACCAGTCACTTCAGGGCACAGAAGAGGCACACGTGTTTGATAGAGAAGCATGGAACACATCTCCTACAGCAGCCTCAGGAGAACAAGCAACAAATAGGCAGCAACAGCTAACCCAGAGTGCTCCCTGATCACTGCCTGAGAGCATTAGCAGGGAGATGCTAAAAACCAGAATGCCTGTAATGAATATGGATTACATTAGGATTGCTCCTCGTAGAACCTTCGTTCTGTGACCTTTGTAGGCAGAAAAGAAACCTTAGTGAACTAAGAAAACTGTCAGAGAGATCCAGCACAGCTTTTGAGTGCTTAGCACAGAGAACATCCACGTTCCAAATCCTCTGGTCAATCAGTACAATGTTACCATCTCTTTCTAAGGCAAATTCCACTTTAACACATCTAGGTAACATTAACTGAAAGCATCAAGCCTCACTGCTCATCTGCCTGATCTTAGGAGGCAGAAAAACCAAAGCATTTTCAAGAGTGGAATGCCATGAGTTAATTTCAAAAGCTGTAACAGGCAAGAAATAAGAGCTCACCTGTGTTACAACGCCTTGGTGTTCTCACCACCCTAGGAAACTTAATGGCAAGACCTCAGATATTATCTGCTCCACTCTGACAGGGGCCAGTTATGGAAGGAAAAGGTAGAGCACTTGAAAGGGCTCATAACTGCATAATTTTAATAAAACATACAACTGCTCATACTGACAAATTGTATGAAGTCTGCAGATGTTCAAAACCAAATGAGCAACATCCACGTGACCTGCCTGATCTGCCAGCCTCCCTTCTGCCACAGGTCAAAGCTCCACAAAAGCACTTTCTGGCAGCACCAAGAGGCTCTGGAAGGCATGGTGAGACAATCATCACACATCAGGGACACGAATTCAGCTGAAACTTGCCTTGTAAACCTAGTGAAAAATTGCCTAGAGACAAAAGGTCCTTATTAGCCTACACCACCTGAGGGAAGGCCAGGGGGATTTGATAATCAAAAACTGCAGCACTCATTTAAAGCCTGGCTGCATCCAGATTAACAACAGGCAGGTTTCCTTCTGACTCTGCTAGCACTTCATTCTCCATCTGGGAAGAAAAAAGAAAGATTTCTGCTTCTTTTTGTTCTGATCCATCTCCCAGGATGAAGGGGAATGGAATCAAGTGCCCTGTGAGAGCCATCCCAGACCCCATCATACTCCTGCCTTAATCCCTTCCATGGTGTTTGCTACACCAGACTTGATGCTTGCAAGATCCTGAACCTGGCTCAGCTGAGTTTCCCAGCAAGTGTCTACTGCAAGGATTCACCCAAAGAGCAAAAGTATATTTATACTGGTCTGGAGATAAAAGCTCACTGCTGTAATCAGCCACCTAAAAGGGAGTAAGAACCATTTCTACACGATGCCTGCAGCACACACACAAAACCCTACCTGTATGGCTTCATCCAACAGGAAAATTGCATCGTTCATGAGCAAATTAAGGAAGCGCAGGAAAAGAGGGGGATTCATTGCTTCTAGATTCTCTGAGGCATAATCAGCCAAAGCCTGCAAACAAGACAGCGACTGTCAATGCTCTGCCACAGTCCAAACTGCAAGACACAAATCTGTGAGCTCCACAAAGAGCTAGACAGACTCACTCACATGCTTGTCTCACCTTTATGCTCTGTTGGTATGAATCTGTGCCCCACATGTATCTCAGGATGGGATACATCGGACGGCGGTAGTTGAACTTCTGCTCAAACTGATGTGGGTCACCTAGACAGAAGTGAGAGCACCACGTTACAGGCAGAGATTTTTAATCCCTTTTCAATGTTTGCTCAGCACCGTGTGGGAGCAGGCTGCGTTTTTTCTTCAGAAAGCTGAATATTGATCACCCAGCTGGGTACTGAATGCAGCAAGCAGCCAAAGCACAGTTTCACCACCACTTCCTCAACAAAAGGGTCCAGCAGTTCTGCTACCACTGCTGTGAGCAGGCTAAGCTAAGCATCCATAGGGTACAACGAGTCCTGTGGAACAAAAGCACGAGTGGCTGCTGGGATCACAGCTACTTCAGATCACCTGGGATACTTTTACAGGAGGAAGGTGCTGTCGATGGACAGTCAGTGTGCCTGACAGCATCCCAAGCAGAAATAGACACAAGCAAGTGAGAAGGGCAGCACTTCCAGCTCGTGAGTAATTCTCCAATTTCAAAGTGCAGGAAGTGCCAATCGTATGTAGGGCTGCAGGAAACCAGCAGAGTCCAACAGAACCCCCTGGGAAGGAAAATGACCGCCTCAGCTACACATATGTGTTTCCTCTAACAGCATGTGTTTCCTATTGCTCTCAGGGGATTATAAAAAACAGCTCCTGGAGAAGTCAGAGACCTGTCACTGACTTCCAAACAACACAACCGATTCCACAGTAGAAGGAAATGGCAAATTACAAGCACTGCTGCACCAACAAACAGCTGCCCTTTGACAGTTATACTTCCTAGCCGTGTGGTTTTGTGCAAGTCAGAACTCTGGAAAGACAGGTGCTTTGCTGCAATACAATTGAGCAGTTTAACAAAGCACAAAGAGATTCCTTCTTCTACATCAAAGCACTTCAAAACCTGAACAAATTTTAAGGAAGACACCTCTTCACCTTCCATGCTTACCAGTAAACTCAATATCCACAAAGACTTTGATAAGTGCCTCAGCAAGATGGGCAGCATACTGGTAAGAGCAGAACACTCTTTTACGATGAAACACACTGGAGACAAGGGGATTCTGGGCCTGATCTAAATGAGGCATCACAGCTTCCAGCACTTCTGCCAGCTTGGCTCGCAGATGAGGATTTTTCATTCTGTAAGCAAAAAAACAGTAGAATTCAAAGGGATACTTAAAAAAGATCAATTTCAGTATGTTCCTGTAGCAACTAGCAAAGCATCTCTAACAGAGCAGCTTCTTATGTCATATAGGAGCATAAAGCAAAGCGTCCATGTTAAAAGACAGACAGATTCTGCTGGGAACAACACCTGATTCTCCCACTCAACTCCCACTCAACATCCTTTCAACACTAGTTTTTGTTAAATACAGCCAGATGACCACAACTAGCATCTAAATTCTACTCAGCACCACACTTGCTCGTTTCTGTGTGTACAGCACCAAGGGAAGCAGCAGAATAAGTAATTCAAGTACATTTTGATTAGGTAGTGATTTCCAGCTGATGGATACTCATAGTGCTCCTGCTGCCATATGCCCTCTGTGTAGATGAGGGTGCCAGCAAGCACAGAAGTAACTTCTTCGGGTAATAAGAAGTACTGAGAGTGCTGGAAAAACTCTCTCAACAACATCTAGAGACGAGCAGCAGTTACTGTTACAGCAACAGCCAAACCTCCCTTGCTCAGTGTTCACTGGCACCTCGTTTCTGGGTGACTCTGCTCCCGCACAGGATGACTAAACAAGTATTTAGGCACTGAATATTCTGTTTGCTTCATGTGAAGCACAAGTTCTTCAGGCAGCTTTTAGTGCCTTCTGTGAGCAGAATTTGAGTTTTTCAAAGAGATCAAGCAACCTACAGATGTATGAGCCAAGCCCCAAGGCACCTCTGACAATTCCCACCTTTCTGTTTCTATCCAGGTGCTTTGCAGTAAGCACAAAGGCTTTAGACCTGGCTCTGTACGTACCTCTCCACATCACCCATGAAAACAGTAACGAAGTGAAGGATGTGCTCCAGAGAATCAGCAGAAGTCTCCAAGATGTCATCAGCAAAACGCCGCAGGAAAATGAAGAAGTCACCCAAATTATCTGCAAAGAATTCTGTGAGGAGAGATTGCATGTTAGTTCATCAGGCAGCTCACACAGTGGCACTCAGCTTACCTCTCTAATTCCAATTAAGGTTTCAGAACAAAGGGAGAGTTTTATTAGAATACCAAAATCATGAAGAATAGATAGCCTGAAGAAACCTAACACACAGGATTCACATCACTCATCTCAAAAGTCACTCTACAGGGCTCCAGCAGCTCACCACTGATATCATGCACTGCTACGCAGCAGAAGCTCAAGGAAGACAGTCTCAACACAACAGAATTTAGTGCACAGGGAGAACAGTAAATCAATGCAGGATTTGGCCAAACTTAGCAACATGGCAATGCACAGGATCATTAAAAGGTCAGCAGCAATCAAAATCTGAAGTGTTCCCTGAAAGAGCTGCAAATGTTAGGAGAGTTAATAACCCCCTTCAAAGAGAATATTCTGTGCAAAGAAAAATGCTACCAGCAGTAGCACTGCATCCTCTCCCCCAGAAAGCAAAGCACTTCCCTGGACAGAGCTTCCAGCATTCATCTAGGCATCATCAGGACCAGCTTGCTGGATTAACTGAGAGATCTCTGCCTGTTTTGGATGCTGTGCTCTGGGTGTTGTTACTGTTGAAGTTGCAGCTGACTCACACTACACTCTCTCACACGTTCTACAACTCGCCCTTCACAAAGCTAAAAACTAAGGGGAAACCCTGGTGCTTAAGGGATCATAAAGAATAAGGCCACGTATGCATAAACACTCTGAATGGAGCATTTCTTAAGCTGCTTGAGATTCAGATTCACATGCAGCAGCACAAACCAGCAGGAGAAGTGGCTTCACCTGGTACATAGGCCAACGCACTGTTTTCCACCCCTGGCAACGGAAACGTCAGCTCTACAGGCTCAGTCCCTTGGTTTCCTATGGCCAGCTGCACCAGGAGAACTGCCATGGACACCTGCAGATTCAGGCAGTTCTGCAGCATCTGTGGCTCCGTCATCGCTGTCTTCGTGGAGAGATAGATGGTCATCAGGCGTTCAAACTGCTCCCTGAGGCTGTCAGCAGCAGGGCTGGAACTCTGCTGAGCTTCTCGCCACGCTACCTGCAGGCGGTGAAGGCTTTGGTTTATCTTTACCATCTGGTCGTGCAACCTGGTTGGGGAAAACAAGGCAAGAGCTCAGACAAGATGCAAGTAAGTTCAGTACAGCCTGCCCAAGCAGTACAGAGGACACCGTGCTTGCTAGCTAGAACTTAGCTTGTTTGCTAGAGACATTCTTGCAGCAGGAAAGCATCTTTTCTGTTTAAGCTATTTGCTTGCAAACAATCAGTTTCAAGGGTCAGCAACAAGAAATGTATAAAGAAAGGCAAGCCAGGACTTGAGAGGACAAGAAATCCTCCTGAAATACCAAAGAGGTCTGCTGAGCAGCCTGGTAAAGCAGCAGCTCCTACGAAGCACTCTGCAGTGGTGCAGACAACAAACCCACGCAGCTGCAAACCTTGTTGGGTTACCAAGGTCAGGCTGTGGTAAGCCTGGGAAGTGACATTTTCAGTTTCCCAGCAACGAGCCCCTTGCATAACTTTTTCATCTATTTCTATATTTAGATAATAAACCAGAAGGGGACCATGCCTGAATCAGTGGTGACCTCATAGTATCCAGGCAACACTTCAGAGAAGAAAGCTATAAAAATAGTGCATTCTGGTGTCCAGAAAACTGTTTCCTGGAAACGGCCAGTTACCTTGCAGTGCTGCTTTGGATAAAATCAATTTAGTGCAGCAGTTCAGGCACCTCACACTCTGCCACTGAGATGCTCCCCAGTACATAAACAGAAGGACAGAGGCCTGCTGTCCCAGAGAAGGTGACAGAACTGAGTGAGCCCTGGCAATCCAGCACCTGGCTGTTAAAATACTGTAAGTCACGTGGATTCTGTCAGGCTGTTAGCTCTGACTGAACACAAGGCAAGCAAAAATTCTTTACTAAATTAGTCAGATACTCAGGTTGTCAGTCAAAATGCATTTGGCAACTCAACTGGTATACCCTGAACTCTGAATATTTACTAAAAATCTGTGCAATCATGTGCAGATGTAGAACAGCAATGGGAACAATCTTTTGCCTAAAGCTTGAGCTTTCACATTATTTCTGAATATTAATTATTCAAGCCTAAAGACATAAAACCTCTCTCTAAGTGCCTCAGCAGCACCTCTAGCACTTTCTCTGAGTCCAGCTCCCTAAGAACACACACAGGTCTAGGATTATTACCTGTGAAACCCTAAGTGAAGGGTATACTGTGTCAGAACCAGGTTTTCTGTCACCAGATTGTAGCTGTTTGCAAACTCTGGCTCTTGTTCAGTCACAGCAGGTATCAAACACGTTTCTTTTTCCAAACCTAGAATTAAAAGCATCTTTGCATTAAGCTTTGTTAAAGGGTCAAGAGAGCTCCTCCTGATAATATGAAATGACTGCAAGTGACACTGGACAGTGTTTTATTTGAATTCATCCCTTCCCTTTTTCCTCTGCAGTCTCTCACTTAACTCAACGTTAACCAACATACAGCAAGAGTGCACAGGAGAGGTTAAGAGCTGAGAAGATCCCTTTTTACTTCACTTGCTCCCACAGTTTTGGACATACCTTTCATATGTACATTCTTACTCCTCCGCTCCTCTTCATTCAGCTCCTTCAGGGCACAGTAAGTGGGGTTAAAGGTTAGCAGCCTAGGAGATTTTGGTTTGCAGAAGGGCTGACACAGCTTCAGGAGGGCAGCTCCCAAATTCAGGAAGAAGGCATCTGAGGCATACATCTGGAAGAAGATCTCTGGCATCTGATTAGCCCAAATTTTGGTACGGCCTGAGTTAGCGTGCAGACAGTTTCCGAGCCAGGAGAGAATCCTGTGCTTCGTTTCTGGAGACAACTGCAACAGGTTCTTGAGCATCTGGTAGATCTTCTCATGGAACTGGGCCATAAACTGTAACAGGAAACAGAGAATGGTTGAAGGAGTCATGATCTGAAGGCTTCTTTTGACTACCTCACCAGTGCTTCCAGAGCTGCCCCATGTCCAGACCACAGCCCACCCTCAAAAGGAAGGATTTTCAAAGTAAATTATCACTGTGACACCTGTGTTCATCACCACTCAGACACGCATTACCAATAGCTCAGAACCTGAGGCCGGAATAATTAACAACACACTGAAATGCAAGTTGTTTCTGTGGGAAATACAAGCAAAATCCTTCACACATTTTTGGCAGAAACAACCCTGAACGAACACACGGCTGGAAATCTCATTCTTTGTGAAAAACACCTGCACCTGAGTGTGCTTCCCCACTTGTGTCCTACTGTGTGATGCTTCTCTCTTCTGAAGCAACCTCAGACCCTACTAGCACTGCTGGTCTCAGGAGGGAGGCTCTTTAATTTCACAGAGGAAAAGCGCTGCTCGTCGTTCTGTCTGCTCGTGAGCCAATGTTTTAGTTGAGCAAAGGTACTGAAAAAACACTGTCACAGTAAATACAGCAAAGGTAGATTATCTCCATACACCATCTTAAGTTATGGTGCCCTACATTTTGGTACATTATGGGACCCTATCATTTTCCCAAAGCTCAGGGAGCAACTGCATAAGCAATGACTTCTCAAGCAGCAGAAACATGAGGTCAGTATGAAGACTTGGGATACGACCTGGCTAAGCAGTGATACCCATCCATGTCCTACAGATGGAGAATCCACAGGCTAAAGTGGTTCTGCAACTTTCTTAGCCACAAGCCAGGCTAAGAGCCAGCAAAAAACACAACCCCACATTCCAGTCTTCTCACTTGAACCCAGAAGCAGAGACCCATAAAACCCACTGGGAAGCAGCATCGTTACAATTCAGTCTCACCTGATGAATGTTGGATTCCTGCACCTTGATCTCTTGTGGACTGGATCGGGATGGATTCAAGAAATACCCATGATTCTCTACCACACCAGGAGTCTTTAGCAAGCAGGAGATATTTAAAATGACACCTAACAAAGTCTTCTGGTACATCTGTCCATTGCTAGGATCCTTGGGCTGAATATACCCTGCAAAAACCTAGGGAAAACAGTTGAACGTGCAGCAGCCTAACTGAAATGCAGTCACCAAAGCTGCACTGTAAAGATGAATTGCTGTAAATCAGAAGAGCACAAGATGTGTCACAGAAAAAAAAAAAAAACATCATTAAAAGAAACAAAAATCAGCCATGAACAGAAAATTACAGGTACACTGGAGGTACCTGCTTCTAGGATCACTGTCTGCTTTCCTGCTGCCATGTGCAACCTCTTTTTCCACTTCTTCTACCTCTTTTTGAGTGACACTACAGAAGCATTCACTGAACACCACTGAGATGATACTACTCCAACCAGCTGGGTTTGCCCATAGCAATTAAACAAGTTAACAGTCCTCAATAACTGAAGAGCACGTACCTTTGCTACGTCTTTCTGCTTTGTGAAGTAGAGGATCACGTCCAGGTAAGTGTACAGCAGGATCTGACAGAGGTCCAAGTCCTTGATCCTGCTCAATAAAATATCAAACACCGGCACCATGACTTCCCCAAACGTCCGCACTTCCTCATCCATCGTTAAGGCTTCAATGACCTCCTCCAGAAACTCAGTCATGTCTTCAAAATCTAGCAAGGGACACAAGACAATTACTGGCAATGTTCAGTGCAGCCAGATCGTAGAGCATGCACGCACTGCAACCTGAACACAGCCCTCCTCTTAGTCTTCCTTCTCATGACAAAGGGAGTCAAAGCTTTATCTGAGCCACAGTGCTGCTCTTGCTGCTTTTACCAGTGAGATACAAGAATTCAGAGTGCCTTTTAGAGCCTCCTCAGTGCAGTCAGGAGATCTCACTGTCATTCTGACTGCAAAATTTAAACTTTCACAGGGCCGAACACACTTGCAGAGAAACACAGCTCAAACAGAACAGAACAACCACTAACAGTAACCTCGCTAAGACATACATTAAGTTCACCCAAACTTACGTGCTCCTCTCAATGCTTCCAGCATCAGGTCCACCAGCTGCTCATACACATTTTGGTTAACATAAATCTCTGGGGTGAGAAGAACAGTGTGAGCATTTGACACAGTCAGATTTCGGCAGCGCACAGCAAAGGGCAGCAAGTTCTCTGGAACCTTGGTTATCTGCACAGAAAGAATAAAACACATCTGAGGCTGCATATCTGCCTCTTGCCATGAGAACATCAGCTTTTAGACATCAGCACTACCTTCCTTCTTAGAAACTCCTACCCACCTCTTCTCTTGCCCTCTGGAAACAGGCATAGAGGTAGCGTAGAATTTGTTTCTCCCCTGCATCTCGATCTGCAGAGAGATTCTGTGTGCCAGCAGAGGTCATGTAAATCAGGTTGTTCCCAGGCTCCTGCAGCAGCAGGCGGGTAAACAGCGCCTAGATACAAGTAAAAACAGCTTGAAAGTGAAACAGCTTCAGCAAGGAGAAAAATTACAAACAAACCAAACAGAAAAATCCATTATCTTTTAAAAACAGGCTTGGCACTTGCAAAGTTCTCCTCATCTGTCACCGTTGCTACAGGACAACCTATCTCAAATAGAAGATACTAAATTTCCCAAGTGAGCTAGGATTTTAAGAGTTTGGCCAGTTACAACCAGCAAATCTCTTGTAGCACTGATGCAATCTCTATCTGGACAGCCATTGCTCTGCATGAGATACGAGGCATGCAGTTGTTATACCTGTTCGATGTTTTCCATGTCAAGCCAGTCTTGGTCATCCAGATCTGCAGCCATTTCTTCCAAATACACACAACGAGCTGGAATCCCATTTCCACTCTTCATGCTGGGGTCACCTGATGAGAACGTAAATAATCTGCTGTCCTGGTTGATAGAACATAGCTGCAGGAAGTGAAATCTGCAAGCAGGATCCTGCCTGTGGCAAAGGCAGTTGTCTGCTACTGGCTGCTGCAGGGAAGCACTGCCCACCTCCCAGCATCCCTGTTCAATTTCACACAGATCTGACAAGCTCCTGTTTAAAACACATTTCATTAGGGAATCCAGCAAAGCATTTTTCTGCAAGCACAGAACCCACACCATTAGAAGCTGCACTCTTACACTGATATCACTTGTATAAGATGGTTTCGGGGTACTACGTGGTTCCTCACAAGACCCCAAGCTCTCGGGGAGTTTCTCTGTTCACACCCTTGTCCCATGTGGCCCCACTTAGCAGGAGCAGCACGAGCTCCTCAGCACACTGGTGCCAGAGGTGCCACACTGGTGCCAGTTCTGAGACATGCTAAGTGATGCTTCCATTTGCTGCATGCAGAGGACGACACTCAGAGCTGTTAACTCCCAGGATTGTTTTCAATGATAGAGGCAGAAACAGTCTTTCACAGCAGTTGCACAACATTGTTTTCTCTAACCCTCACAGGTGAAAAGCAAACACATAAGCTCTGTTCAAGGTTCTGGGAACATCAGATAGGAACCAGCTGCATGCTTTGAGGACACAGACCTTTTCCACCTCGCATTCCTCCCAGCCTGTTTACACCAGCACAAGAACCAGAGCAGAGCTTGCCGTCTGAGGAGGAGCCATGCCTCCTACTGTTCACCCAGAGAACACCAGCATCCCATCCCCCTGAGGCCCAAAGCAAGCCTTCACAAGGCAAGCCACATCAACAACCGCGGGACAGCACGAGCACTCACTGTTGTCCAGAGTGATGAGAAAAATCCTTTGGATCATGTGATTGATGTTGAGCTGCTCGCACAGCTCCCTCTGGGAGCGGAAGGAGCGGCTGATCTCGGCCACAGAGTAATCACAGTCATCGAGGCTCTCGGACACGCTGTTGTCAGAGTCATCCTGGCTGGCTGAAGTTTCCTCTCCTGCAAAATAAAGCTCCTGAGCTTCTTCCTCAGCGCTCTGAGCCGGGGAAAGGCTTCGCAGGAACACACGGCACCAGCCGGCAGCCCCCCGCCCGCTTCCCCGCCTCTGCCCAGCAGCAGACGGCCTCGTCCAGCCCCGCGGCCCGGCCCTGACCTGCCAGCTGCCGCAGCTGCTGCTTCTGACCGGCGGCGAACTGCTTGGCGTCGGCGAGGGAGCTGAAGAGCGCGGCGAAGGGGTTGCCGGAGATGCTGTTGTTGTTCTCCTGATCGGTCATCTCCACTCAGCGCCGCGCCATGCGGGCCGGGCCGGGCCGACCTGCTGTGACGGCGACGAACCGAACGGAACCGCACCGGCCAGGCCCGGGCCCCCGCGCTCACCTCCTGCTCAGCCAGACAGCGGGCGTCACCGCGGCGCACTCTACTGACGTCATCATCGAGAGCCGGAAGTTGGGCGGGAGGGATTAAAGAGTCGCGCGGTGCTTTAGCGCCCCCTGGCGTGTAGGAGGGCTTCGGCGTGTAAACAAAAACACGCGTCGGTGCAACCCGCATGCATTAATTAGCTAATGAATTAGCTAATGTTTGGAATTCGCACATTTATGCACAAACCGTCAGACCTGATATTGATTTATGGATGTCTTGCATCGGCGTCACTGTCCTTTGGGATGTTCCAGAATCGTGGGGATGCAGTGCTTGGAGCTGTGGTTTGGTGGCACAGTGGGGATGGGCTGCGGTTGGACTCGGGGATCTCAGAGACCTTTTACGACCTTTATGATTCTATATGTGTGCATTGCAACTTTCCCCCAGCCCCATCCCGTGAGGCCTCGTCCTGGTGCCATTGTCCCAGTACCACTGGCCCAGCCCCGTGCGGTTCCAGTACCAGGCACAGCCCCGTGCGGTTCAAGCCACCACCAGACACTGACATCACTATTGTCATGAACAGGTTTTAATGTTCTGCTGAGGGGTTCTTTGCCCCGTGACACAAAACCAAAGCTCTGCAGTCACACTGAGCCTCGATGTCCGCCCGCTCAGGACTCACAGGGCTGCGGCAGCAGCTCCCAGCACAGGCTGGGTGTGGAGCGGTCCTGGCGCTCCAGCTCTGCCATCTCCTGCATCTCCCTGGCGCTCACTGCTGGGGTCTGCACCTCGAAGGTCAGCTCGAAGCGGCTGTAGTCCACGTGGAAGGCGCCTTTCTCCAGGGACATGCAGGGTTCGAAGCGGTACCCCCACAGGATCTCATCCTCGGTGTAGGAGGTGCGGGCCTGGCACGTCATCCCTGCGGTGGGGACATGGCGAGAGGTGGTGGTGGGCTTTGCACCATGCTAACACAGGTGGCCACCCGCAGACCCCGCTCCCTGTCCCTCGCGCCCGACTCTGCCTGACCCCTGCCCACAGCATGGCTTCAGCAGCACCGGGCCTGGCCCCCCACAGGGCTGCGACGGAGCCACCCCGACCCCTCCTCACTCACCCGTAGCTTCCACAATGCCCTCGAGGATGATGATGATCTCAAACTGCTCCCTCTTCAGTGACTCTGCTGACAGGTCCCAGAAGGGGCTGTGCTGGTTGATGACGTGGCAGATGATCTGGGGCTCCACCAGGAACAACCTGTCCTCCCCTGTATCGTAGCCTAAGTTCAGCTCCGACTGCTCCAAGGGGATGAACTCCCCTTCTTTGGTCTGTCGGGATTTGATCAGCTTGGCTCTTATTTTTGCATCCACCATGTGGCTCTCCCGGAGGTCCCCGATGCGGAACATCAGACAGAGCTTCTCGTCCCTGTGGGATATGACACAATTTTTGCTGAAGATTAAGGTCTGGGCACGCTTCTTGGGCCTGGAGATCTTGACAAACATGCACCCCACCATAAGGGCATCAATCATGGACCCGATGATGGACTGCGCCATCAGCAGGATGACGCCCTCAGCGCAGTTGGCTGTCACGATCCTGGAGCCGTAGCCAATGGTCCTCTGACTTTCCACAGAGAAGAGTAAGGCAGATATGAAATTGTCCACGTTCTCAATGCACGCCTTCCACTCTGGGTCCCCGATGTGGTTGACGTCATCCCTTATCCACGCGTCAAAGAAATAGATGGTGCCGAAGACAAGCCAGGTGACAATATAGCACATCATGAAAACAAAGAGAAACCAGCGATACTTGAGGTCCACAATAGTGGTGAAAATGTCCGAGAGAAACCTCTTCTTCTCCTGGATGTTGCCCAGGTTCACTTGGCACTTGCCCACTTTGGTGACGTAGCGCTGGCGCTGCTGCTTGCCGGCCAGACCCAGCGGCCGCTCGTCCTCTATCAGCTTGCAACGCCGGCTCTGCAGCCTCTCAGAGGCAGGGATGGAGACGATGCTGCGGTTGGGCGTCCTGCTCTGTGTGGGGCTGAGGATGCTGGGCACGCTGCGGTTGTGCCGCGGGTACCAGCGAGAGGCGCCGTCACGCAGCACGGGCGGGTGGTCTTGGCGTGAGGCCCGGTGGTGCTTGGGCACGTCGCTGGTGGAGATGGAGACACTGGGCCAGCGCCTGGTGGATCCCATGGCTTCCGAGTCTACACAGCTCTGCGTGGGAGCTGGGTCGCTAGGAACATCGGTGCCACAAGGTGAAAAGAGGTCGTTTGGAACCAGGGCACTTCTCCCAGCAGCAGCATCTGCGAGAAGCACGGAGGCAGCTGGGACTTCGGGCTGTAAAGGGAAAGGCTCCAGTCAGCATTAAACCACCCTCCTTGTGCTCCGCGCCGTCACGCAGCACGGCGAGGCCGTGTGGCCCTACCTTCTGGGGGAAGGTGCCATAGCGGCTGGTGTCGGTGGGTGGCCGTGGCAGGTAGGCCAGCATGTGCCTGGCGGTGGGCGCCTGCGCGGGTGGGATGGAGTTCCTGCGGCCCCAGGGCTCCTCGCGTGGAAGCCAGGTGCTGCCCACGCTGTTGTGGGTGCAGAGGCTGTGCTGAGGCTCCATGCTGCTGCTGGCTGGAAGCACCGCGGCCATAGCGCAGGGTGCTGTGGGAACAGAGCGGGGTTGTCAGGTGGAGCTGTGGGGTGTGTGGGCAGTGCAGGGTTGGGATGCTGGGGGGGGTATTGCCTGGTCCTGCTCACAGCTCCTTGGGGCTGTGGCAGATGAAGGATGTTCATGTGAGGGAAAGGCTGGGCACCCGCAGTGTCGTGGGGCTGTGAGCAAGCACGGAGGGAAGCAGTGCTCCCCACTGGGGTGCCTCAGCCGTGCTTGCTCCGTGCCCCTTCCCTGCACTGGGATGCGGTCACAGTGAGAGCACTGCGAAAATCCCACAGCCCTGGGGCTCCTCGGGATGATGCAAAACTGTCACTAACAGAAGCCCCCTTTGCACCTGAGGGCTTTGGAAAGTATTCCGTGGGTGAGAAACGGACCCAAAGCCTTCACCTGTACTGCTAATGTCAAGACAGCCCCAGCACATTGTCTGGCCATCATCTCCCACGCACTTGAAGAGTTGGTGTTTATTTTAATACAGGTTTTCATTGAAAGGGAAGTTGAATGTGACCCAAAGAGCTACTTCAAAATGCAAACAGCAGCCTGAGCAGAGCCAGAGACAGGCTGGAGCCCATCCCAGCTGCAACCCGCACATGGTGCACCTGCACTGGGGTGTCATGGGCTGGGGAGCATCTCTGCAGCCCTCAGTGCAGCTGCAGCGGCTGCTAGGAGTGTAGCACAGTGCCACCCCCATGCATGCACTGGGACAGGATGTGCTGAGTTCAGGAGCACTGCAAGGAGAGGCAACGTGCAGCAGGCAGACCTGGGGGAGAATCCCAACTGCGAGGGCCCTGGGGATCTCTTGGAGGAAGTGGGTTATTAATCTGAGTCCCACCTAAACCATAATCCCGTTAGTTGCATTTCTGCAGCAGCTTCGGCACAGTGCTGCTGTGGGCATGGGGCTGTGACACAGAGCAGGGGGAATGCCGACCCTGCAGCCATCCCAGGGCCAGCAGCGTGGCCCCTCCCACTGTGCATCCATTGCAGCTGGTACCCAAAGCACCCAAACTCTCTGGGGCGGGTGCTGAGGGCCACCCTATCCTGCCGTATCTCAGTCAGGTGATGGAGCTGAGCTGGGCAGGAAGCACCAGATGGCTAAGCCAATTACGTGCCTAATTGCATTGCACCACCTGGGGATGGCTTCCTCCCTTTCAGCCCACTTGTGCAGCCCTCAAACTGCATGAAGCAGGCACAGCCTCCAACGGTCACTACCTGCAGCTTGTTCCCTGGAAAACAGCTTTAACACCACCCAGAAACATAACTCGGAATGGGGAAGCCCTGCCAGGCACAGGATCCAGCCCCGTGGGGCACACGGTGTGGGGGTACCTGGCTGGCTGAGCCCCCTCCCCGTCAGCGGGCTGCAGCCTCACAGCAGGACCGGCCCCAGCACGGCTCCAGGCGCTGGTCCCCCCAGGGACAAGGCGAGGGGCCCCGCTGCCTCATCCAGCATACTCTGCCCCGGCCACTCGGTCCTGGCGCGGGCGCTCCGTCCGTCTGTCGAGCAGCGCTGGGGCCCACAGGCTCGGCTCTTGGGGCAGCTGGATAGAGAAGTTACAAACAGACAAACTCTGCCACGGAGTGACCCTGCTGCAGGGGAGCACACACGCTCCGGGCAGCCCCAAGCCTCTGCATGGGAGCATCCTGCAAAAAAAAAACCCACACAAACAACCCATCCCAGCTGCAACCTGCAGCAAAAATGAATAAAGGAGAGGGAAGGTGGAAAGCAATCACTGCTCAGCACAGCGCTGAGCACTGTGCTGTGTCTGCACTGCCTGGGCCAGGCTGTGAGGATTGGGCTAATGAGCCCTGGGGGAAGCGTGTTATCTCAGAAATAATTATCTGCTGTAATTATTCCTTTCCTCTGGCAGCACAGAGCCGACATCTGTACACCCCGGTGCGGGGCTGGGGAAGCAGCAGCAAGTGCAAGAGCTGCGGGAGAGCGCACAGGTTTGGAGGACTCAGCTCCTGTAGGCAGAGCAGCAGCAGATCAGCAGTGAGACTCTTTGTAAAGTCAGGAAGTTCTGAAAATTCTGAATCCCTGAATTTTAAGATAATTTGGAGTTAGACTAGAAAGCGTTTCGAGGTTCCTTCCAGCTTAAACGATGCCATGATTTCCCTTGATATGCTACAGCAACAGCTCCTGCCAATTGCTTATATTTAGAGTTTTCCCAAACTGTAACACTGTGTGAGACTCATGGGTGTGAATTCTGGATGCCTGCACCCAGTGTCCAGTGTCCTACAAACACTGCACTAGTAGAGATGCCCGTGCATGGAGCTCTCACCTTCAGAATGAGGATGAGAGCAGTACTGCAGCACCGCTCTGTCTGTCACTGAGCCCCCCCACCTTGCACTGCTGCTGTCCTGCTCCTGCAGGGATGTGTCTCATGGTCCCATGGCTGCTGCCCCATCCCACAGCGCGGCTCCCAAACACTTGGTGATGCCCAGCAGCCAGCACAGAGCAGTTGGCCTCATGGATGCCCCCACCACTGTGCCCCTGCCCCATCCCTGCCCATCTTCCCCTGGCTATGAGCCCCCCCGCTCGCAGTACCTACCGCATCTCCAGACACAGCCCCTCGGCCTCTGCCTGCCTCTACAGCTGCTCCTGGGCACCGACCTGTCTGCCCCTGGGCATCTTCCCATCAGTTCTGGGGGGGAAATCCCTTCCTGGCCGTGCCACAGAGCTTAGGAGAAGGAAGGCGAGCTTGGCACGTCCTCCAATCCTGCTCCAGGAGAAGAAGGTCACTCGCTAATCCCCCTCAATGACGGGCAGCATTACCTCAAGATGATTTAATTGGAAGGGCTGGGGGCAGATGTGCTGCGGAGGCTTGGCGAGGGCATTCCCTGCTGGAGGATCCCAGCCCTCACCCACACCATTCCCCCTAGTTTTGGGGATGGGGTCATCAGGAAAGGCTTCAGGCCATTCTCTACATCTGTGTGGTTTCCTCCGTGTGTGTGAGCCATTAACTCAGTGCCCAGTGCACCTTGTCCTACAGAACCCAGTCAGCACATCTCAGGGCCGCGCTCTGTGCTATATTTAAAGCCGGATCCCTACAGCATGAGGGTTAAAGATAGCAAAAGGCAACACCAAGATTATAAATAGTGCTCAGGTCCAGCCTGACGTGGAGTGACCGACACGGCACGACGCAACTCCACCAGCTGCACTCGTGACTGCAGCGCTCGGCTCAACCTGCTTCTCTTGCAGGTGACACAGCTGTCCCCAGCAGGACTGCAGCAGTGCAAACAGCGGCCACAGACAGTGCCTGGGGGCAGCCTGGAACCGGTGGGACCACGGGACCGTGCTCAGGGCAGGCAGTTCCCAGACATCCGAGTTTCCCACAAAGGGCAGAAAGCGGCGACCGTGCCCAGCTGTAGGGCTCTGATGGGAGGATGCAGCAGAGCAGCCCTCAGCCGGCGCTGAGAGATGGCAGCAGGATGTGTACCCAAGGGATCAGGCTCCCCATCCCTAGGGCAAATAGGTGCTGCTGTCCTCACACCTTTTTTAAAGGCCTCCAATCATTGCGTGCCAGGAAAGCGGCAATGAAGTGGTGCTGGGGACACGGCGGTCCTCCTTGTGACCACCACTGTGCTAAGGAAGCAGCAGCAATTTCCCAGCCTTGCCCCCTCATATCCTTCTTGGTAACAAAGCAAGCAGATGAGCGAGAGATTAGTTGCTAATCCCCCCATGAAGATGAATCTAAAAAGCTGGACCTGGGGTTCATGCACGTGGCTGGGCAGGAACAGATGGGAAGTGAGTGTCATCAGAAGGTTACAGCTTTCCTCCTCTCCTTTTTCCCCTATCTTTTTTACAGCAGCATATATTCTTGCAGCAACGCTGTTCCCCAAGTGACATCCCAGCTCTGCCTCCATCCCATCTCCCCTGGATAACCCCCGGGAGCGGCTGCTCCAAGCGCAAATGTTTGCAAAGCACTTTTGAGGATGAAGAGGAGGGTATAAAGTCCAGCCCCATTGCAACACGGAAACTTTCCAGGATCTCTGCCTCCTGGAGCAGGGACCCAGCACACAGAGCAGTCTCTGGGCTGCTGCTCCTCCATGGGAGCCTCAGGGACAGCTGGCAGCACCTCTCACAGTGTTTATTTAAGGGCTGAAAGAGGATTTAAGGCCCCCCTGGGAAGAACCCAGGCACCACATGCTCTGCCCACAGCCCCTCTCTCCCCTGCCAAACCTGCAGCTGTTCTTGCCAACTCTCTCCTCAGGGTTCCTGGGGCTCAGGGGATTTGTGTGCTTCTTGCTTAACCCTCCTGTGTACAGCACAGAGAGGCAGCACCCGCTGCAGCCTGCGAGATGCATTTGCCTTGAAGCAATGCTGCCCGCACACGGGGACAAAACCCTTTGTTTCATGGACACGTCCTCTCCCAGGAGCCAGCGCAGAGCATCCCCCAGTTTGCAGGGATGGGGTGGTTGGTGACACACACGGAGCAGGGCCGTGCTAAAGCGCTGCACTCAATGGAGAAGTGGGGGAGAAGGAGCAGAGCGCGAGGCCGACGATGGCTTTCAGAGCAGCTTTGCTCTCCGTTGCACCCAGTTTTTCCTGCCTAGCCAGCGGTGCCTTCTTCTATCGCTGCAAAACCAACAGGACATGAAAATGATCGAGGCCACACCCAGGAATTAGAGGTATAAGCCTGACTTTCCCCACACACAACTCCTCTGAACAAACAGCAGCGCTCTGACCGTGACCGCCAACTGAAACGGTGCGTTCATGGAAATCCACACCACAAATACGCAGCTCCAGAAGTGTTAATGCCAAAAGCCTTCTGCTCACCTCAGCTTATCTCAGCCCCAGCAGTGGAGCCGGCACACAGCTCGCAGGAGCCGTGTGAGCATGGCGTGGAGCTGCAACGCAAGGGTCCAGGTGGGCGCGATGCTGCTGGCGCTTTTCGGGTGGGTCTCGTCCTGCGTCACCACCTTCGTGCCCCTCTGGAAGAACCTCAACCTGGATTTGAATGAATTGGAGATCTGGACCATGGGGCTGTGGCAGGTGTGCATCATGCAGGAGGAGGGGGCCACGGAGTGCAAAGCCCACGACTCCTTCCTCGCCTTGCCGCTGGAGCTGCGCGTGTCCCGCGTCCTGATGTGCCTCTCCAACGGGCTGGGGCTCCTGGCTCTCCTCTTTGCCAGCGTGGGCTTGGACTGCTGGAAGACGTGTGAAGGAAAACCCAATGCCAAGAAACAGCTGCTGCTCGCTGGAGGAGCAGCGTTCGGAGCGGCGGGGATCACCACTCTCGTGCCCATCTCCTGGGTCGCCTACACCACAGTCCTGGAGTTCTGGGACGAAGCCGTTCCTGACATCGTCCCGCGGTGGGAGTTTGGCGAGGCGATGTTCCTGGGGTGGTTCGCCGGGTCCTTCCTCGCAGCAGGTGGGCTGCTTCTTATCTACAGCACCTGCCTGAGCCGGACTGGGACGCCCGCTGCACCTCCAGCCACCCGCCCGCTGCGGCCAGTGACACACAGCCCAGCCACGATGTCACCGTGGAGCCACCACTCACACCCCAAAAACGCCGACCTGGTAATCTGAGACTGCAGATTTTGGCTGTCTGGATTTCAGAGACGGTTCTCACACGTTAAGGGATGATTTGCTGATTCCTAAGACTGTTTGTTGCAGCTTGGTTTTCTTCCATCTGTGTCTGTCTGCTTCACTTTTTGTGGGTTTGTTTTTTTTTCCCCCCCCCTTTTTCCAAGCAACACTTGCAAACCGAGCCCAGTGCTGTAAGCCAAGAAGGCAAACACAGGGCAGTAAAGAGCACTTTGTATTTCTGGCTACATTTGCAGTATACTCACTGATTACACTGTGTTGGCATTCCCTGGGAATCCCCAGTGGCCGGGAATGTAATCGCTGTAAGACCTCTGTCTGTGCTGAAAAGCTCATCCTTGAATGTCCATTTCACTTTGTTGTATTCTAAATAAATTATTACAGCCATTAGCAGTACGTTTCTGTGCTCTGAGAGCAGAACATCCTACGTGGGATGAGCGTTTATGATGAGAGCATGGGAAGAGCGGGGACGAAGGGTGTGGGTTCTAGGGAACAAAATCACTGCTTGGGTGGCTGTTCATTGAGCAAAGCTTAGGGAGAAAGAGAAGGATGGAGGAGAGAGGTGGGGAGGCAGAAACATGAGCTGATGGCCATCCGCAGAGTTGATCAAGTCACAAAAGTAGCAGCAACCTTCATTTAGAAGGTTCTACAGTGGAACTCTTTACCTGGGCATCAAAGGCAAAGATCAGAGAAACCACAGAAAGATGCTGTTTTGTGGGTGCCTGTGAGGATCTCCCCTATTTCCTTGATTCCGCTCAAAAAAAAAAGAAATTAAGCCTGCTTTTACATTTGCTCTCTGCTCCTAACACTACACCAGGCTGAGCTAACAGACCGCAGGAAACCCACTGCCACGGTGCTATTCCACAAGGGAGCTCACTGCTGCTTCAACCTGGCAGCGCCAAGAGCCACAGCAGCACAGCTGAAAGAAAGGAAACCTCCGCCCAACAGCAGCGCTCCTTTGGGAACCAAAGTTCACTGCTCTTCAAAAGCCCCGTTTTGAAATCCGCACTTTGGTCCAGCGAAGAGTCAAAAATAGAAGTGGGGAGAGAGAGAGAGAGAGAGAGAAAGGAGACCATTCCCAAACATTTGTCACCCTGAGGAGGGATTGCTGGGGGCACAGCTCAGCTCAGAGGGACCAGCAGTGCCATAGCAATGGAGCATGCACCACGGAGGGGCCAGAAGGGCAGCATTCTTGCCTGATGAATGCACTTCTCAGACACAAACGTGTTTTTTTTCCTCAGAGTTACACAAACCCACAAAGCAGAGACTCTATTTTGACTTGAACTCATCACCCGCGCCCTGAAGACACAGCAGGGGGAGGGAGAATGATGGCAAGAGGCTGAGCAAAGGTTTCTTCTCAGTGCCAGTAGCTCCTTCTTCCACACCTGATCCCAACTCTCATGGCTTCATAGGCACTCACGAGAAGCCCTTGTTCTTTTTTTTTTTGGCATATTTGTTGGGATGTTTTATTTTTGGCAGCAACAGAATAGGACCAACCTTGTGAGCTGTCTCCTCAGCCAACATCCTGATCACCTGGAACTCAGAATGTCTTGGAATGACACAATATTGCAAAACTTATCTTGAAATTGTGGCCATTTCCTTGCCGTGAGCAAATAATGGAGAACGTGGCACCATAAACGTTGCATTCAAACCCTGGAGCCCTAAGAAATAAAGCAGAGCTCCCATCATTTCAGGGTCCCCTCCATCACAGCAGCATGGAGCGAGGTAGCAAGGCTGAAAAAGCAGCAGCTCTTGCTCTGTGACAGCCATCAGTTGCAACAGGCTTGGCTCACTTTTTCACACACAAAGCTTGGGTTTCTACAGATAATTGTTCCAGCCTTCAGGAGAACTCGAGATAAACCAACTCCCATAGGGGTTATTCCTCTGTAGGAACTGATGGAGCAGTGGGACCCAGTTGACAATTTCATTCAAACCACAGATATGCTCATTACTACCAATGCTGCACCAAGAAGTCCCACGAACATCTGCCTTCAATTTGTCCAAAAACGCCCACATGTATTTCTCTCCTTTCCTCCTCAGCTGCTGAAAAGAATCTGCATTTTCTCAGCACAATGACAGAAGGTAAAGGCTCCATTACAACGCAGGACCACGTTAGCAGCTCAATATGCAATTAAATGTTTCATTTCCCCAATTAACGGGGAAAATACTCAGAGATTTTGGCTGCTGAAAACATGGATTTTTGCCTCCTCTTTACTAACTCAATGTGAATACACTATTTCCTACTGCTTGCTTTGGAAATCAGATCCCCTCCCTCAAAAACAACACCAGCTAACAGAGGGCGACTTGCAACACAACTGAAAAAGGAGACTTCAGGAGAAACCAGCAAGCACTGATAACCAGCAGAGGCATTTTCTCAGCACCATGTGCAGGAATATAGGACAAAGGAGGGGAAGCAGAGCTCCTTGCAGCTCCAAGGGAAGCACAGCCCTCCCCAGCACCAGCCAGCACGCCGTTATCTGCAGACACAGCAGGGCTGGGCTGGTGGCCTTCAGTTACAGCAGCACTGAACGTGAACCCTTGGTCACACTGCTCAATCTGAATAGCAGAAACAGAGAACGGTGAGATAGAAAACCAGACAGAACTGTAACCCAGAGTGCAGCTCAGTGTCCCTGCTGTAGTTAAAGAGCCCTTCAGATCGGCACCAGCACAGAGGAGGCTCAGTTAGATGCATCACAACCTGTGCTCCCACTGTGGCATGCGTTGGCTAATGGAAGCATCAGCCACAGACCAGACGAGCTGCAGTGCACACATGAGCCATATTTCACCTCAGGGCACAGCATGACCTGGCTGCTCTGTGTGTCACAACGACGTTAAGGCACTGCTGTACATTTCATTGGAATTCCTGCCTTCTCAGGGCTGAGCTGAAGCTGTCAGGTCTGAAGAGCAAACGAAACTCTGTGGTCACAATCACTGCACTCAACTCTTCCTCTGTCAAAGCATACAGAAGTCCCCCATGCTGTCCCAACAGCAGCAGGAGAGAACTTTGAGCTCCCAAGCACTTCACTGCCATTGCAGACGCCCAGAGGAGCTGTCAACCACAGCACTGCAGAGCTACCAATGCTCACACCGGGAGCTCCATTCAAGGACAGACATTCCTGCATTGCTTTGCCAATGGATTTCTTGTCCTCTGCTTCCGCTTCTTTCTGCTGAAGCCAAGAGGAACCCTGAAGGTGTAACAACAGAGGGAAAAGAAAACAAATAACACAAAAACACACAGAGGGAACTTTTTCATTCTAACATAGAACAAATGCTTTTATTGCACTTTTAGAAAAACTGCATAGTCCTAACAGGCTTCCTCTTCCACCTACTCAGAATGTTTGGTTTAAACAACTGTCAGAGTTCAAACACAATCATAGGCTGCCTGCAAAAGGAACTCCAAACGAGGCATAATTTATTTCTTACAGGAAGTTAATTAAAAAGAAACAGGGGCTGATTCTAGGCCTTGCAGTTACCATCACTTATCTAGCACTGAATATCCACCACAGATGCGATGGAAGTTCACTTTCCAACCCAGGAGGGTAACACACTCTGGGGGTTGTGCCCTGAACCAGCCAGCTAACACCACAGCACCCATAAAGCCTCCAGCTCTGTCCTGTCTCCTGTCACTGCCATTATTTGATTTTGCCTTTCTCAGAGGAAGAATCCTTCTTTTCTTTTGTCAGTTAGAACACAAAAGGGAAATGCTTGTTTAACTTAAGTTGCACGCATGACTGCACGCAACACACAGAGTGAGCGCTGCCGTTCCTCTCAGACAGATGTTTGGCAAGATCTGAATATATAATGCAGCTAATAATTTAGGAAGATGTAAACGTGTCTGATGGATCAACGACAGCCAATAGTGCTCACCAGACATACCAAACTGTTCCTCTGTTGATGTCATTGCCATGGATGTGTGCTTGCTGGGCAGCGTACAAAGTTGCCACAATAGAAAAAGTGTCCTGGTCTGGTCCTAGGAAAACAAGCCAGGTGGAACTGCCAGGTACCCACGGTGCCATATTAGTACAGTGGTTCACGTCCTTTGCATTCTCACTTAACATCTTATCTCAAAAGTGCAATATTGCTTTTCATTCGCTCCTATTTACAAAGCACACAGGTCTCAACACGAAATCACCTCTTCCCTCTCTGAACTCCTCCTGGCGGGAGGACGCTGCGCACGGATGCTTCACAGTGTGCCACTCCGAGGTGCCAGCTCTACCATCTACTTCACAGTCACAGTCGAGGCGTCATGGATGGACTCCATCACCGCTGCAAAGCGGCTGCAGAGGTCGTATGGGGAGTTGGGACGGATCTTTGGGGGCTCCTTCAGCACCACCACCTCCGTGGAGCCGTCGAGCAGGCGGGGGAGCAGCTCGCCCAGCCTGATCTGCAGGCTCGCTGCAGGAGGAGGAGGATATAATCAATGTGCTGAAAAATGTGCTACAATACTGATTTCAAGATCTTAAGAAGGTGTTTTAAGCAGTCCCTTCGTTCCCTTCTAGTTAAGACCTAGACACAGCCCTCAGAGCACACCAACAGCATGGATAAGGTAATGCAGGTGGCCATTCACCATTCCCTACCGTCCATGTCTTCTCGTCCCAGATAGGAGCACCAGCGGTTTCTCATGACCTCGATGGCATCCATGTCTTCTCTGGAGATGTCAAAGTTGTTAATGAGGTGCATACAGGGGATGATCAGCTCATTCAGGATGCTAATGCCCTCTGCCACATGAGCTTCCTCACAGCTTACAAATAGAGCCGATGCCACCTCATTCAGCTTCTAGGAGAGGAGAGAGAATCTGAGAAAGACCTTTAGGAAGCAACCACGGTCTTCTGAGAATCAGCATGCTGGAAAAGGCACAGAGCTCAGTTCCTTTCCATGGACAGCTGTGCAGCACAAAGTCAAACAGAACCAGGTGCTGGGCTCTGCTAGGTTCTGGAGAAGCAACTACTGTTAGTCAAAGCAATCATACTTCAGAAAACAAACTGATAAATACATATATATTTATGTACATGTTAACAAATTGTTATATAAATACACAGCACATACACAGCTTACTCATAATCCTGGTTCTCATATCTGCTTTACCAAATCTCCTCGAGAGCCACAAACACTTTTTCACTGAATTATTCTACATCTCCGTGATGATCCCCAGGCTGCTCTCACCCCTCCACAACCCTCCCAAATGGCTCGAGAGCTCCTCCTTTACAAACCAAGAGACACTTTCTTCTATACAAGGTGATCAGTGATTCATTCACTCCTCTGTTGGCTCCCTTCTTCAGCAGGGCGGTGTTGCTTTGGTAGGCATAGATCAGGTAGGTCAGGGACTCCTTGTACCTACAAGAAGAGAGCCAGCTGTCGAGCTTGCAAGCTCTGGGTCTCCAAAAAGGGCTTAAACCCACTACAATGCCTAATTCTAGACAGTTTAGTTTTAGTATAGCAGTTCACAGGGCCAAAAAGTGATGGCAATTGTACAGCTTCACTGGGAGAAGGACGAGGGGATGCTAAGGACAGACAGCTAGCTGGTGTACTCAGCATAACCAGGGTTGGCTCTGCATTCAAGGAAGGGCAACCAGCGAGTCAGGAATAAACTACATTGGCCTCTATCACAAGGCTGAAAGAAGGTCTGAAAGAAGTAATTCTTCCAAAAGAGCCTCTACTTCTAGGCTGTACCTTATCTTGAATAAAGTCACCATTAAAATATACTTACTTTCTATTCTGGTACAGCTCCAACCCTGTAAGCAGGTAAACAGACACCTTCCGAAAAAGACTGTAGTCTTCGTGCCATTTCTGTTGAGGAAGAAAGCAGTGTCAGCTTCACCTCCAACACTTTTCACACTCCTTCACAACTCACAAGTCTATTTGATTTGACCCTTTTGAGAGTTTAAAATTCTCTCAGAAGCCACAAATTGACTCAGTCAACTGCACTCTATCCCTTAGAGTCCACCTAATTCCCTTCTGCTTTCTGTGCTGGCACTGCTCTGAACCACATTCCCAGTTTCCCACACACTGCTTTGGAAAGCATGAGCTCTGACTGCAAGAAGGCCAAAGGTGGCACTTACCTTGTACTCCTCCATATTGACCTCATCAGGACCGATCTCTTTCAGTTTATCTCGTGCTACCTTCATAATGCTAATTGACCTGCCCCGCATAAGAAGAGATGAGAAAATGAGATGGACAGCCTCAGCTGCTTCCAGATGAGAAAAACTTCATCACGGAGCCCACAGCACAAACCTTTCATCATAGCTGAGGTTTTTGTCTGCAAACTGCTCGAGGAGGGTCCGTTCCACAATCTGCTGGGGAGCATCATTTTGAAGGAAGTAAACGAGCACGTGTTGCAACCGGGCATCGTTCTGAGGGGTTGGGGTCTCTTTGGAAAGGAGATAAAGTCTGGAGTACTCCTCGTGGAATGCCTGGCAAGAAAGCACACACACTGAGGCGTCCACCCTTTCACCAGTCTGAATTCTGCAGCGGCTGATGCAGTGCTTAGAACTGCCCCAAAATGATGGGGAGCCCACAGGAGAGCTAAGCTCTGCTGCTCAGCTGTGCTCTGCTGGTGAATAGCAGCCCATGAGCATCGGGAATGATGCATTCCAAGGCAGAAGCACATGCATCAAACATGCGGTTTTCTGAAGCATCCAGGTATCTGAATGGCTTCCTGAGAGAGTGGGATATATAAAACAGGTTTGGTAATCCTCTTGCAAACGAAAGAGTTGTAAAAATCAACTGCAGTCATCTTATATCTGTGAGCATATTGTCCTTTATATTCCTGTAGATAGAGAACACAGGGGGTTTCTCCCTGTGCTGTATTTTTAATTAAATCTACCTGCTGGTAAAACCTAACACCAGAGCCAACACTGGGCAGCTTGTGTTGCTGCAGATTCCCCTATTCCATGCACCCTTTTCATGAAGACACCTTTTACAGGAGAAGATATCATGAGCATGCACATTCCAGAGCACAACAAATTTCACGAGCGCTCGTTTCCTGACCAAGGACGTGCAACAGATGCTGAAAGACAAAGAGAACCTCATTTTTAAACCCAGACCAAGAGAATTACCAACACTGAAAGAAAAAGGAGTACAAACAGCAAATAGCCTTCTGGGAGAAGGCAGTTCTTACAAGCTCCAAGACTTGCTTGGGATGCAAGGACATGGCGTTATGCAAGCACACACACCACTGCAGGACAGAAAAGCCATTATCTAGAAAAACAACTGCATGGACCTTTCCTTTCACTTGCTTGTATGTCTTTATACATAGCACAGATCCTTCATTCTGTGAACACAGATTTCCATGCTTGTGGAAATGAAGCAAAGGAGCAGGATACCTTAACGAGCCCCGCTTCAGACCCATCGCGATCAAAGGTCTGGCGGGCTTTTGCAATAGCCAGGATGACACCTTGCATGGCTGGACTCAGCATCACCTACCATGGAAAGCAGGAAAAGAAACACAAACAAGAACGAGGAAAACAGTAACAGATAGGAAAAGAAGAGAAAACATGGTGAAGAGAGGAAAGAACTTTGAATTTTGAACATGAAAAACACTAGCCATATCCCCTCTGCATCCCATTCGGTTTTCCCAAGCAACACAAGAGAGCAGTGCATGTGGCAGAGGAATTAATTGTGCTGAGTTCATACAGGCATGCATTAAACATACTCAAGCAGTACCTATCTCTATATTCCTATAAGTGAACTCCACTTCCAGAATGTGAAAAGACAACTTCTAGAATGCTGCTGGGTGTGTGTGAAGTTAACCAGGTTGGACAAACCAGGAGCTGGGATACTGTGAGTTACACTGCGAGT
This sequence comes from Lagopus leucura, assembly GCF_019238085.1. Taxonomy (NCBI): domain Eukaryota; kingdom Metazoa; phylum Chordata; class Aves; order Galliformes; family Phasianidae; genus Lagopus; species Lagopus leucura. Next base: position 4,397,729 of record NW_024962283.1, read on the forward strand.
GCTCCATCCCTTTGACATATGTGGGACAAAGCTCTGAAGGCAGTAAGGAGGTTTGTAAATACATCCAGGACCAATTCTGATACAGAAAGAAGACCTGCAGGAACACTGAGCAGATCTAATGACTGAATGCTTCTACAGAGCTGCTCCTCTGATGGCATTTAGGAAAGAAGCTGCTAAACAAATTGGCCTGACCACTTCCACAGGGGGAAAAATTTACTTTGAAAACAGCACTTTTTCCATGACAGACAAGTGAGGAACGCTTGCAATCAACCAGTACAAAGTTAGAGGTTAGTGATGGACAGCAATTAGTGCCTGCGCTGGGAGCTGTACCTCCTCATTATATCCATCTGCATCAGATCTAACAGGAACCTTCCCCACACTGGGGATTTCCACTTCTGAGATCTGTGAGCTACTTTGGGCAGCAGGCTCTGTTTCTTTAGCATCCTGAGGCTGTTCTGCCTGAGCTGTAAAGGCTGTTTCTCCCAGTTGGGCCTTCGTTGGATCTACCTCCTCTGTCTGTGGCCAAGAAGAAAAACAAAAGCAAAACAGAGGAAAGCAGAAGGGGGCTGAGATAAATGTGGTACAGCTACAGAACCACAAAGAAATGAAAAAAGCCAGGGTTCCTTTGAGAAGAATTACACACAGACAGCAGCTGGCTGCTCCCTGGCTGTTCCTCACCTCGCAGAGCGCTGCCTCCACGCCGTTCTTTTCGTAGACATGGGCTGCATTGGCAATAGCTTTGGCAGTCTGCTCCTTTGCAATCATGGCGTGCTCTGAGGACAGAGAGCGCAGGCTCTGCTCGTGGGCTGCAGATGGATCTGTCAGGGCAGAGATACGGGGTGAGCCAGCAGAACTGCAGGGCTTGGTCCAAACACACAGAGGGCAAAAGGTGAATAGAAGTGCATGAGGGCGAAGCAGCTCTCCCGCACCTCCTAAGCACGCACAGCAACTTCTTCATCTGTCAACAGCACTCCACAATCACTCCCATTAGAAATTATCACCCACCTTGTTATAAACCTGCTTATGCGGCCCTTAATGAGATGGAGCCATCCACCAGAAGTGCACATTCTTAGGAATTATGGCTCAAGATAAAGTAATGGCTTCATTAACATCTTAAACTGCTGCACCACCAGACGACGTGATACAAGATGCTAATTTAACACTACGTCTGAGTCTGGAGTGAGCTTGCTGCTCAGTTCCATCAAAACACAGGGTCATAATGAGCATTTGCTCTTCATTACGTCTTCTTTCCCTGTCTTGTTCTAAAATGCTTTGGAGCACTCCTGTGCACGGCTGAACAGCTGCTACATCCATCCCACACGAACCTGTTCCATCACGAAACCTTTTCAGAGGCTGTGGCACACGCCGGATTGCTAAATGATGCTTTCCCACTCGAGAGAGCAGCATTTAAACCTTCTCCACTCTATATTTCTATTAATAAAAAATGCCTGGAAGCAAAATGAGTTTAGCTCACTGCCACGAAATGAATGGAAAAGAGCGTTTCTGTCGACAAGCCTGGAAACACAGACGTGCAAAAACAGGAGAACAGCCTTTTGTACTGGCAGGACGCAGCCCCCACCAGCACCTCTGCTACTTCAACAGCCCCTTAGATACCCAAAAATTAAACAAGGCTCCACAGCAGCAGTCTTTCTGACCATTAATTTCAGCACAGCTTGCAAAATCAGACGCGGCATCACCTAGCCCCGACTCAGGAGAGAGCTCTTGAGATTCAGAAGCAGTTGAAGGAATCTTGCAAGACTGCTCTTCCTCCCACTCCTCTGCCTCCTGCTCCAGCCGCCAGTTGTCCTCCTGGATGTAACGCCTCAGCTCTGGGGGCAAAGCCTCCACCTCCTTCTGGAACTGCCCGACCTCTGCGCCGTCACCTTCACCTGGAAGAAGGTCAGAAACATGGCTGTACTCCAAGGCTGTCTGTGCAGAGTGCAGCACTCAAGCTGCCTGCAGCCCCAATGGTCATAGTATGGCTTGAGACATCCTATCTACAGCATCACGTAAAAGCAGGGAGCCATGTAGGCTCCCAAGCATGAATTCCCTGCTGGCTTCAATCCCCTTTACTTCTAGATCTGAAATAACACAAAACCCACCACAAGTCTTACAATCATGCAAAGTAAATGACAGTTCCCTCCACCAGAGCCATCTTTCCTTGTGCACCCATTGTAAAAGAAAGCATTTTTTTAAAGCAACAGAAATTGTATTGAATAGAAGAAAAAATAATCTGTGGGTTCACTCCAGAAACAGACCTATCACAAAGAACAGCTCCCAAATTCTCATCAGCAATGTTTAGCAATGAACAAAACAACAGTCCCCTATTGTTTGCTGCTATTGATTACATCAAAATGAACCACGCATGAAATTATTAGGTTCTTCTACAGCTGCTGGCCATGTATAGTGCCACGTGCACAATAATTCATCCATGTAACTATTTATATGCTGGCAGTGCAAACAGGCTTGCAAGGCTAAGCCACCATCACCAATAATTCATCTCATGTAACAGAGAAGGCTGTGTAACCAAAGACCCACGTGGGTTCAGTGTGATGATATCACTAAGGATTAAGTCAGATAGGAAGCAAAAAGAGAGCTTGAATACACAGTGTTGTATTAGTATACTTCTCTCTTCAGTTTTCCCCTTTTTCTCTATTAGAGACTCAGAAAAGAACAAACTACTTCATGGACTTATTGGGTGAACTGCCTTCTAAGCATCTGCTCGCTGCCTGGCCAGCTCCTACAACAAGAGGGCTGAATATGTGGCAGCAAATCCAGAGATTACACTGAGCTATCTGTCCAAAACACTGCAGCCTGATGTGACCAGGACAAGCTGGCTGTGTTCCAGAGATGGTCCTTTCTCCTGTCAGCACCCGAGCTGCAGTCCTCCTCCTGCTGCTCTATTTCTGCATCTGCAGACAGGGGTAATGCTATACCCCACAGACACTGAGGGACTTGGTAACGATGCACGTTAGGGAGAACATAATGCACCAGTCAAAACAGCTTTAGTTCCCCTACCTGCAACAACGTGGGATGCCTTATCACTTATGTACATCAGGCAGTAAGCACTGGCATTCCTCAGGCCACCAAATGAATCTCTCTCCAGCTCTTCCCACGATGATTCTGTCACTGAGATGTCATTGTATTTCAGCCAGCTTTTCCGAGGCTGGTCGTATATGAAGGCCCAGTAGTGACCAGCATTTGCTTGCCCTTCATGCACCAAGACAGCGTGCAAGTGATAGGGAACCTGCAAGTTCACATGGACAGAGCTGTCAGACTCACTTTCAGTAGAGGAAGTTGTCTGATCTTCATGAAGAAGTTGTAAAATACATTCGCAGCCATTGCTTTGGTGCTAGAACTGATTCATACATTCCATTTACTGATGAGTAAGAGCTGGCTTTTAAGTGAAACAGCAACATTAGGATTTGCTTTTAAAAAATGTGATTTATTGTAACACTGGGATCTTTTCAAAATACAGCAAAGTGGGTAACTTGAACTGACAACTAACAAGACCCAGTATTGGCATCATCTGTCCAATACTGACTGCATGAAGTGGCATCTCCTACCTGCTGGAGGTGAGGGTCACTGTACATTTCATCAATGGATAGGCTGACTCTGGCAATGGACTCCTTCAGATCTGCCAAGGACACCATGAATTAAAAAACACACCTAGAAATGCCAAAAAGCTTGAAGCCAGACAGTGACTACTGAATGCACTGAACAGCAGGGCTGAAAGCAATACATGATTATTTGATGGTAGACCTAAGGATTTACCATCTACCTCAAAACATACAAAAGAGTCATTTTCAGATGAGCAGAAAGACCTGAGGGCACAGCTCAGGATGCATTCAGCCAAAGCAACAGAGGGGGATTCGGGCTGGCAATAAACACAAAAATCACAACCAACATTTAGGGCCGACCTCGCACATCTTGCTCAATCTCATTCCTCCATCGCTGCAAACATGCTGTAACCAGGTTCATCTCTTCCTCAGAAACCATGTGAGGAGCAGGGCAGTCCAACATCTCTGCTGGTGGAGCAGAAGGCTGCAGAGGTGTGCTCAGTTGTTGCTGTGTTGAAGAATTTGCCAATAGGACAGCTTCATCTTCAGGCTTACCATCCTTTCCATCCAGCATGCTGCAAAGCAAAAGCCAAGCGTAAGCCAAGTATGCTGAGCAGGCTCGTGATCATCCAATACTGAAGGAATGTCACAGTTAATGAAAGCGAAAAAGTAGGAAAAGGTACATAATTCAACTCAGGATCATTGCTCATCCATAGGAATATGGCAACACTGCTGGAAAAGGAAAAATAAAACGAAGCAACCAGAAAAACCAGCAGACTACTTGCAGTGATAGACCAAACTAAATGAAAAGTAGCCACTCACTGCTTATATATCACAACTACCCACATCAGTAATTGACTTTCAGAACTCAAACCAGTAGCACTTAGATGAAAGTTAACATATTCTCCAACAAATGGTTCTTATTTCCATTTACCAACCTGTCAGGCTGTGAAGGTGTGCCCAGAATGAGCGACTCGCCCTGGGACTGCCTGTCCACCACCTGAGAGTCCTCAGTAGAAGATACACATGCAGAGGACACAGCACCAGCAGGCTTTGTAGTGATGAACTCCAGAACGTATTGCAGCATGTCAGGCAGTGGGAAGCGTGCTGGGCCAGAGCCGTACTTCATGTACCTGCAATGCCAGAGCAAAACATTCCATTCATGAAGGAATAGAGCTGTTTGGTTCAACCTGAGACAAACAACAAACAGGCAACTACGTATCTGGTTCTGACACTCCTTATTTATGCCTGTTTGGGAAATAAATATGGTATCAGATAACCCCAGGACACATTTCCTCACGGAACATTCCTAAAGCTGCCATTCTGGGATCCCACCATGCACTACTGACATATTTCTCAACCATTTCTATTCATATAATAAAAGCCAGTGCTGCTTCTTTTTTGACAGATATTCCTTCACTTTGTGTGAAGGTGGAATAACTCATCACTTACCTAAGGCAAGTTAATCCTTGCACATACCATTTCCTACGTGTACAAACAAAAAACCAAGGAATGAAACCCCAATAACACAGCTCCACTATAACAACATATCCAGACTTGGTTCAAAACACAAAAACTTGGACCCTGCAACCACGTGGTGCCCATGCACACACACTCATGTCCCACAGGCACGCAGCTCTTCTGCTGTTCTGAAGGCTTTGCAGCAACAAGAGGAGCCTCGTGCTGCAAAAACCTCTCTCCAAGCCTCACTTTTCCTCCAAGGAGAAGCACACCTTGCACACCCACAGCTTGCACACCCTCATGAGCAAAGGGAAAGAGAGGAAGCCTTGGTGCCCTGCAGTGGCCAAAACATTGGCGTGCCATCCGCTGCTCTTTGGTCAGAGACCCAAAACACAGCACAGCCAGTTGCTAGGAAGGACACAAGCTCCATCCCAGCCAGACCAGCACAACACCACGCAGGGACCCAACACTCCACCTTCCTTACAGGTTGCCCAAGGAGGCTGTGGATGCCCCATCCCTGCAGGCATTCAAGGCCAGGCTGGATGTGGCTCTGGGCAGCCTGGTCTGGTGGCTGGTGACCCTGCACACAGCAGGGGGTTGGAACCAGATGATCATTGAGGTCCTCTTCAACCCAGGGCATTCTGTGATTCTAGGATTCCAGTGCTCACTTCTGTCTTGCTGTTTAACAGAAACCATTTCCAAACTCCCACACAAGAGTAAAGCTGTAGCTGACTGCTCACCTTTCCAGTTTCTGTTGCAGAATCAGCATTTTCTCCTTCAATTTCTTCATTTCTTCTCTCTTAGTCTGAATGAGCTCTTTGCTGCAGTAGAGGTACCTAAACAGACAACGCAGAGCCTCACCTTGGGGAATCTATTTACTTCTCAGATCCGTGGTCTTCCATAAGCACTTCAGAATCCATCCTTGCTCACCAGCTTTCAACATGCTGTACAAGAGAGTAACTCACCTGTCCATATAAATGGTCTGAGGGAATTCCAGCTTGGTGTGGATTTTCTCTGGCTGTCCCAGGGATTGGTTGAACTCAAATCGGGAGAGTTCAAAGGTCAGCACTGGAGGGAGTTTGGTGAACCAGCGCTGCAACAGAAGCAGAAACGCCCCCGAGGGGACCTGTTTTAAGATGACTGCTCAGCATCACATCTCAGACCCATCCTAAACATCTGTCTTTCAATACTGGATGTATGTTGTGTGCATGGAGTGACTAGGCAGAAAACTGAACTACATGAGATTAGGTTTTCTGTTTCCATCTTATGTTTCTACCACTAAGCAGCCTCCAAACTGCTTTCAGAAAGTTCATTTTCATTGCCTGACACATCCAAATCCACAGCTTGCTAACTGAGCTTTACAAAACTTACAGACACTGCATCAATTCTGCATGTTAGAGCCTCCAACAGATAGCCATTCTCCAACATACATCACATGCAATGATGAGTAACAAGACAGGAGTCCTCAAGCAGCGCCTTATTCCTCATCCTCTCTGCTTATGAGCCATTCAAATGAGGAGATTCAGACAAGAAATCCACTTCCCATACATTTAATAGACTGTTGCAAAGAGCCACACAGAAAGATTTGTGGTTGAATTTCTCCTTCCTCTGCCTTTCTGGGCTCACAGCATTTCAAGCATCCCCAGGTGCATCCACCTACCTGACACAGCACTGTGCACACCATTCCCTGCCAGATTCCTTGTGAACACACTCATGGCATTTTCCTTTGCATGATTCATGTCTCATGTCCTGCCATAGCGAATCCCCACACCCAAGTGCCACAGCATATTTTAGATCTAAGATATTTACAGTGGAGGTGAACTGGGTTTTTTGAAACGCTTTTTAAAGCAGCTAGCAGAGGGGAAGCCTCACCTTCAGAACAAGGCAACATAAAAACAGAGAAGGGAAGATTTTACACCTATTACCTAGGGAAAAGTAAGTTCTAGTTAACCCCACTGACGCTTTGATGCACTCACTCATACAACAAAATGCACCTTCTCCTCTATGCCCCTATCATGCAGCCTTTCTAGGAAGTAACAACACATTTTCCACATGTTTTCACAGAATAAAAATACTTTTCTCAGTCCCTTCTAAGCCAGACACCTCTGTGCTTTTCTCAAAACAACCTTCAGCTGCTCTTAATACACACAGGATGCTGAATGCAATGACACAGCTTTCTACTTTGCTGCATTTACAAGTAGTTTATGACTGATTTGTGATTTGTGGGTTTAAAGAAGAAAAAAAAAAAACAAAGAAAAGGTAAATTAAATAAATCAGCACAGTCAGAAGATAAGAGTGAAAATGAGAAGAAGAACACACACTGTAATAGGGAGAAAGATACAAATTCCAAATGGCATACCATAGAGATAAGCACTGTACTTTTACCCTCCGAAAATAAGGAGGCAGTGGTTCTCCCCCTACTCAGGTACAGGTAGGCTTCAACAGAAAGAGAGAGACTTTACCACACTTGCATCAGAAGCATACGTTTACCTTTTTATTTTAACACAAACCCCTTGAATTGGTTATACAGGACAACACACCTTTACACATAAGCAGACTCAGCATCTCACCGCTGCCGTGCAGCGACGTGAGACCCCAGGCAGCCAGAAAACGTCGTCGTATTCAATGAGAGACTGGTTTTAATTGCCATGTACAGTCAGCACACTACACTGAGACACACCTGTGCTACACAGTGAGTTGTTCTTTAGAAAGCAACCGAAAGCTCAACAACAAAACTTCCAACTAACCTCCTGTACATATTTCACTGACTGAGTTGCTGTCTCCTCATCCATCTCTCCCTCCACCATGGCTCCTTCCAAGCACTCATTCAAGTTTCGATAACCATTTACCTGAAGGGGATACTGACCAAAGGTTTCGATCTTGGAAAAAGTATTGCCTGAATGATGAAAACGATACAAAACCCATGAACTAACTTCAGTGAGCAAAAAAACTCCGATTAACACAAGAGCTTGTTGCAAACACCGGGTTAGATGCACGACATGAAGTGCTCATAGCTCTCTATGCACGTCTCTCAGGGCAAGCCTCCTCCCAAACGAGTGCTTTCAAATACATGAGCACTTATGAGAATTAAAGGTTTTCAGAAGTCACGTTATATAAATGTTAAAGACAATTCTATAAGGAAAGAAGACTATTGGCAGGTTTACTGTAAAACACTGAAAATCCAGGCAATTCCAACAAGAGTGTGCAACAAAACCATGCATCAGTACTGATGTGCTGTACGTCAAAGCACCCAAAGGACTTAAAAAGTGGGTCTACCAAAACCTTCACTCACCCTCGTGGACACCCTCAGTCAAGAAAGTCCCATAGAAAAGTTGGACCATTGGATTTTCAGATTTGTCCCCAGGGCTTCTGTTTCAGAAAGAAAAAGCACAGAATTCATCTGCAGGCCGCAAAAAAAAAGCCCAAATTCATCATCCAACCCTCAGCTTGGAAATCATTCTATGATCAAAAGCAGCATTTTTTTCAGAGCACAGAACACAGGAGAAGCTTGTCATCTGTTCTCATACTCAAAAGCACACTATAGTTCTTACATAGGCAAGAAAGAAAATGACATGCAGGCATTGTCCCATGGAAACACGGCTCCATAAGGACACCTCCATTTGTTTACACCAGTCTGTAGAGCTCCCCCAGAGCTGATGTGCTCTGCAGGCCATACTGGCCATGAATACAGTCCTACACTTAGGCAAGAAATGTAGATCCAACACTTTATAAGCATACTTCAGGCTGAAGGGGATTGCCATCAGCCAGCAAGCAAGTTTTTCTCACACATGGACAATGTTTCCTCAAAGCCTTCTCCTATGCTAAGCAGTCACATCTAAAATCTGTTTCTCCTCAGTGACAGGTCAAACTCCTGGTATCTTAAAAAACTCACTTGACATTCACAGTGAGCTGGAATGCATCTTCCAGCCAATCCAGCAGCTTGTGTGTAAACTCGCTCACATCTTGCTGCAAGAGAGACAGAAGTCGAGGGTCAAACACACAGAGCAGAAAGTGGTTTCACACTGCTGGTCTCACAAACCAGCTCTAATAAAATCCAGTTGGTACCATCCACCTGAAAGAAGGGCAAAACCCCAGTTTCATCAGTAATGAACATCCTGTTCACGTGCAGGTAAGAGGAAATGAACTGCCCAGCTGGCATGGGGCACAGCAGCATTGTGTTGGCTGCTCAGTGACCAAGCTTGTACCCACACAACCCAGAGCCAGCTGTCTGCCTGCTGCCAAACACATCAAGAGACCTCTGGAAACAAGAGGATGAAACCACACAGGATTTCTCTGTTATCAAGTGCTGGTTTGAGGAAAGGCTCTCTAACGTGGTTTTACCTGCTGTTCCTCGGTTGATTTAAAAGCATCCCTTAAAAGTTCCAGTGCTGCAGAAGGGTCCACAAACTTCCGACGTGTTCCCAGCATTAAAGCAAACAGACATTGGAGTTCTTGCATGAATGCAATGTTTCTTTTTCCCTGCAACACAAAAAGAAGACAAACCCTCCCTGCACTGTAAACCAAGAGCTGCAGAACACCAGGTGCACACACCTTAACAGCCAAGCTAACAACCATGGGAAGAGCTGACATGAAAAAGGATAAAAGCAGAAGGACATGTGGTGCTGCTGAGAAGCAATGTGATCTTCCAAGGGATGCATGGGAGGAAAAAAATAACTTTGAGGTGCTCAAAGGGCTAAAACATAAAGCAAAAACCCAGTGAGCTTATCAGCTTATTCTGTCTGTGCACTGGGCTGTTTTTACTAAGAGCACACACAAAAGCAAGTACACCAAAGTCTCCTAAACGGGAGAACAGAACAGCATAACAAGCAGAAGATAATTCTATGTATCACATTTCTTTTGTAAGCACCTTCTGCTGACCTTTCTCAGAAGGCACTGGGGCTGGATGCACCCTCACACTGACTCATAGAATCACAGAATGCCCTGGGTTGAAGAGGACCTCAATGATCATCTGGTTCCAACCCCTGCTGTGTGCAGGTCACCAACCAGCAGCCCAGGCTGCCCAGAGCCACATCCAGCCTGGCCTTGAATGCCTGCAGGGATGGGGCATCCACAGCCTCCTTGGGCAACCTGTTCCAGTGCCTCACCACCCTCTGTGTGAAAACACTACACTCAATTGCTGACTCAAACACCAGTTCTTCTATGGGAATACAAACAAAATAACAACCTGGAGCTGCCAAATAAGCTTTATGTGGCAGGTTTCTCCTGCTCCTCGCTTAGAGGAAAGCTTTATGAGAATCACTCTGTTCGTTTGTTCTTCTTTCTAGTGATTCTCTCTTTAAAAAAAGTGCTTCCCAAACCTAAAGCAGCTAGATGGCTTAGAAGTCATTAACATCTGGATAGAGGTGTGGGATAGCCTGTTCCCAATGTAATCTGCTCAAAGAAATAGCAAAGCAGGACAGCACGGGAGGGAAACCATAACTTTATGTGATGAAAACTCACAGTGCGCGTCCGACAGCTCTCAAGGACACTTGGTGGGAAGGAGTAGCTGAGCACCAACCTCCGGAACTGCGGCAGCTGGAAAAGAGACTGAAAGAAATGGAGAGAGAAATACTGATCAACACCTCCACGTTGCTGACTCGTTTCAGCCTGATGCACTCCACAGCCTTTTCTGTTCACTCCTCATTCTCCCTTGGCTTCAGGTCACTCAGACAGCACTTACGGAGTGAGCAGCCTGAGTGGCAGAGCAGCACAGCCCTACAGATGCCTCCCAAAGATCTCAACCTCCCATCCTTGGGCTATAAAACTGGCTTAGAAAAAAGCATTAGGAAGAGCACACAGGAGCAAGTGACACAGAGAAAGGAGCCCAACTGCAGCTACTTTACCTCCTCTCAAGAATGGGGAGCCAATGGATCAGCATTTATCTGCTGATGTAAAATGGTTACAAGAAGCAAATGTGCTCAGTTCCATTTACTGTTGTCTCTTCTCGTTTAGGTTATCACTGATAATACACACCACCGAGCTCTTATTAGTTCCAATGTCTGTGCCACTGTATCCCATTAAGCAGAACCTGATACCCCATGTATTATGGAGCTAACAATAACACCAGTATAATTACATCATCAGTTCCAATCAAGTTTCTGTCATTCAGTAAGCACTTGTACATCAGTGCACCAAAAAAAACCAACTGCATACATGCACACAGACTGCATGCATCCGTACCTTGTGATGCAAAGTCTCCACTTAAATGCTCTTTTTGGCACACGCTCAGAGGAAATCTTAATTATGTTAAATAAAAAAGAGCTCTTTTTTATCTCTGAGGACAGAGATATCTACCTCTCTATCTGAGGACAGGCACATCCACTCACTTACATGTCAGCACTCCCTCTTAAATGTTAAATTCTAACTGACATTTTGTCTCCATGACTGCAGCAGTGACAGAAGAACCTCGCCACCACATTACCTGTATGACAGCACTAAACCAGCACGTGTTGCCAATGTTCTTCATCCCAACAGGCCAATCTCCCACTCTTTTCCAGTCGCTCTGTTTGGAATTCTCTCCCCAGACTTCACAGCGTTTCCTTTTGGAGCGATTTTTGTTCTCAGGAGAATGGACCTCCTGTGGTCTGTCACAAGACAGGAAGGACAGTGAGAAATCCCACCTCACAAAGATTCCCTTGGCAATGCAGCCCAGCCATGGGCAGGATGCCAGCACAGAGCTGTCAGGCAGTACCTGGCACTACAGACAACATAAATCCCATCCAATTCCTAAAACGTTTCAGCTCTGAACCCACAGCTCCACCAACCTTTCAGCAGCATGAGCTTTTGGTGATTCCAGCTGTCTGTAGGCAGCAGCTGAGTGGATGTCTCCTTTCTTTTCTGGGTCAAATGCAGCACCACCTGGAGGCAGGACAGCATTCTGATCAGTCTTCCATCACGAGCAGGGAAACGTTTTCTCTAAAAAGAACTTCTACAAAACATTACACTTTGCCAGTGTGATTTTTTGACATGATAAAAGAAAGATTTTCTAGCAAAAAAAAAAAAAAATTAAATACAAATTCTGTTAGCTTGGATCACACTGTAAAATCAAAGCTCCCATTAAGTGCACTTGATTAGGATCATGCAGCCACGTAAAGGCCAGATTTCCTTACACCCCAATTCAGAGCTCATGGGAACGCTCCAAACCTGTTGAAACAATGAATCAGGAACACCAGCTGCTGCTTGTATTTGCTATGCCTTGACACCAGTGGTGATAACTGACACTGTTTTAAGAAATAAAGGGTTTTCATTTAATACAATCTGCACATTTATATACAGTCAGCTTCCTTCAGTTGTTTCAGGATGCTCAGCTAACTGAGCCACTTCATTTACTGGCTACAGAGGAGAGGGGAAAGGAAGATAAGCAGTTCTGGAACAGACAGAAGCCTTAGACAATAGAACAAAGTGCAGCTGCACTGCTCTAGGTGTTACTTCTAAGCTCCCAGCACAGATCTTAGGCATCACCAATGTGTCCAGAGGCAAATTTGCTTGGGGAAGTTTCAGTTAATAGAAATGTACCAAACTGCCAACCTAGTTTCGCCAATAACTGTAACAATTACAGAAACAATTTTTTGCATAATCTAACCACTAGTTCAAATAGCATTTCCTTCTACATTTTCATGAAAATACTTCAAAGGAAACTCAATCCACCTGCTCTGCCAGCACAGAAAGAAAAGTAAGCCTTGACGGAAATTTGGTTCTCTATCTGCTCTCTCTGCTTTAGGAGTCTTCTGGGCTTTCTGTGCTAGCCAACTGGTTGTTTAGAACAAATATAGCTCAGCAGCACGACCTGCTACTGACAAACAGGACTACAACACTACTAAGTCACTTCTTTTCTGATTCAGCTCTCCTTCATCAAGAAACACTAAACACAGTCAGAATAAACCCTTCAGCCATACAGAAGCATGAAAGCTGCTAGAAGAGGGGCTCCACCCAATACGTCTATTTGATACAGGCTACTGATGTGCATTCTTGCTCCCCTTCCTTAAACTGGCACTTGGCTGACCCAAAGGTGAGCAGGTTCTAGGAAAGCCTTACCAACACCAAAGTGCTTTCTGCTAGTTTAGATCCCCATACTAACAAAATCAGTGCCAGGACAGGAACAGGAGGGATTCCCGGCAGAAGGAACAACATGGCCCTTTTCAGCTCGGGTGACACAATGAGCCTTCAGGAGACCCAGTGTGAGCAGAGATGGGCCCCTTACCTTGAGGGGGCTCTTTGCCCACTGCACTGCCTTCCCAAGAGGATGGCTCTGCAGCAGCTGTGTTCTGAACAGGCTCCTGATCACGCTCCTCTGTGAGGACGATGAGTGCCTCCATCAGGTTTCCCTTAGCAGCCTAGCAGAAAGACAAGGAAAAAATCCATAGTTCCAGGGTTAATTTACCTGCATTTGTATGAAATTTAATGCATCCGTGGCAAACATGGGCACACTGGCTCCAACTTGGCTTCCTCTGGCCATTGGAGAAAGCTATCTATCTATTGGTGACAAATAGCATTAAAAACAGAAACAATAAAGGCTAAAATTTATCTGATGGAAAGCACTTTGCCTTCATCACTAGGACAATATAGACTCCATTATCTAATTTCTTTTCCCTCGCTAGAGATTCAAGTAGCTGTTGCTCTGCAGTGCATTAAAGTGCAACAGTGAAACTCCCAGGAACCAAACCCTACATGGATGGTGTGTGGGTATGGTGACACGACACAGCACAGGCTGTCTGAAGGACAGGAGAGTGCTAAGCATGGCTCTTCTTCAAAAGAAGAGCTCAAAGATGTCCGTTTTCTATCTCATTTTATACCACAGAGTTAAGTGTTAAACTCCTTCCAGTCCATGTTTGTTAACATTTTGTGGGCATTACTTCCCAATGGAATACTGGAGAGTTTTCATAAGCAACTCTCTGTGTATACAAACAACACAACTCAGCTCTTGCCCATACATCTCAGGGCAATGGTGAGTGATGATTCTGCACTGATGTCATTGCAACCCATTTAACATTACAATTTCCAATATCAGAACACGCTGCATCGCCATCACAGGCCACACAGTGCCTTTCCTACCTTCTTATCAGCCCATAAAAACACCTGCACACACCAACTCTGAGTTATGCTTTGGGAGAACCTGAACTTGCTTGATTTTGGGGACAGCAGCAGCCTTCTTTCCAAAGGGCAGCGACAGCACATACAAACCTTGAGAGCAGCGTGAAGGAAATCTGCATCCTGAATTCCTGTTATCTCTTTCATCTTGTTTAAAACCTGGTAATCCTGCAGTCAAGAAACAAAGAAAGGCTCCTGTTAAAAGGTGACCAAGGTGACATCAACCCATCCCTGAAACATCTGCCAACCTCTCAACGGAGCATTTGTTCTTTCTTTCCTTTCCACTGACAGGTGGACATGAAAACTCACTCACACGTGCCAGACAGTACTGCCAACGTCAGTCTGAACACCACTCTTAGTTTCTGCTATTTCCAGGCTAGCTTTCAACCTGTTGCATGCTCAGGAGCATGCTGGCAGGCCCTGGCAGCCCTCTCCCCAAGCCCAGCATGTGCAGCAGGACATATAAGGCTCCCCGTGGGCTGCTGGGGGCTATTTTAAGCCTGGCTGCACATGCCACTTGTGCACGTCACCTCTCACTCACAATGAGGTGACAGAAGAAGGGCCCAAGAGGTTTCCACTGCTTTTCTTCCCCACCCCATGGAGCTCCAGGCTTGGGCAGGTCCTCACACAGCCAGCAATGCGTTCTTACCTGAGAAAACGTCTCTAATTGTTTTCTCAACAGATTTCTCTAAGCTTTTATAGGCTTTAGGAAGTGGTCCAGCAAAAAGCAGCCTTGGTTTGGCCACACAAAGTGCCCAGGGAGGGACACAAAGAAGCACTGGCCTCAGCTACAGAGCAGTGAAAGATATCATTGCCCAGAAGGTAACAAAGCTGAGGAACGCACTCAAGGTCATTAGAACCAGATCAGTGTCCAATGCTACAGAAGTCAATTTCCCCAAAGCTCTGCACTTTTTAAGGCCCCCTGTGTCTGCATGCACACCCCCACCCTGGGGTGCTCCAGCTCAGCACCATGACAACTGCACAACAGCCTCAGGACAGGAATACTCACAGCACACCAATTAAACCCTGCTGTTAATTTCCCACCTCCACGCTGTATTCTGGTTGCCTAACACCACCTAATGCTGCAGGGCACATCTTTCCATTGGAGAAGAACCCACACTGCAAAACCACATCACAACAGTGCAATCCAGAGGAGGACAGGGCGTGATTTTTTCGGGGCCTTTCCTTCTTCACCAAAAGAAGAACTCACAGAGGCAGCAGGAAACAGAAGAACTAATTACCAGCCCACAGCTCCACATCACCACCTAATAAATGATATGCAGGCCAGTTTCATTCATAAGAAACACGTGTGTCAACAGCAGAAGGCTGAACTGTGCAGCACACTGAGGCTGGGAATCACACTCTCCACCTCTAATTTGTGAAGTCTGGAGGGGAACAGTTTTGGTTTTGGTCTGTCTGGTTGCTTTTTGGGGTTATGCTCTGTTGTCCTTTAAGACAAACTGGCCATTAGGGCTCAGAACAGCAGCAGTAGCTTAATGCCAGCTGCAAGTCCAAGAGCAAAAGAAAAGCAAAGAAACAGCAGTCACAACAGCAGTGCTATTGATGTTAGAGTCTGGAAACTACAGACAAACCTGAAAAGTGGCTGGGAAGTAGGGAGGGAATGGAGATAATAATTAGAAGGCCAGCTAACGAGCGATAACAGCAGCAGCTCTGCTGTTTTCTTTCATACCCTACGAATCACAGCACACAGTAGTGGTTGGTTTGGAGGAGAAACTCAGAGCAGGGACAGATGCAAACGTGGAGCATGAGTTCAAGGGGAACCAGGAGCAGCAGTGGGCAGGGCAGATGGGAGCCCATGACCTTCAGCCACAGCAGCTCAGCCATGCTTTATATCCAAGTGGGAAAATGGATGTGAAGAGGCCTCCAACCCTGCAGCAACAGCAGCACCTGCACTGCTGAAATAAATGAACCTTTTACAGACCCACAGCTTCCCACTGCCACACCAACACCTGTGCAAAACACACAATGATCCATGCCTCCTGCTGCACCTGAGAAAAGCTCCTGAAGGGCTCAAATGTGCCCAAAGAACGAGCCCACATCCCTGTGCACACCGCAAACCTTTGCATGCTGCAGCCCTGTGCACGCTGTGCCCTTGCTGTGTCCCTCTGCCTCCTGTATCCCCGTGCATTCTCTATCCCTGCGCACTCTGCATGCATACTGCCCCTGTGCACACTTTGTCCCTGTGCACAGTGCATCCCAGTGCAAGCTGTGTATGAGCTGCTTCCCTGTGCATGCTGTATCCCTGTGCATACTACATGTGTTGTGTCCCCGTGCACGCTGCCTGTGTGCTGTGTCCATGTGCACTGTGTGAGCGGTGTCCCTATGCATGCTGTGTGTGTGCTGTGTCCCTGTGCACGCTGCATGTTTGCTATATCCCTGTGCATGCTGTGTACTCTGCATGCATGTTGCCTGTGTGCTGTGTCCCTGTGCACTGTGTGTGCAGTGTCCCTATGCATGCTGTGTCCCTGCTGAATCCTTATGCACACTGTGTGCCTGTGCATGCTGTGTGTGTGCTGTGTCCCCATGCAAGCTGCACGTTTGCTGTGTCCTGGTGTATGCTGTGTCTGTGTGCACTGTGTCCCTATGCATGTTGCACCCTACGCATGCTGTGTGTGCTGTATCCCAAAGCACGATGCCTGTGTGCTGTGTCCCTGTGCATGCTGAATCCTTATGCATGCTGTGCCCCTGTGCACGCTGCATGTTTTCTGTTTCTCTATACATGTTGTGTGTGCTGTGTCCCTGTGCATGCTGTATCTCTATGCATGCTATGTCTCTGTGCACACTGTGTGTACTGTATCCCCCCCATGCACGTTGCCTGTGTGCTGTGTCCCTGGGCATGCTGTACCCCTATGCTGTATCCCACAGCACACACGGGGATGCACAGGCAACGTGCATGGGGATACAGCACACACAGCATGCACAGGGATACAGCACAGAGACACAGCACACGGGCAACTGCGTGCTGTGTCCCTGTGCGTGCTGTGTGTGCCGTGTCCCCGTGCATGTCGTACCCCTACGCGTGCTGTGCTCCCATGCACACCGCATGTTTGCTGTCCCTGTGCACGCTGTGTCCCCATGCACGTTGCCCGTGCGCTGTGTCCCTGTGCACGCTGTATCCCCGCTCACGGCCCCGCACACCGCCGTGCTCACGCCGCAGCTCATCCCGCAGCCCCCCCGCACCTACCCGCCCGGCCTCGGGCCGCTCCTCCCGCCCCACTCCGACACCCCTGTGGGCCGCCTCGCCCCGCCTCCCCCCTCCGCCGCCCGCTCACCGCCTCGAGGCCGCCGCTCGCGGCCTGCAGCTCGGCCGTCATCCCTCCGGGCCGGACCCCCCCCAACCCCCCTCGCCGCGGGGCCGCGCCGCCCGCCCGCCTCACCGCCTCCCTGCCGCCCTGCTGCGCATGCGCCGTCCCGCGGCGGGGAGGGGCGGGGGGCGCGGCTGCTCCGTGCGCGCGGCGACCCCGGCGGTGATCCGGGAGCGAAGCGGTGCGGGGTTTTACGTGGAGGCATCGTGCGGGCTGTGCTTTCGTGGGTTTCATTAAAAGTTTCTTTCTGCTTGCTGTTTCGTGGCTTCCTGGAAACCCCTTTTGCAAATGCAGCTGAGATCCCTTCGTTGCTTTAATAAAAATAGATGTCCTAGGGAAAGGTGTGTGCAGGGGTGCGCTCACCGCTGTGGAGCAAAGTGCATGCAGTGCGCATCATGTGAGGACGGCCGGTGCAAGGAGCATGCAGTGCACATCACGTGAGAATTCCAGAGCAAGGTGCATGCAATGCACGCTACATGAGCCCTGCAGAGTCAGTTGCATGCATTGCACATCACACAGAACCTCTGCTGCAAGGTGCATGCAATGCACATCACACAGAACCTCTGCTGCAAGGTGCATGCAATGCACATCACACAGAACCTCTGCTGCAAGGTGCATGCACTTCACACCACACAGAACCTCTGTTGCAAGCTGCATGCAGCAATGCACATCACATGAGTAAGGGTGAATGCACGCCCTTGGGAACACAGGGACAGAGCTGCAGTGCTGGAGCCCTCTGCAGGGAGTCCCTGGTGTGAAGGTCCCAGTGAACACCAAAGCACCAAGTGCAGGGCAGGGAGCAGCATGGGAAGCAGGCTCAGAAATCCTCTGTTCTCACATAGAATAGCACAGAACGGTTCTGTTTGCAGAAGCAGCAGCATCTGCAAATCACTCACATGGAACTGCTGCAATCCCATGCACAGCACAGCATCCCTTTGCTCAGCATGGAGCCCAAGCACTCTTAGTCTGCAGCATGGGTGTTCTCCCCTCAAAGATGTGGGAAGGATGAGGATCTGCAAGGCACGGTGACTCTGTGAGTCTGTTTTGAGGAGGAAATGCTTCTCCTCCCCAGTCACCACCATCCAAAGCAGTGGCACCAGGAGGCTCAGCAAGGAGGCAGAAGGCACCACATTGGGGCAGGGGTGCTCAGTGCAGATGAGAAGCACACAGGCCATCACGCAGGGCTCAGAGCACTCTGATAAATCCTCATTTGTATGACTTCTGCTTGGGACGAGGCTGTGCCGCGGATGCCGATGCGAGATGAGATCTCATTTACAGTTTCCTGCTGGATTTCAGATGTGGAGCAGCTCATCACCAAGGCTGTCAGCAGCCCCGGCCCCGGCTGCACACGTAGGACATCACAGATGAGATTTCAGCGCCGCACATTGGCAATTTGATTCGGCCCAATGACCTGGCTGGGCTCAGCTCCCCCGGGGCTGAAGCAAAATTCCTTTTTTGCATCTGTGGAGGAACACTCAGGAACGTGTCACATGCAATTGCAGCTCCTCATTTCTCTGGCTGCCTCGCAGTGCGGGTGCTTGGAACATCAGCAAAGGTGTGGGAGGATCAGCATGGCCTCTTAAGGGTCATCTTGGCTCCAAGCATAAAAGAAAAAGCATTCAAGATGTATCTGGAGGGATGTTTTCAAAGGGAGAGGTAAAAACCTGTCCATTTCACGTTTGCAGGGCTATTCATAGCAACAGAGCTGATATTATTGAGTTTGGAGTTTGTTGCATCCCCTTCAGCCCAGCAGCAGATCTGTGATGTTCCAACCTACTCCAATATCCCACAAAAGCTGCTAAAATACATCTCAGGTGCTGGCAAGTGTGATAAAACAGGGCTGTGTGGGCATGGTATTAATTACAGGAAATATGCTACATGAATTTAATGAATAACTGCAAGCACTGTAATTAGCTCTAATATTGCAGAAACGGAGTTCCTTCTCCCTGCTGAACTGAAATTGCATTCGGAGCAGCTGGAAACACAAAGTTTAGGGTAGAAAAAGTGTGTCCTATGGGTACCTGCTCAGCACCCCCCTACCCATCCTTAGCAGGAGAAGCAGAGAACAGGTCTGGGAGATGGACCAGATGACCTCTGAGCCCCCCTTCCAACCCAAACGATTCCATGAGACGCCCTTTTCCTGCCCCCAAAGGGAAGTTTCAGAAGGAGATGAGCGAAGATGCTGAGATTTTGGCACCTGAACCAATGCCATCCCAAAGGCAGGGGCTGTTATCGTGGCTCCGGTTGGTGCCCACGCCGAGCGATGAGCCGTGCAGCTCCCGGCCCGTCTCCGACTTCTGTTGTGATCTTTTTGCCTCCTGTTTCCCGCACATAAAAGACTAGTCTTGCCTGAGAATATCAAGTTATTGCTAGGGCCTTGGGGAAATCTGATCGGGGAGATAATCAAGTCGGAGTTCCAATTTGCTTATATTGAGTTTCGCCAACTGCGGAAGGCAGATACCTTTGTATTCCCCTCTGCTGGCTGGAGCCTCTCCGACAGACGCCGAGGCAGCTGTCTCGACACGCTGCCGAACTGGGAAGATAAATACAAACGCATGGGAATTATCTCTGCGTTTGCTAACCACCAATTTAGGTCTAAGTAGGCTCCCTCTGTTAGGAAGACTAATGAATTCCAATTCTACGAAATATCCTTTGCTTTTAACAAGCAAGATGGAAGGTAGCTGGGAAAGAAAGAGGGAAGAGCTGTGAATAATGCCACGAGAGAGCCAATTACAGCAGCCAGCTGGCACTGCAAAACTTGGTGCTTAACTTGGTGAGGAGGAGCCAGATTGTGCGGTCCATGTAAGGATGCTGTGGGCCAGCCCCAAGGAGGCCAGAAGGGAGCTGCTCCTCCTCCATGGCTTCCTGCAGAAGAATCATAGAGTCAGAGGGTCAGTCAGCTTGGAAAAGACCTCTGAGATCCCCAAGTCCAACCCAACCCATCCCACCATGCCTACGTCCTTCAGTGCCACATCTCTGCAGTTCTGGAACACCTCGAGGGATGGTGACCCCACCACCTCCCTGGGCAGCTGTGCCAATGTAGCACCACTCTTTCTGAAGAGAAATCTTTCCCAATATCTGACCATCTTACTAGGAGAGACATGACGTGGCTGTGCCATCGTGCCGTGGAACTGAGCTGGCTGCAGCCCAGCACATCCGTAAAGCAAAGCCAGGACTGCAGCCACTGGGAGAAGCCAGGGCTTGAACAGGAAGGGGATTTGCATGCATCATTTCATACAGAAAATACACTTACCTTGAGGTCACTCTTATCAGTTTTATGAGCAGGAAAATCTATAGGCATGGAGAATGAACACAAATCCCTGCTGAAGGTGGCTGAGACAACTCCTTCCAAAAAATTATTAATGTCCTGATTGCCAATAGAAACTCAGCCTCGTATTTTTAGCTCTGGGTTTGCTGTGGGTATGTGTTATGCTGAGCAGCCTGATTAATGTCACAGTAACTAATTAGGGTGCAAGACAGATACTGGTGATTCTCTTGCAGTGTCAAGCACAGTACAAGTGCCGTTATATCAAAGATAATTTACTGTGGTGAGGGGCATATGCTCTTGGATGGAGAACAAGTGGGAGCTGATGGTGTGCCCCCATCCCTCTCCTTCCATACTTTCAGATCTTTCCATCCAGCCTGATTTTATCAAAAGGAAGCAATCAATCTGCACTGTTAAATGAAAAAAAAGAATGAAAAAGCGTTCCAGAAATGTTTACCAGCACTCAGGGAGCATAAGTATGGGGGGGATTTCAATGGACACCAAACACTTGCTCTTACGAGACAGCAAATAACCCTCACCTGCTCTCCCAGAAACACCACAGGGTCATGTTCAAAAGCAGCAGGCACTGAAGAGAAATTCCATTTTGAAATGCTTGTGCCTCAAAGTGCTTGGCATGTGCACAGCTCCTGGTGCACATCTACTGCTGGGGATGCACCAAGCCTCCCCTAAAA
Organism: Lagopus leucura; assembly: GCF_019238085.1. Classification (NCBI taxonomy): domain Eukaryota; kingdom Metazoa; phylum Chordata; class Aves; order Galliformes; family Phasianidae; genus Lagopus; species Lagopus leucura. Next base: position 4,419,120 of record NW_024962283.1, read on the forward strand.
AGCAAGGATAGGAAGAAATGCCCCTGAACTGGGGGTGTGTTCCCACCTAACCAGGTCAGGAAGGTGCAGCAGCAAAATAAAAGGGGGAGAAAAGCAGCAAATTGGGCACCCAGGCTCACACTGTGCCATAAAGACAGCCATGCAAGATTAAATACTGTTGGGTTTGCTCTCAGCAAGGCAATTCCTGCCTAACCTTGGGTAATATCGCATCTCTGACGCGCGGCGCTGTACCTGCTCGGAATGAGATGGATCTCCTCCATTAACGCCAATGGGCTCCAAATACCTTGGTGTACTTATTATTACCTGGCTTTAATGGATAATGAAATTGTGGCATAATATTGCTAACACTTGAAGGGTGTCTAATGGTGAACGGAACTGAAGGGAAAGTGCTTTGATGGGGGATTTAAAGGCATCAAGCTTCTTTGCCGGGTTTCCATTCCCAGCCCTGGGAGCGCAGGGATCCCAGCATCCTCCCTAGGACTGTGGGTTTGGCAGCTCCAAGGTCACCACCATGCCCAGCATGCTGCTGGCCACGTCCCCAAGGGCAGCACAACAGAGGGACTGTCAGGGCACCGGTCCACAGCAAAGAAGGGCATGGCTCACACTTTGTCACAGCCCAAAGAAGAGAAAGGGGCTCACAGCCATACAGCAAGCATTGCTCTGAGAATGAGATCCCAAACTGCACGGCTACTCCCTGCCCCCTGGCCTGAGCTGCACCTGATGCCAGCACAGCACTGTCACCACTTGCTGCCTTGAAATACAGCGTGACTCATCCCTGCAGCTGCTCCAAGTGGAGTTCATTAAGCAGATGAGTAAATACGAGCAGCTTGCAGAGGGAGAACCTTCCTTAGCTGAGCTCTCTGAGACCGGGCTACAGCTGTGCCCATTTGGCTGCTGTGCTCCAAATTGTCACCCCCCCCCCTCCTGCCTCCATCCTCCTGTTTGCCCCAGGGATGCTCAGCACCCTCTGCGTGGTGACCACCCCGCCTGCCTGTCTGTCCTGTGGGCAGCCCTGTGACAAGGGGTGATCCCCAGCCCTGTGAGCAGTAGGAGTGTGGCTGGGGGCACTGAGATAAGAGAGCTCACAGCCCCCCCTGCTCTGCACAGGCACTGTCCCAGCCCCTACCTGCAGCTGCCTCTCGCTGCTCATTGCACGGCGCTGGTATTTATCTCCAATTGCCCGTGAAATGCTTCTGCTGCTGTTAATGAAATGAGAGCAACATCAGCTGCATCCTGACACCCTTCCATCCCCCAAAACCTCCCTGCAGCCAGCTGGATTTGGGCTCAGGTCCCTCCGCTGTGCCCTGCAGCGCTGCACATCCCAAGCATTGCTGCAGCTCTGTAAGTTTGCACTAAGGCCTTTTTACACTCTGTGCAGGTGCCAGCTGCCCCCCTTGTCCAGGGCTGCACCCCACACCCAGGGCTGCTCCCTCATTGCACTGATGCTCCAACCTCTGCCCCCCCTGCAGCACCCACCTCTGCTCAGAGCTGGAGGGCTTTGAAAGCCAACAGATGACTTTGCAAAAAAGTGATCCCCTTCCAGTGACACTTGGTGCCATGCAGCCTGGCCCATTTGTCACAAAGCATTCAAAGGAGATTAAAACCGAGTCGTTTTGGAGGAGATACTCTCTTACACCGTGAGACAGCCTCACGTTCATTACAGAGCGTCACTTTAGAGCACTTTCTGCAGAGACATTTTAACTGTCCCCTTCAGGCCCACAGAACTTTGTGCTGCTGATAATTAAACCATGAAATACAGTGGGGCTGTGGAAGCGCTCCCCTTCCCGGCCACTGCAGCGCTGCTTATTTATGACCCCTGTGCATCTTTATTGGTGAGGATGGGGACAGGAGTTGGGCAAGCTTTCCTATCGCTCTAATAAAATCTTATTTCCAAAGCACTGCTGAGATAAATTTAAACTCATTACAGCAGTTGCATAATCGCACTCCCTCATAAAGACAAACAAAGTAAACAAGAATTGCAGATGGAGGAGACCAAGCGGGTCACCTCCTCATCCCCCAGTTGTGTGTGATTATCCCCAGAAGGATACACCACCAACGCTTTGTCTTCATTGCTGCTGTCTTGCACTTGCACTGCCATGGCAGGAACCACTTACCTGCGATGCATACCCACGAGGGGAAAAAATAATTGTTTTAACCAGTGCATCGGTGAGATCCTTGGAAATGTCTGTAGTTGTTCTTCTGTTATGATCTCAGGGTTACCTGCTTAATGCAGACTTGGAGGTTGGCTCTGGGGGGCTGTGGGACGGCAGCATTGCCGATGCTGAATGCTGCCCTATCTGCATGTTACTCCAGCGCTTACCTCTATTTACCTGAGAGACATTTATGGGCTCACAATGAGGCAGCCAGCATGGCAGTGAGGTGTTTGTCAGCCCAGTTCCCTGTGCAGAGCAAAGCTATCAAGATCTGCAGTGACCCATGGTGGTGATTAAATTAGCAAAGTGCCTAATGGAGCTCCTGCCTCCAGCCTGGCTCCCAAAACCACCCTCCAGCTGCATCCTGGATGTGCTTTGTAGGGGTTCTGGAGGATGGACCCCTTCACTGGGCACCCAGCTTGCTCCCTGCACTAAAAGAACGGCCTTGTGGAGCCAACAGATCCTTCCATGCTCTGTATCCTTCAAAAACCTATTAGCCTTTATGGGGAGCTGTCTCCATAGAAGCAAGGAATGGCCCTTCGCTCTGCAATCTACAAAGCATCGTTCTGCCATCATCCCATTTGTAACCTCCCTGCCCCTCCTGCTCCTCTGTGTCCATCAGCGAGTGCCCAACCCCATGCAGCAGCCCAGGGCTGAGCCCACAGCTGCAGCAGGTGGCTCTGATTGCATTCCTGGTTGGCACAGATTGGTGTGAGGGGAGGGATGCAGAGCACTGTGAGCATCACCAGGACATCGTGCACAGCCCCTACCTTCCAGTGTCCCCCACCCTGAGGTCACCACTCTGAGAAGCATTCAGCACTGAGGAAAACATCCTTTCCCACAGCTGGTGCCTCCTGAAAGACAGCCAGAGCTGAAGCATGCTTAAAACCAGGGGACAGCGTGGCACAGCATCACCAACCTGCAGGGCAACCAGGGCAACTTGCAGGCAGGACCCACAGAGAGACTTCGCAACGTAGCTGACATATTCAGCCCTGCATGGAAAAATGAAGGATTTGAGCACCATCCTTAGCCCTTAAGGAGGGAAGACTCACCAGGTTTTGGTGCACAGAGCGGTGCCGGAGCCGTGGCAGTGCTGCAGGCGCAGGGAGCCGGGCTGAGCTCAGGGAAACTCGAGATGCCGAGCGCTTCGATTCTCAGAAAAGCAATTACTGTGCAGCAGATTACAGAGCTAATAAAATCCCATTATACCATTTCAGAGAGTAAATCTGATCTGGATACTGCCAATTTATATCAGACATCCCACAAAAAGTCCCGTAAGAGCCCCCGACGTACAGACTGTGTGTGCACGCGCGTAATACAAGGCTATAATAGATCACACTAATTAGATATCCGATAACAGGAGGCCTGATAGGAACTACATTAAAATCTCTTTAAGATGAAGACATAAAACCCAAGGGAGAGGATACAGAGTTAATGATGCTGCCACTGAGGCTGCGGTTCATTGCTCCTCACTGTCCTGTTCCACCCCGGACCCTACTCTGATGCTGGGACCCTCGGTTGGACCCCATGCAATGCATCGTGTCCCATTCCCTGCAGGTGCCAGGAGGACAGGGTGGTGGCAGTGGGTTCTGCACGCTCCCCAGCACTGCAGCCCAGGGCACGATCCCCAGCCCCGCTGCGGCGCTGCCCGTGATTTTTATTATCCAGATTCAATAACAGCAAACAGCTCCGAGCTGTCTGCGCTCCCCGGGAGGTGACTTACCATCCTCTAACAGAGCTGAGAAATCAAATTAGCCCCAGCTTTACACTCTCTCTTTCCCTGACACCGCTATTGGCAGCCGAGGGGGAGTTCATCAGGGCCGTGCACTAATTCTTATCTCGTTTAAGTGACTCCACGCTGCCATCTGATGCAATTTGCTCCTTGCCGCAGCCGAGGGCTCCGATCCTGCCTGGCTGCCTCACCAGCCCTCCCAGTACGAGGGAGCTTCTGGAGAAGCTGGGAGCACCGTGAGGATTTGGGGAAAGTCCTTCTCCAGCCTGCCCTGCTCATCCCTGCCACTGAGCAGTTATTTCTTCTTCCCCTATAGCAACTCCAATTCCAGCACTGCTCAGTGCAGCTCCAGAGCTCTCTGCCTGGCTGCTGGAAGCCCACCCTGCCCCACAGCAGCTCTGGCTGTACCCACACCAAGCACCCCACTCCTGAAGGTACTTAAGGCCAGGTTGCATGGGCCCTGGGCAGCCTGGTTTGGTTGTTGGCAACTTACACACGGCAGGGGCTTGGAGTGCAGTGACCTTAAAGATCCCCTCCAAGCTAAGCCATTCTACAGCTCTATTCTTTGTACGTCCCTGGCACAGATCTCACCTCTCTCATTTGCAGGCCATGAAAGGGCTCCTGGCTCAGCCTTGTGGCTCTCTCCATCACCAGAACTGCTCCCCATACACCTCCTGCAGCCCCTGCTCTCTTCCACGGCTCACAATCCCCCAGAGCGAACCTGCACAGCCACATGGCGAGCACCTGGCACAGGTTTCATCCTTCACCTGCACAGCATCCACAGTAGCACAGCTCTGATGGGGAAATCTCACACTGCTGCCACCCGCAGATGATGCAGCCAGCTCCCAGTCCTCCCAGAAACAGGAGCTTCCCCCCAGCACTCTGCATGGCCAGGGGGCTCAGATACTCAGCATTCGCAGCATGCCAGCTGTGGGGCGGGCGGCCTCCTCCTTCCTCCCTCCCCTCCTGAAACTCGATGCAGCAGAGGAGGCTGATTGCAAGATTAATTACGCATTTTCCCAAACCTGACGGCTGGGGGACAGCGAGCAAAAAGTGCTGCCTGCTTCCCTGATTGGGTTCACTTAGAGGAGAGCGCAGACTGCGGACGGAGCCGGGGCACCATGGTGCTGGCGGTGGCTGTCATGTTGCTGCTCCTGGCACTGCTGCCACCGGTGTCGATGCTGCAGAATGCAGGTAAGGACACGATGGGGAAACCTTCAGGGGTGGGAGAAGGAGCTGGTTTCTTGCAGCTGGAGGCACGTTGGAGCACCTTCATGTAAGCAGTGGCTCTATAGAGCATGCAAACTTTAGGGTTGTTTTGATGTTTGCTTGTTTGTTTGTTTTAAAGTATTTTTTAAGATTAAAATTATTCCAAATCTGCATCCATGGGTAAATCCAACCATGGATAACCTCTTGGAAAGAGCTTGGAAAGAGCTCCAAGGCACTGCGTGCTTGAGTGAGTGTGGTTGCAAAGAGAGGGAGGTAATGGCTTACCTGAACCCAGCGCAGAGTTTTGGGCACATCAGGGGTTTCAGAGCACTTGGATCCCAAGGGAGGATCCCCAGACATGGTGCCATGACCCCGCTTCAGTGGCTGTATGCCACGGCCCAACTGCTGGGCTGAGCAGGGGAAGCAGCTTTGGCCAATGTTCTTTATGTTGAATAGTCAAAGGCAACCAGTACAGGGCCATGCAAGTGGTTTCAGGAGTGCATGTTGTTTCTGTCCCCCTCCCCCAACGGCCCCACGGGGGGGGGGGGGGGCGGAGAAGGACGGACAGACAGATATTTTGTCCTGGATTTAAAAAAAGTCTTACCATTGGGCATTTTTTGGAATAAGTTCACTCTGTGGTTGATGCTGATTGCATCACAAAGTTTGAATATTTGGTTACAGAGTGCTGCCAGCCAACAGATAGCAACTGGGGGCTTTCTGCCCTTTTAAAGTCAGTTTCCTAGTTATTTAATTTCATAGACAAGATTTCCCTTTAGCTCAGATGGAAAACAGTGAGCAAACAGCACTTACCTGCAGTGTGGCAGATGGTGTGAGCCAGCCAAGCCCTGGGACCAGCACTGGGACTCTGCAGTGAGCCCAGCCCCATCCAATGTGGCTTTTTCCATGCACTGGGAACAAGGTGCCCTAAGCCAGCTGTGAGCAGCTGCAGCTTGGCCAGAGCCACTGGTGCAGTGGCAGCAGTGCCTGAGTTCCTCCCATTCCTCCCATCCCTCTGATTGCTGCTTCTCACCCCTGTTGCCTCCAACTGCTAACGTGTGTCTAGATGAGGGTCATGAGCATGGCCAGCTCTGGAGCATTATGGGTTGCACGTAAAGTTGGAGGGGCTGCTTTTTCTTAGCTCAAAATAAAAGATGAGTATTTCCTCCCAGGCAGTTTTTTCCCAAGTTCCTGCAGATCTACTCAATGAGTGCCCCTGGTTACATACAGAGCGGGCTCTGTTGGTTGAGATACCAACACCAACATTGCTCCTGCACAACAAAGTGATGTTACTCATAGCTAAAGATACCAGTTTGGCAACACAGAGCTGCAGATGCAATGCCCACAGCCTGGCAGAGCAGCACAGGGCCAACGCTGCGTGCACACATGCATACACCAACCCTGTGGGTCCTTCTTCAGCTTCAGCCCATACACCTTACACATATAGGGCAGGAGGAGTGCCTGGAGCAGGGATGGCACAGAGCACTGCTATCCCAGCTCTAATCACACAGCCCTGTGCTGCACCTCCTCCTTTTGTGGGCTCAGAGCATCCAACTCTCACGTGTGCCACAAAGAGACGAGATCTGAATGTGCAGAAGATGTGCTGTCCAATACTTGGGCTCCTCAGCCTTGATGCAGTGCCATTCAGAGCCACAAATGATGGAGGAGTGGCACAGAACCTTCCCAGCATTGCATGAACGCACCAGGGCAGCAAAGATGAGCTAAGGAACAGATATTTGACCAATAGCCAAAAAACCCAGCTGGCATGCAGTTGCTTTCCAAGAGACTGACTGGCCAGCAGCGTTTGCAGGCATTTGTGCCATAGAAAGCACTGGGGAACTGGATGCAAAGTCTGGTGACACACGTGGTGCAGCCCCCCAGGATTAGAACAGGTACCTTTTTTTATCTGGTATAGACAGATTTTAGTCTTCTTTGTTACCTTGCATGAATTTAGCATCTTAGCTCATCTTTAACCTTAGCCTTCACCTTCATAGTAAAGAAGTAATGTCTCTCCAATAAGGGTTAGAAAGCTTATCTTGGGGCAGTGATTCCCTCTCAGTTTCCCACTGTCCTGACATCACTCCTGCAGAGGAGGCAGGCAGCAGCTTCCGGTGGGACACGGCCACCTGAGACCCAAGAAGAGCCCAGGGAAGGTCAGGGTGATTCAGGGAACCAGGGGGGCAAACAACAAATATGAGCTGCCTCTCCCCATCCCAGCAGGAGCCCTGCAGGGGAGCCCAGAGCCAGATCCCTCCACTCCAGCCCTGCTCCGTCTGTCCGACACGCTGCTGGCTCACTACAGGAGGGGAGTCCGACCCGTGCAGGACTGGCGCACCACCACCACCGTGGCCATCGATGTCATGGTGTACGCCATCCTCAGCGTGGTGAGCCTGCTGTCCTCCCATCCCAGCTCTGATGGGGAACCAAGGGGTTCCCAACCAACCTCTCCCCTTGCACCCCACAGCATTTTGCTGCTGTTCATTCCTCTGTAAAAGGGATGATGCTTGCTGCACGAATTCCCCCTGGCTACTCCCACCCACCTACACCAGCAATGGTTTGTTGTCACCCTGCCCCAATCACTCCTCCTCTTGTTCCCACAGGACGAGAAAAACCAGGTGCTGACCACCTACATCTGGTACAGACAGGTGAGCCCACGGACCTTTCCAGCCCCATCTTCCCTTCAGCCCCATCTGCCAGCACCGAGGCTCTGCCCCACAGTGTGCAGGGATGTGCCAGTCCCAGGAGGGATGCATGGGGGAAGGCAGGTGGCTGTCAGACAGCCCTGATATTTGCCTACCTCATCATCCCAGCTCTCAGCCCTGCAGACAGGTCCTGGCACGGTGGCTCCTTTTCAAAACTGGGGCCATCTCCCTTGGGTGCAGGAATGCAGGAAGGCTGTGGAGCACTAAATTCAACAGAAAGGAAAATCTCCTTTGAGTTCATTTGTAAGCCTCTTCCCCAAAGACAGCTTCCTTGTCTGCTCAGCTACTCACTCACCTCTGGTTTTTGTTCCCTGCAACTGCACAGGTATCAGTCAATGAATTCACCCTCAAACAAGGCCCACGAGACACAAAGCACCTGGATGAGTGCAGAAGGAAGCAATTTCAGGAAGAGACAGGACAGGCATTTCTGTTTTCATGGGAGATGCTGCTGGAGATGGGGTAGTATCCCTGTGAGAGCACCCCTGGGAGGCAAACGTGTCTCCGTGAGCACATGCCTTTCCAGCTCACACCATGGGGTTATCCCCCATTATTGCAGGTCATAACAAGACCTCTGCAGAGCATGAGTCAAGACTCTGAAGACACAGCTTGCACACTGCCTGCTTCTCACTGTTGTGTAGCTGGAGAAACGGGCTTTCCTTTCTCTCAGACATTTAGACATTTAGGGTTTCTTTCTGTAACAGACTGCTGGCATTGGGTTTGAATCTTGGCAAGGCCAGTGTTACCTTCCAGATCCCCTTTTGCTTTGCCCCCACAGCACTGGACAGATGAGTTCCTCCAGTGGGATCCAGCACACTTTGACAACATCACGCAGATTTCCCTCCCTGCAGAGAGCATCTGGGTGCCCGACATCCTCATCAACGAGTTGTAAGTACAGCACAGCCCCAACCCAAACCCCAAAAGAGAGCTTGGGGCTTTAACCTCCCTCTCCCATCACTGTGCCTTGCTCTGTATTCCTGGCACAGAACTGGCATTGCCCCCGTGTGCAGTGGGCTGCAGATGGGGAACGGCTTGGCACTTGGGACATTTCCAATGCTGGCTAACTGCACACATTTGTAATTACCCACGCTGTGCTGGGGGTGGGATCCAGATATTTGGGGAAAGGCTTTGTTAAGGAAGCACAATGCGAGGGCAGCTGCAGAGCTGCCAGCCCTCCCTGCAAAGCCAGCCATTGTCCTTCCCCACCCCCACTTCTGCTGTGATTTAAGGTGTTCCCACCATCTCATGCTGCAGAGACCCCCGTGAGGCAGAGCCACATATGGGCTTGGGCTGTTCTGGGAGAGCACGGGGAGCACGGTAATGACATGGGGCAGCTGTGCCCACGCAGGGCAGTGTGCTACTGCTTTGGCCCTTTCCCCTGACCTCCACTTGTTTCCAAAAGAACCCGTTGGCAGAACAGCAAGGAAAGGTCCCAGTGCTGGGCAGTCCCCATCCCAAACGCAGCTTGCCAGGAGGAGCCCAGCTGTTTGCAGCCCTCCCCAAAGCACTCCCTACCCTTATGTTCTCTGTCCCTGTGCCCTCCAGCGTGGACGTCGGGAAGTCCCCTGACGTCCCCTACGTCTACATTCGCCACCACGGAGAGGTCCAGAACCTCAAGCCCATCCAGGTGGTGACAGCCTGCAGCTTGGACATCTACAATTTCCCCTTCGACATCCAGAACTGCTCTCTTACCTTCACCAGCTGGCTGCACAACAGTGAGCGCTGGGGACTCGGGGACGGGAGCGGGGCGGGCGGCTCCGTGCAGGGGACGCGTCCCCCTCTAGGTGGCCCCAGCGGCTCGGGAATGCCGTGCCCGGCAGCCTGCAGCTCCGTCCCCACCTCCCTTGCAGTCCGCGACATCAACCTCTCGTTGTGGCGGCAGCCGGAGCTGGTGAAATTCGACAGGAGCGTCTTCATGAACCAGGGCGAGTGGGAGCTGCTCTACGTGCTCAGCCACTTCCAGGAGTTCAGCGTCAAAAGCAGCGACAGCTACGCCGAGATGAAGTTCTACGTAAGGGCTCTTGCCTTCTTGGGGCAACGCTGTGCCCTGCTTTGAGCGCTGCTGTTCTCAGAGATGAGACACCGTGGCATAGTTTTGCCCTTGGTCCCATTACTTCAAGCTGCTCCCCAGCCCCGTGCTGAGGTGCATCCCTCCACCATTCCAAGGGTCTGGGCAGTGCAGCCCACCACTCTCACCTGCCTTAGTAGAGACCCAGACCAGCCCAAGCCTACCTTTCAAGCAGGGCTCTGCCTTCACTAAACCTTTCCTGTCTCTCCCTGTGTCCCAATAGGTGGTCATCCGGAGGCGTCCTCTCTTCTATACTATCAACCTGCTGCTCCCTAGCATCTTCCTGATGGTGATGGACATTGTAGGCTTCTACCTGCCTCCCAACAGTGGTGAGAGGGTGTCTTTCAAGATCACTCTCCTCCTGGGCTACTCAGTTTTCCTCATCATCGTATCTGACACGCTTCCAGCGACTGCTGTTGGCACCCCACTGATAGGTGAGGCAGTACCACTGGCCCGAGCTGGTGCTGGGGCAAGAGCTCTTCACACAAGAGCAAGAAATGGGAGATGTGGGTTGGTACAGAAATGGGGGCTGCAAAATAGCTCAGGATTTGGAGGTATCAAGGCTACTCCACGTATCTGACAGAGCTGCACTGGAGCTCTGGTGTTGGAGCAGATGCATGGCTGTGCAGGCAATGCCACAGCAGCCCAGAGAACAGAATGACATCCTGCCAACAGGGTGGGGTGGGCTACAAAGCAGTTGTAGGCCTGGAGCTCCAGGAGCTGCAGCTCTATGCCGTGACCAGAGATCTGCTGCAGGGCTTGGCAGGAAGAATTCACTCAAGACCTGCCTGCACTGTGCATCGATCTAAAGACTGAGCTGGCCAATGCAGGCCACTCACCTTGTTGGCATCTCCACAGGCATCTATTTTGTGGTGTGCATGGCATTGCTCGTCATCAGCCTCACAGAGACCATCTTCATTGTGCGCCTGGTACACAAGCAAGACCTGCAGCCTCACGTCCCCAGCTGGGTGAAGCACTTACTGCTGGAACGTGCCACTGCACTGCTCTGCATCTGGGACAGGAACAAATTCAGCCAAAGCAGAACACAGAGCTCAGACATCTCTAGGCACGTGGAGAACAATGACAGCACAGGTAAGGACTGGGGAGAGTGGTCCTGCAGAAACAGAAGGGAAATGAATCCTACTCAGAACTAAGCCGAAAGCTCTTCTAGTGGTGTATTATCAGAACTAGCATTTGTTATTTCAATTAGCTCTCACCATCATCTCTCTTGGAGCACTGTGGCACATGCACAGCAATCCAGATGTCCAGATCACATGCATAAGTCTCAGCTCTGCATTTAAAAAGATTTTTCTCTCTTCTCTCTCTTGATCCTGCAGCCAAGCTGAACCACTATGGTTCCGAAGACCCTCGGGAGCGAGAGGTGGCAGGAGGCACAAGGCCCACCCCTGCCTTTGCCACTCCAGCAGAGGGCTCTCTGCTCATTCACAGCATCCTGCACGAGATCACCACCATCCGCCAGTTCCTGGAGAAGCGTGATGAATTCCGTGATGTCGCCCGTGAGTGGCTGCAAGTGGGCTACGTGTTGGACGTCCTGCTCTTCCGAGCATACCTGGTGGCTGTCCTGGCCTACACTGTCACACTGGGCACCCTCTGGTCGGTGTGGCAGTATGCCTGAGCTGCATTTTGGGGCAGGCAATGTGAGGACCTCAGATGCTGCTGCGCTCCAGAGGCTATTCCCTGATTCATGCACTCAGACCCGTCTGTGTTTTCTGACTACAGAGATCCAGACTGGTGCAATTGCCCCACTTCCAGTAGCTCTAGAACAGCAGCATCTGAGTGCGAAGATAAGGGCTGAGGAAAAGCGAGCAAACACCGAGCATGCCTACCCCAACCAAAGCGCTGTCAGCTCCAACCGAGCTCCTTTCCCTTTCTCTCACCTCACAAGGGCTTCCCGGCTGGCTGCAGCCTCTTCACCCATCCCTCTTCATCCTCCTTCCAGCCAGGTTAAGGCCACGAGTACAGCGCGGCCCCGCTCCCGCCCGCCGCTTCAGCACCACGGACAGCGGCAGCGGCGCAGTCCGGCGGCGCCGCTCCCGCCGGGGCTCCCCGGTCCCAGCCAAACCCCCGCGCTTCTGGACTCGTGGGGCTCAGCCCTCACCTTGCCCAGCGGAGGCTCATCTGAAGCCCAGGTCATCAGGATGCCCACCCCTCTCTCCACCCTTCCCCAGGGTGTTTTCCTGCTGTCTCCTCCATCCCGGGGCCACCCAACTCCTTCCTGGTCACACCTCCATCCTCATCACGCAACCTGCTGTGGCAGAGGGACATGGATCTGCCCTCCACGCAGGGCTGTGCTCACCAGCTCCACTCACCTTGCACGAAACACTGGAAGCTGCGCATCTGTTTCTTGTTCTTTGTTAATGCTTCAACCAGAGCCTCAGATCCTGCATGTCAGTGTCTTCTCTTCTCCTGAGTGTTTTTTGCATGCTTGACCAGCAGATCCCCTCCACATTCCTACCCATCAGTACAGTAACTGGGAAAGAACTAGTGGGGTGGGGGGAGAGGAACAAAAAAAACACAACAAAAATACACAGTGCAAATGGGTCTGTCTCCATAGGAATGCAATGCTGGAAGAGACAGAGTTACCTGTCTTGGTCCTCCACTACTGCAGGCTTCCAAAGCTGCATGCTCCCTCTACATACCTCTGCCAGGGTAGTGGCACGAAGCTGCTGTCCAACAGGAGAGAAAAGGAGCTCCTGCATCTCAGAACAGCAGGACTGGGATTTGAGCCAAAAATTGTAAAGAGCTGCTCTGCCCAGTGCAATACCTGCACAGCGTGTTTGCAAACTAGGGGTAGTGTGTCAGGCAGCTGTGATGTCTGCCAAGAGAAAAAGCCAAACTGATAGCATTTTCAGGGTGGTTCCTGAAACCCTGTGCAGGTACAGACATGTGCTTCACACTTGCTCCCTACCTGAGCATCCAGCGCAGGCACCGTCCTCTGAAGTACTGGAGATGAAGAGAGGCCTCATCCTGTTTGCTGTGGTAGCTCCTTGGCAGGAACACAGATATCACAGTTTCTGGCACCTCTGTGTCCACTTCCGAGCCCACCAACCCCAATCCATAGGCCAGACACCCTCCCAGGCCTTCACATGCAGGAAAACTCCCTGCTAAGTGACAGGAGGGCTGCTGGCTGGGTGGCGTGGGCTCCTGGCAGCCCCAACCAGCGCTAATGCGCTGATGGTCTGTAAGTGGCTGGCTATTGATGAGGTGTCCAGTTAAAGAGTTTGTGAGACACTAAATCAGCCCATTGATCCTACTGAGATCGATGGCGCTACAGACCTGATCACTGCAGCGGGCAATTAACACCCTCTGGAATGAGCTGCCTTCATGTAACATCAAACGCTCCAACAGACAAATCCAATGGGCCCATTGAACCGGGCGTGCAACGCCTCCCACCCGCACGAGACCTGGGCTGGGGTCGGTGGGACCACAGCATCTCCTTCCTCAGCCATGCCCCACAAAAGCCCTCTGCCCCACGGCTCACCTTGCTACCACAGATCCCACAGACAACACTTCTCTGGCCATCCCGGTCCCGATGTGACTCGATCCCAGTGCAGAGCTGCTAACCCTCACCCGCTCCATAGATTGCTGTGGGAAATGAGTTAAGGCAGAGCAGGAGGCAGCACCCAGGCTTTCTCCCTTTCAGATTAGTGCTTTCCCCTCGCACGGCTCTGGGAAGTGCTGCATGCAGGAAAAGTTACAGGCATCTCTACGAGCTGAGCCTGGATTTTCCTCTAAACAACAACAAAAAAATCAATAAATCTGAATCTAATCTACTAATAAAGGTTTAATGAGGACATAATGTTGATGGAACAGAACATCGTTGCAGCATAATCACTCCCAGCTGCTGTGTGAATGTACAGACAAAGGCCCAGTCCTATGACAATTTCCCTGTTATAATAACTCCTTTGTATGAGGCCAAACGCTGCAGCGGGATCTTATCCCTTCCTCCACGAGGGATGGTGCAGACAGCAGGTTGCTGCAAGCAGGACCCCTCAACAAGGGGTGCCCAACACATCCCTAGGAGGGGCTGTGCCAAGAGGCAGCACCTAGAGGCAGTTGCCACTTGGAGGCTCATGTGTTGCCACCAGCACTTCAGGAGCCTCTGATGCTGGCTGTGCCCTGCAGCAGGACCCACAGAGCAGAAGATGGGGCACAGCTGCCCCGGGGGAGCCTTGGGTGGGCACACAGCTCACTGTGGGCATAGGAGGAGCCCACGCTCACACCACAGTGCATTGCATCCATCACCTGAAAAATAAATAACGTGTTACACGGAGTGACTGCACGGGGACTGCTACAGGATGGGCACGTAACTGCACCCTAGCCCCCCTGGGGGGCACCAAGGGTGGGAGGGAGCAGCTCGCAGTGCACCGGGCCGAGTGCCGCATGCCATACAGCGACATAAAAGGAGTGCAGACTTTGCTGTTAATGTAGTCAGTAAATAAATAAAGGAGGGCTTAAGCTTAGTGTACAGCAATCAGTTTAGAACTACAGGATAATTAACACAGCGGGGGGCCAGACTACTCTGCAGTCAGGTTTAAATGAACGAGTTCACTTTCATTGAGGCAAACCCGCTCTGCTCCCCAGCGAGCTGTGCATGCAGCAGCAGTGCCTGCACTGGCAGCAGCAAGCAGGGCCAAGGGTTGCACCCCCTGCACCCCACAGCAGCAGGGAGCTCCTGTGTGGGCTTCCTGCTGTGAATCCTCCTCTTGCTGTTTGCTCCTACATCACCCAGGCAGCCTGCAACCGGCCCTGCTCCCTTCCCAAGCAACGCAAATGCACCTGTGCATGCACCATCCCAGCAAGGAAGAGCCAACCTTGGGTGGGAATGGCACCCACACGGGGTGGGAATGGCCCTTTTGGCTTCAGAACCCAAATGGCAGAGCTGTCCGTGCTGCTGCTTCTCTCCTCAAACAGGAAAAATAAAGGACAGCAGCAAATCACCCTGTCGAGCATCATGCGGCGCACGATAAAACAGTCTCCAGGGATGCCAAGGGACTTTAAAACAGGAGGCACGTTTCATTTTCTGCCCATGTAAGGGCCCCTCTCCTATGCCAAAGCACGGAGGGAGCCCTGCATAAATAAGAAGGAAGCTTTTTAGGAGCTCGTGGCTCTTAATGAAAAAGAAATTCTTGAGAGCCACGATCACATACCTCCATTTTCCACAGAAAAGCATCTTCCAGGCTGCACACCCTTAGAAAAACAGCAGCTCCTGTTTGCTGTGCAGGACTCCCATCTCTCCAGGATCACAGAGGTGGGATTTGCTCCCTGCACCGCCCATCCCTGGGACAGAGCACAGGTCAGGGGGTGCACAGGGATGGATCCCCCCATCCGCCCAGCCCTCCTCACCCACACCCTCCAGCAATGCTCAGGATGCTTGACCTGCACCATAGGAACACCCAGTGCCAACAGCGCAGCACTGCATGGCTCTGCTGCCACCACATCCTCCTCTTCCTCCTCCCAGGGCCGGCATCCGAGCACAGAACAGCGACAGGAGACGGCAGGCTGAGACAACTGAATTAACTTTATTGTTTCTTCTAACTGCAGATTCAAGGTATACAACTGAACATTGCTATTTTCCTTATGAGACTTATAAATAAAAATACAAAAAATGTCCACTACAAAAAAATCTACTGTTAGTAGGATGTAAAAAATATTCTCTTTGCTATAGAAGGCACGAACTTCACTTAGTGACACATGGAGAGAAAAAAACCTGCAGCAGTATATTCTTTTTTTTTTTCCTTTTTTTTTTTTTTTCTTTTTTTTTTCCTGTCAGAAACACTGAAGTTTTACAAAGAAATGCATCTGAATCTACACAGAATGAAGGCAGATGCGGAGAGCTGCAACTAGGAGACACCACAACTCGGGACTTTTTTTTTTAATTATTTTATTCATTTTTCAGGAAATTTTAGCTAACTGCATCTGTGGCTAAAGAACAGATAGGACTCGCAAGCAGTACTGCAAAGGAACAAACAGCGAGGAAACAGAATTGTACAAAAAAAAATAAAATAAAATAGTAACCCATACTCTGAAGAAACAAAAACAAAAAATTGGGCACCTTCTAAAATGAGGCTACCAGGAGGTGCTGAGGTAGACGGAACTATAACATCAATTAATTCCAAACACTAGTTTTAATACAGAGCAATCAGACTGGCACTTGGGCTGTCACGACATAAAAGACAAGCGATGAAAGAAAGCCTTAGTTTGCTTGGTCCAGCAGGGCAGTTGGTCCTCAGTGCTATAATATACATATATATACTTATATATATATGGATAGGTGTCATGGAGCTTTACCATGGCTTCGCAGCCTCAGAAGTTCATGCATACGTCACACTACGTGAAACAAATACTAGGATGTGCACTCAAACACTGGGACTGGGTGGGGGGGAGGCGCTGTGCTGTGCTGCACTGCCCGACATGGGGCACACGGACACGGCACCGCACTGCGCGTGGCTCAGCATGGCTCAGCCCACGAGCACAGGGAAGCTGGCCGCCACGTCGCCCTCCAGCTGGGCAACCCATCATCAGACACAGCCTTGCAGTGACTCTGCTCGTGCTGTTTGGGAGCCAATGGGAATCCTGATTCCCATTCTGCACCATGCTGAGCTCTGAAGCCAAACGATGACAGCGTCTGCGTTAGGGGAGGAAAGGGACAGTGAGAGGGAAGGGAACGTTAAAGCAACAAAAGCCACGTGAGCTCAGCTGAACGCTCAGCAGTACCATGACACCCACGACCAGCAGTACCAATTCACTGCAAAAAGGTACCATATACTTGTGAGAAATTGCAGCAACCGTTTATACGAAAGAACCGGTGTGTTGTTTTGTTGGTGGTGGTTGTGTGTATGTGTGTGTTTCTCTTTAGGCACAAAGATTAAACAAGCCATTCTCCAAAGTTACATCCTGGATTGTACTACATCAGCATCTGCCCCGCTTCACCTCCTCGGTGCGGAGCAGCCAAAGTGCCGCTGCTCGCAGGTGCACACAGGGCATTGCTCTGCATGGACAGACCCCCCCCAGCAGCACCACTGCGGCTCAGGGTCCCCATCGCAGCCCTCTGCCCCCATGAGCACCTCCCCAGCAAGCCCTGTGCGTGGCCAAAGGGCGATGCTCTGCAGATGAACAATCGCAAACCCGCCCCGCTCGGTGCTCAGACGGAGCTGCACAGAGCCCCAAAGCTCGCGGCATCGATGCCAGCCCTGCACCCCGGGCTTTCACATCACAGATGGCGCTCAACTGCTCCGCTCTCCTATTCAAGTTTCACACTCCCCTCCCTGCAGCACCGACAGTCGCCGGGCTGCGCCCTGCCCCACCACGCTGTCACACGGCAGCGAATTCCCCAGATTAAGGCCTTCACGTTTCCGACAGTGAGGGAGCAAGGGGACAGGGGACAGCAGTACAGACACCCTGCTCTCTTCCCTTTACTCCCATCTACAAAACCTCTCCCTAACTCTTCCCGCCCTCCCCCTCCCCCTCCCCACTTTAATACAAACGCAGCTAAATTACAAAATAATACACCATTGCAAGTAAAGCATGAGATGAAAACCCAAATGGCATCACAAAGCAAACACAAATATTGCAAACTGTGCTTCTGTCACTGCAAAAAAAAAAATAAAAAATAAAAAAAAAAATCAGAACACAACAAAAACGAACACAAGAGGTAGCTTTCCGAACCGGCGAGCCAGGCTCCGTCAGGCCGCTCCAAAAAATACCATTTTGGTAAAGGATAATGCACGAGAGGTGGCCAATGGGGCCCAGCACGCCATCCCCCTCCCTGGCATCTCTGCGTCACCTGCCCCAGCGTGGCCCTCACCCGGCCCCCTCACTTCAACACCCCCCTCCCCAAACCCCCCCTCCCCCAAATCAATAAAAGCTCATGAGGTCACAAAAAAACGAGGTAATTTCAAGTAAAATGTGCTAAACACAGAAAGAGTCAAAAACTTTTAAAAACAAACCGAAAGCAAACAAACAAACAAACAAAAAACCAAAAATACAACACCCAAACCAAAACAGAGCAAAGCCATTTGTTACCGTCCGCTCCACCGCAGACTCCGGGAGTTGAGGGCTGGGCAAAAAAAAAAAAAAAAAGCATTGGCACGTTCCAAGCACCTGAAAACACAAAGAAAAGAGAGAATCTCCTGGCCCAGCATCGCCACAGCTCACCCAGGGCACTGTGGGACAGGAGCTGCAGCTCCTATGGGGACAGGGAGCAGCACGCAGCCCCCAGCTTCATCCTCCCACTGAAGGCTTTGTCTTCACCTCCCGAATTAGAAGAAAAGGAAAAAGAAATGCATAGAAAGGTCTTTGGTCAGGAGGAGGATTGCGGCCTCACGCAGCCCCTGCAAACTAGAGGTTTTTGCTCCAGATTTTTGCCAAAGCTGTGGGAGCACCGGCAGCACCCCACTGCACCCCACCGCCCCCCCGGGGGGGCTCGACGGGTGAGCGCAGCCCCGGGCGCTGTCCCACCTGCGGGGTGCTGAACTCCCGCTGAACATGGGGCCGGGCCCAAGGGTAACTGCCTCGCCCAGAGGGGTCTGCGACAGCTCCTCCAAAGGGGTCATCGATGGGGATAGAGGGAGAAAATGAAATTAAAGCATTCCCAAATCACTGCTCACGATGTCGGGGTGAGGCACGAACTATGCTGTTCGTACGCAATCGATCCGGTGCCACCTGTGCGGGGTGGGATGGCTGCTGGTTGGTGGTGGCAAAGGGAGTGGGGTAAGTGGACACACACCCCATAGAGTGCCAAGGGGCTGGGGAGGGGAAGGGGCCGTGGATGGGAAGGGCAGCCCCCCAGTGTTCCCAGCATGGGACCCCATGCTGCAAGCACAGTGAGCACCACATGCCTGCACCTCCCCATCCTCAACCCCAGTGAGGGATCCTTCCAGCAACAAACAAAAAATGGAAACAAAAGGCCATGGACGATGCATTTTTTTTTTTTTTTTTTTGCCCAGTCCTCCATGACTCAGCCCCACGTCCCCTCCATGTCCCTCAGACGTAGCAGAGGTAGAGATAGGTCTTCTCTATCCTCCAGTCAGTGGGGATCTCCTCCGGCTTGTGGCCCTTCATGTGCTTCTGCATGGTGGAGAGGCTGGGGCAGTACTCCAGGCAGATGGTGCACTGGTATGGGGAAGCACCGTTGTGGGTCCGAAGGTGTTTGATCATGGCCGAATAATCCCGGGAGCGCTGGTGGCACAGCTTGCACTCAAAGGGCTTCTCACCTGCGGGAAACAGGGCAGTGGGATGGGGTCAGTGGGACAGGGTCAGCATGGCACGGGCTTTCAGCACTACACGAGGTTGCGGGGCCTCACTCGAGCACAGTAATTAACTGCCCAGCGCACCCAATATCGATACTCGCTCTGTGCACAGACACAGCGAATAATGAAGTAATGAACAGCAAAAGTGATCTAACTATTGATCCGCTATTTACAATAGCTCCATGCTGATGCATTCAATGATTCCTTCTCCCCAGCAGCCAGCCCTGGCGCTGCGGCCGCCTCGCTGCCCGGCACCTACCCGTGTGCACGCGGTAGTGGGTCTCCAGCTGGTGCTTCAGGCTGAACTTCTTGCCGCAGCCGTTGCACTCATAGGGTTTCTCCCCAGTGTGGATGCGCTTGTGGCCCTTCAGCGTGCTCTCGTCCCGGAAGCAGCTGCCGCAGAACTCGCATTCATAGGGGTGGTCACCTGCAAGCACGTGTGGGTCAGCCCCATGGTGGGCACGTGGGGAGCGGCACAGGGGCACAGCTCAGGGTTGTGCACTCAGAGCCCTCTGCCTGCATCGGTCCCGCACCGCAGCGCTGCTCAGCACCCTGATAAATGAACTTGGGCTCAGCACCAAACTCAGAATTATTTGAATGAAAGGTGAGGGCTCCAGCTACTTATTTATTACGGCAGTGAAGGCAAGGACAATAAAGATAGATTGATCGTCCAAGACTTTGTTCATGAATATTTAAATATTACTGATTTGTCTTGTCACTGTAATTACAATTTCTCTGTGCTGCATATCCTACAACCACAGTTTATGGTAAAGAATGGCCAACTGTATTTCACTTGTCCTACTGCAGATGTGCAGAGCTGCCAAGCGTGTAATGTTCCTCGCATTTCATACATTTTCTTCAGCTGTGAAGGCTTAAGTCATCCACAATGACCTACGTTTTTTCATTATCCCCATGTCAAACTGCACTCGTGCCTGGGCATAAATTGTCCTTCTAGTTATATACTCACATGCCTGTGCTTTCACTTCCTCTTTGCAATGATATTTTACTCTCTGCCTGCTCTCTCCCCAGCCCTGCAGAGAGGTCTGCTGCTCTGTGCACGGCATTGTTTCCCAACGGCTGCAAACCAGCAACAATCCCACAGGGTGCAAACACCTCCCATTACACAGCCCCCAAACCAACACATCTTTAACCACATTGCACTGTGCAGGCTGCAGCTTTGCCTCTATCTTCCATTGAACTCCTTGTACCTAAAACCAAACGGACCCATGGAACTGGATGATCCCCTCCAACCCAAACCACTCTGTCATGTGACGGCCAGCTGCCCATTTTCAGCACTCCCATTTGCTCAATAGTTAAGAGAACACCTGCAGATGGGAGCCAGGTGAAGGATTTTCTTGTTCAGCCTCAGCCACCCATGAGAATAGTGATTTTTTTCCTCCTGCTGCTTCTTTATAGCACCCTGGTACTTTAAGTGAAGTGTTAAACTCAGGAGCTGGTTTGACAGGATCCGCATGAATTTAATTATCAACCTGATCATGTGGTAAATGAGTTTAAATATGGCATCTCGAGGGCCAGACCCACACCCTCCTTACACACACACAGTGCTGATGCAGGGACACTAATGGGACCCACGTCCCCACAGCAACACTGCTCTGACTGCAGAACCAGGGGGAAAAAAATTAAAATCCAATTTGTGGCACGCTGATTAACTTTGCAGAACCTTTAATGAGCCTAACATTAAATTCAGGACAAAGGGGACTAATTAGATCCCCTCCAGCACCTGTGACCCGCTTCTGCACTGCTACCTGGTGCTCTGTGCCACGGAGGCAGAGCAGTGGATCCATTGGCACTGAGGATCAGTGCAAGGGTTTGGATTACAGATAACCAGCAGAGAAGCCCCAATGTAACTCACTCTCCAATACAACACCAACATCCCCTCCTTTCTACTACCCCGACCTGCTCAGCAGAAAGGGGGGCTGACAAAACCGGGATACGTTCAAGGGCTGCAGCCTTTGTGCTCTCCACAGTGATAAAAGACCCTGCAATTCCTGCTGTGCTCTCCCAGCTCTGGGATGCTGCCAGGCAGAGCTGGGCACCACATCATGAGCTCTCTGCGGACTCAGCACTGCACTCCCACTCCGAGAATAACCACGAAGCACAACTAACTACTCATAAGGCCCCGAGGATCCTGGTTTATTTTTAAAGCCAAGAGCTAATAAACCATCAGGGGCTGGGGGCAGAACCCACGCAGAGTGACCCACAGCCCAGGTCACTGGATTACTTGCTATGAATAGCTGCTCCACTCAGCATTAATGGGATCATAAGCGCTGTGCGATTCTGGGTTTCCTGGTTGGGAGCATGGATGCAGGACAAACAGGCACTGGCGATGCAGACCTTCTCATGACGCTGCCCCAGCCCCCAAGCACTCAGCACATGTGTATGCAGGAAGCTGGTTAAAAAGAGGAAGGAAAAGAGATGAAAACAATCTGCATCTGCCTCCCCCCAGCAATCACACTGCTGCTGGAGCGCCAGCCCCGCGACTGGTGTGGGAAAAGATGGGAGAGGAGCATTCCCTCCACCCACCTGCAAACCATCCCCGCCTCCCCACCGCTGCAAAAAGCAATTTCAGTTGCTCTGATTCATAGCTGGGCTGCAAATTACAGGCCAGCTCTCCGCTGCGTGGAGCGGCACAATCCTGCTAATCACTGAGCTGGGTGAGGGTCAGCTCCCCAGCCTCGCCACATTGCTGCACGTGTTGGGTGCTGCAAGGCTCTGAATCCAAACTCATTGCCACGAGCGAGGGGAGAAGCAGCTCCTTCCTGGGGACAGAAGCACCTGGGGACCATGGGAGGCCACCCCTCACCAGGAGCTTGAAGGGCCATTTCTCCATAGCAAAAAAAAAAAAAAAAAACGCAGGTGGAAAGTCCTACAGTGTTGCTTGGTTTTCCCCAAATGCACCAGTCTCAGGTACTAAACCTGCCAGGGAACTTTCACTTTCTGCTTTGGAAGGGATGCACTCACACCTCTTTCCCACATATGATCAACCAGAGAGTCATTAAGGTTGGATCCCCAACCCCATCCCACCATATTCCTCAGTGCTACATCTCCATGTTTCTTGCACACCTGCAGGGATTGTGAGCCCACCACCTCAACAGGCATCTGTGCTCAAGCACTCTATGGGAGAAGAAATTTTTCCTAACATCCAACCTGAACCACCCCTGGCACAATACAAGGCAGTCTTATGTTCTAAGAGCTGCTGTACCCTACACTGCAGTCCCAAAGCCACAATCACATAACGGAGACTCGCAGCAGGAGCAAAGCACAGGAGGACAGGGCCAACATCAGGCAGGTGGTTTGAGGACACCGAGTAACACGAACAAATCCGTGGTTTCATACCCCAGCTCTCCTCTAACCCAAAAGCACCTCGGTGGGTGTGCAATGTAAATACCATATACACGTAGCCCAGGTCACTGTAATCCCATTAGAGCCGAGCACCAGCTGATTATGTGCATCTACTGCATTTAAGCCGATGAAGCGGGGTAAGATCGCACATCCCCTAAGAAGGTCACATGTCACATTATACCGGATCAACTTATTACACACAGCACTTCCCCCCACCCCCTTTGTTTTCTCGTTCTTTTTAAACTCAAGCAACCTCGGTTATGGATAACAGTTGCCTCCATATTTTTAAGATTAAAAAGATGATAAAGTGCCTTTTAGCAAGGAACATCTTTGTCCCAGCCCTCCTTGCAGCTGGAGCTCCAGCAAAGAACGCTCCTCCAGCTCCACCCATGGCTCAGCATCAGCTGGTGACTGCCACCAAGCTGCCAGTCCCAAGCTCTCCTGCACAGAGCTCAGAACCCAGATGGGGGCTCCATGGGCAGCACCAGGACCTCCCACCCCATGGCACAGGACTGCTCTCGGTGGCCTTGGCTGTACCTGTGTGGGAGCGCAGGTGCCTCTTGAGGGCAGTGTGGCTGGGGAAGGTGCGGTTGCACTCGCTGCAGATGTAGCTGCGCACCCCGGCGTGCACCTCCATGTGCTGCTGCAGGGCAGTCTGCGTCTGGAAGCGCTTGCCGCAGAGCAGGCAGAAGACAGCCATGTCTGTACCTGCAGGAGAGGAGACAGAAAAGTGAGGCAATGTCTGGGCGTCTCCCAGGGGTGGTTGTGAGGAAGGGGACTGCGAGCCCCAGTGACTGCTCACAGCCTCCAGCTCTCTTGTTACAGACAGCAGCCCGCTTTCCGCACCTGCCCCGTTTGCCTGGTGTGCTCAGCTGCACACACAGCATCCCTGGACGAGAAGAACTCCTGAACAAGGCACAGACCCACAGCCCTCACTCCTAGGGGGCAGCAGCAGGGCTGGCACTGGGACTGCAGCAATTCCAACCCTTCAGCATAGAAAAGGAGTGCAAGAAGAGAGCAGAGGGATTTTACTGCCTTGGGTGCAGCTGGAAATCCCTTGTAGGCTTGCATCTCCACGCCCCCAACCCAAATGCGAAGCACCTGCTTGGATAATTCCCCATGTTGGGATGGGCTGCATGCACCTGTGTGAGACACAGCCCCTGATGCCAGGTGGAAACAGGACCCAAAGAAATGACAGTTGGATGCCTGAGCACCATGCAAAGCTGCTCTGGGCAGCAGTGGGCTGAACACAGGAGGACCATGTGCACACCCTCAGCACTGCTTGTGACCCTCAGTGGTAATACCACCAGAAGCTTAATCCTGTGAGCCACATGCACAATTATAAAATTGGCTGCATCAACAGAAGAGTACATAAAAAAGAAACACCAGCACAAAAATAGAGATACTTACACACAGTCAATAAAAATATAAGACCTTTGTGTTATTAAACAGTTTGTTTTAGTTTATGCATAGCTGATTGTTCAGAACCTATGAGTCAGTGCAAATTGTATTACGCTGGGAGATTAAGCAAATAAATGCTAGCTTTTTTGGAGACATTAAAATGTGAGGACTATGGAAATAAAATTATCTAGAAAATTGTATTAGCAATTCATTAGCGGCAGCAAGATGTTCAAGGTAACCAACAAACACCTTTAAGAAACAGTAGGGAAAGGGAGGGCTGCTCTTTGCAGTGCCAAAATCAACCTGAGGGGTGGTGAGGACCAAAGCCACTGCACACAGGGGTGCTGGAGGAGCTCTGGGCACTGTGTGCCACTGGCACCCGCAGTGCTGTGGATGGATCCCTGGCTGCAGCATCACCCCGCTGAGCACAGGGGATGGGTCCAGGCTCCGTGCTGGTGGCAAAATGCAACAAAAGTAGTGCAGAGATCCGGCACAGCCCAAGGAGCAGCAGTGCACGTGCACCGGCCGTGCTCCTCCATGGGCAGGTTCCGCACGCCCTTGTGTGCAGCGAGTTGGCTCGATGCTGGCCATCCCCTTGGTGAGCTGTGCACCGTGCGAGCGAGCAAAGCTGAGAATATGAAAATAAATGAGCAAAATAGAAATAAAACCACACAGCAGCGAGGTGGCCCCGGTGGCGATGCTGCTGCCTCCCTCCCCGTGGATTTATCCGGGGGACGCGCACTTGCTCGCAGCTGCAGACAAAACTCTCCCAAGAGCCCTGGAGACACAAAGCCCATCCGAGCGGGTGGTGCGGAGCAAATCCTGCACGGTATGCAGCCCGGCCGCGCTCTCACGGTGACAGCAGGACGGGTCAGAGGTCGGCGGGGCCGAGCCCCTGTGCCGCAGCCAGCTGTGCCGCGGGGGCCCCGGCCGGCGGGACGCCAGCCCCCATCAATCCGCCGGGAGCAGCCCTGCTGGGGCCGGGGACAATGGGCTCCTGCGGGGGTGGGGGCAGGACAATGCGGCCGGGCCAGTGCGCAGGCCCGGAACAAATCCTCCCTGGCACCATAGGGCCCTCATTTGTGAAACTAATTGGCCCCCGCTTGAAAAATTGGGCTATGTTGGGCCGCCGCGCTGGAGAGGAGCTGCCTTGTGTGGGGAGCCCCGCTGTCCAGTGGGATGTGGCTGCAGGGCTGGGGATGGTTGGATGGGGATGGGTGGCCAAGGATAAGGTGACACGGATGAGGATGGGTGGCCAAGGACAAGGTGACAGGGACGGGGATGAGTGGCAGGGGACAAGCTGCAGCCCACATCCCATTGCGTGCCCAACTGTGCTGGGATGGGGAGACGTGGGGTTTGCAGCCTGGTGATACAGCAGTGCAGCTCCGCAGCCACCACGCGCTGCACCATCACACAGCACGTGGGCACCGTCCCACTGCTCCAGGCACCTCCAAGCAGGATGCGCAAGCGGAGCCCACCACTCAACCATACCCACCTCCAAAAGCACAGCTGGCAAGGCAGGACCTGCTGGCAGGAGAAAAAGGGGTGATGCTGGAAAAGCCCCACCTCCCCATGGCGGCACCCCGTTGGCTTTGGAGCCGTGGGGACGTTTCAATGCGTGGCCATTGAAAGAAAAATCACCCTGGATAAATAAACACCGCCGCCGCCGCCACGTAGGCACAAAAAGAGGAAGACGGATTTATTCATTTCGCTGACGTTTTAATGGTTTCTCTCCTTTTTTTTCGGGAAGATGATTACAAATTAAGCAGCATTTAAACGCTTTTTACTGTCAACAATTAAAAGGGGCGAATATGGAACAGAAAGTGCGGTGACCATTCATTTCCAGGGAAACGCGGCTATCAGCGAACACCACGGGGCCTTCCCTGTACTGTACACTGCACAATGGCAAAAAGTATACCATTAATTTTGTAGGACATTCAAAAGCAAATTAAAATATAAAAAGCTCTAGGCACAAAGATAGATACCAAGAGAGAGGGCAGAATAGGTCAAGCTTGTGGAATTAAAGTCTTAGCAACAGTGGAGGTTTAAGCACAGCCCTATTACGCCGCATTCAATAGCCACCTTCTCCCATCTTCTCTTTTTTCTCCTCTCAGAGCCGATGTGCTGTTTGCCTCCAGCCTGCAGCAGTAAACAATTAATACCGCGTGTAGCAGTGCTGCGGGTTTCCAAGGCAGGAGCGACAGGCTGCCATGTAGATGAGATCCTGGACGCAGCATTAACTATTTGGAAGAGAGCGCCGCCCGCTCTGTGCGAGGCAGGTTTAAATAACAGGTGATGGGAGATGTGATTTTTGCAGGACTGATGCTTGCTTAAGGGAGGAAAAGCCCTGAGAGCGCAGCTGTGCGTGTGGATCTCTACGCTTTGCTTTCCAGGCTCCCCAAAAAAGTGCTTTTCCCCGTGTCTTTAAAGGCAAGGGAGATGCATTTCCCATCACTCAGGGACTCCCCTTTTCAAACTTCAGGTGAGGAATGCTAAAATCACCACAGCACTGAACACAACACTTCTTCCATGCTCTGACTCCACACTAGAAGGAATTAAAATGAAATTCGCTCCGAGACACGTAGGCATATGGCAAGAAACACAGGTTTGCTTTTCCTTTTATTTTTAAAAGGCGCCCGGTGCATTTCCGTACCACAAAGTTTAACATGCAGGAGGTTCGCCGAAGAAATAAAAGAGACACGTCCCCTTTAAAAGGAAATATAATTTACAGTGTGCAGCCAGGCGGTCCATAGTTTCAATCTCGTTTACTATAGAGAAAACTCTGCTAGCTGTTCTCTATCCCACAAATCCGATTTAATCAGACAAGCCAGCCAGCGTGGCTTGAAGTAAAAACGGATAATTAGTAAACAGAGAGCTACTTCAGTGCTTCATTGGCATTCGAGCCGGGCTAGTGTGTCGCATTTAAAATGCAGTCTGATGAAGTTTACAAAATCAAACCATTTGTTACTCCTATTGAAGAGGCTTCAGGCCACTTGCAATTAAATTGGAATTAGTGCTCAGAATGAGATACAGCAAATTCATACTAAAAAGGGATCTGACTTTGAGACGTTTGACTTCAAGTTTTCCCCTCTGCGTGTGTGTGCGTGTGCAAGAGATGTGGCTGCTCCGTCCCGGCCCTCGCCTCCAGCTCTTGCAGCCCCAGCACTGGGACCCGGGTGCAGGAAGGTGCCCCAGGGCGTTGGTGCCAAGGAAACTTGGGCACTTACGAGCACCTGGAGAAGGCACCAGGACTGCAGAATATTCCTGCTATGCCCTATGAAACACCCATTGCGTTTTTGTTGCTTCTGGTGGTTGGCTGTTCTGTCTGTCCATCACCATAATAATTAATATCATTATAAATCTTTTATCAAAGGCTCTGGCACAACAGTGGGTGCAAATGTACAGTGCAGGCTACCAGCAGGGCAAGGCGTTGCCTGCTGCCTTCATGGTTAACACCTCCAGCATTCCCACGATTGCAGAGCATCCCCACAGCCAGCCCCAAGACATCCCACACTGAACAACATCAGCACAATGACATTAGCTGTGAGCTATGCAACTAAAAGATGCATTTATATACGTCCATGTGCATACACACACCCCGCATGCACACAGATCCCAGCTGGTCAGTGCCTCCAACAAAACAGTCTTCACTTACTCTTCATACTGAATGTCTTAAACTATGTGCATGCAATAGAGGCATGCAACAAAATTGTTGTTGCAATCGCTAAGAGTGAAGTGGAAGGCTCCAAAAATTCTTGGTACGCCAAACAAGAGTCCAGGGATTGTTGGCTCTTGCTAGATTAGATTTCAGAGATGTTTGGAATTTTTTTGTCACTGTGTCAACGGCTCCTTCACAGCCACCGGCTGCTGGACAATGCAGAGAACGCTGGAGTTTGACTGCATGGAAGCAGGGGGAGTTTTTATCAGCCTTGGTATCAGGGTGCCATGGGTAACATTCATCCCCAATGGGCTTTGACTCACGTTGGCCAAGAGCAGATGTCCTAGCAGAAGTGAGGTGGACAAGTGATCATAAAACCATAGAGGTTTGGAAAACAATAAGGTTGGAAAAGATCTCCCAGATCACCAAGTCCAACCCCAACCCATCCCCACCATGCACACATGTCCCCACGTGCCACATCTCCACATTTCCTGAACACCTCCAGCACGGTGACTCCCCCACTTCCCTGGGCAGCAGTTTTCTGAGAAGAAATTTTTTCTAACATTCAATGATTTTCCCTGATGATCAATCACTGCTCAGAACGGCATCAAAGGACAGGACTGAAAGCTATCAGAGCAGAGGGACTTGGGCACATACTTCAGACCTCTTTAGGCAGTGGGATCTCCAGGGATGTGCTGGAGGAGGGGACACTGAAGTGCACATCCTGTTGGGATGAGGAAGAGGAGGAGGAGAAGGGGGGAAGGTGAGGCAGACATTGCTGGCCAAGGCAGCGGCGTGCTGCGATTGTGCTTTGCCCCACCAGTGTCAGACATGAGCTTCTGGCGTAAGGAGATTAACCTAGTTTTGGTAACCCTTTTCCTGATTATGAAAGGAAAAACGGTATTAGTAGTTGGCAGCACCAAAGAAAGCTCATACAGAAAAGCCCCACGATGACAGCTCTGTCCTGGAAACCACTTCCTACATACAGAATGCACTGCACACACAGATACACACACTGTGTACGATGCTGCACCAGCCCTTGGCAAACACATCATGCCCTCCTCACAGCACTTCTGCAGGAAACAAAGGCATTACCATCCAGGAAATGGAAACCAGAGATGTCCACCTGGCTGCCCTACAGACAGAGAGGGGAAAACTCATGCAGAAAAAGAAATGAGACACTCATTTTGTGCTGGAATCACCAAATCATCCCAGTTTCAACTGCTGCCTCTGGACTCCACGACTGAGCTTTCATGCTAATTAACATCTTTATGGAAGGCAAACTCTCTCAAGGGGGTATTTGTTTGATTATTATTATTTACTCAGAGATACTACAGCTTTCTTCCCATGTTTAACTGACTGCAAAAATTCATTCTTACAAAGCAGCACAGGCAGCTGCCTCCTGTGCTGCCCGCTTCCCCTGCAGGTTGGGTGGCAGAGAGGGATGCCCTGGCATGGAGGATGGGGATGCTGCTTTACAAGAGCACGTGCACACATCCTCTCTTCTTTTAACCAGCACTGGTTTATCAGACCTGGAGAAGCTCAGATATTTAAGAGCACGTGCATACGAAAGGATACTGTAAACAGAAAGGTGAAGCACCGACGTGAATTTCATGGCACCACAGAACATCCCTGAGTCAGAAGGGAGCCACGGGGATTGGGCAAAACGGGCACTGCAGGCTGAGCCTGAAACCTGGAAGGGAGACAGTGCCCAAAGAGGAGGAAGAAGAAGATTCCCCAAAAGCAAAGGGGTGGCACAAAAAGCAAAGCGGGCAGCGGCCGCGCGGTGACGTCTTTGTTGGTGCCGCTCTCGCAGCCGGTGAGCGCCGAACAAACGCTGCTGCCCGGGAAGCTCGCGCCCGCCGGAGGTGATTTATTCCGAGGGCCATCTGGACAGGGGAACAATGTGGTCCCATATCTGAATGACCCGGCGCATTAGTCACACCCTCCTCGCTCGACCTCTCCGTCCCTAATCTTCACACTTGCTCTCATTCTCCTTTAGTGAGGCAAAATGACCGGATCCGCTTCTCACCTCTCTTTTGGCTGGCGAAGTTCACAGGGCTGGGGGAGACAAAAGGCCCCGCGCCTCGCTGCGTGCCAGGGCTCCCACCCCATGTCCATGGGGTCCAGCATCACCCCGTGTCTGTGCTGAGCACCGGGGCACCTTGGGACTGCACAATCCCCACTTCTCAGCCCTTCGTTCCCCATCAGGAAGGCCTACACCAGCCCCTCTCTCTCCCCTGCCAGCCTTCATCCTCCTCCTCAGTTTACCTCTTTATTATACTTTTCTGCCATCGCTCTACCAAGAATTATTACATGGGAGGAAAAAAAAAAGCCAAGCAAACATCAAGTGACTATTAGCGGTGGTAGCTTTATTGCAACAGGCACAGAACTCATTCGTTTCATGTTTTGCGGAATATAAAAGCACTGAAACATTTTAATTTTAAATTCTTATCATTGAATTTACTGCTTTTCTCTCGCAATGATTTGTGTTGCTTTTTAATTTTTACAGTCTCTACAGAAGCCAGATGCTACCGCCTAGGGCCAAAATAATAAAAACCTACTGCAGTCATGAGTTACAGAACAAAAAAGAAACACACAGTTGACAGAAGTTAATATCTCAATTTAACAGTGCTGCTTTGCTAATGATCCTTTGATATGTGTTTATTTAGAAAGGTCTGATCTTGACCTTGAAAGCAAACTAAACCACAAAGTCTTTATGAGACGAGAGAAAGACTTTATTTATAGAATGGCTTTATGTCAATCAGGGCAGCAGCTGGACTCAAGGTGAAAAATTGCTCAGAAGTGAGCGGGTTCGTACCCAAAGTGTTGGTTGCAGTGCATGTGTCTGGGAGGGGGCACTCATTCCAGATGAGGACTATGGCACAATGCACTCCCCAAGTCAAGACACAAAGCCCACAGAGTGGTGCAGCCTGCCGACCGCGTACCGCATCCACCAGGAGCACCGGCACCGCCAGGACAGGTTTTCCTCCCCAGGAAATCCAGGATTGCACAAAGCTTGTGTTTTGAAATGAAAATAAGAATGGCTTCTTTACGGGACAATTACATTTTACTGCGATTCTATGCCGAGATTTCCCAGCTCCTATTGCTGCGCGAGGCTGGGAGCGCACTGGGGAGATCAGCGGCACTGTGTGTTCAATTGTAATTCTGTGTCTGAGGTCAAACAGTGATTTGAAGACATTTACCAACGCTGAGCCTTCAGCACTGCCTCCTTGTCCTCGCAAAGCCTTGGTGCCAAGGCCCTTCTTATCAAGTCTGTATCTGTGCCATTCAGGTGGCCAAAAACTGAGTGCATCAAAGGAGCCAACCTCCACTTTTCAGCACTGAATGCACTCATTAGGCACTGTGGTACCAGTTAGCTTACAGTCACCAAAGGAACTGTAATAAGAGGAATATAAGCTGCTCCACAGAGACCGGATGGAAGGGCACGAGATGGTGATGTTTCCGTCCTTCTGCTGCTAAACAATGCAAATTCGGGACTGAGGCAGTTACAAAAGACCTCTTTGCATGTTGACTAGAGAAATAAATGCTGCTGTAGAGTCCCATCTGGCCCAGCAGCTGAATGGGGAAAGCTCACTGAGACAAACGGGTCTGAATTTAGACACAGGCAAGAGACAGCAAAGATATTTCAGCCTTAAACCAGGTATGAAAGATGGCAAACACAGCCGTAGACAAAGCCTAGGGAAACTCTGCCCTGGCACACGCTTGGGCTGCCCAATTCCTGGCCCATATTTCCCAGGGAAAGAAGTTTCACTTGATGGAGGCACACCCACCTGTGCTCAGCATCACCCTTGGAGCAGGCATTTCCCCACTGAAGGAGCACTGTCGTGGTGTTTTCTGCCACCACATCGCTGGGGAAGCTGTCATCTCACTGCTTACTCATCGCCACCACTAAGGCTGCCTGCATTTCTCTTTCCCAAAAGGAATTTCAAATGGAACCAGCTGAAAAAATAACTTGATTCGCTGCCGAAAACACATTTTTCCCATTGCTTGCTGAATGATGGTTCAATTAATTTGTTCAAAACCACTCAGAGGTCTCCATCCTTACACAAAGAGCCTCAAGGAGGAGACGAAATCCTCACCAGTTAAATGCTGGCCCCTGGTGTCTTTCTGGCTGGAGAATCTCCACCTCAAGCATTTTGCAGCTGGAAGCTGTATTTCCACAATTTTCACTCTTTTTCCCCTCATTCCTGCTGGAAATGTGTCTTAACTCAGTGACAGTGCTCCCATCCCACCCAGTGGCACAGAGCATCCCCCATACATTTCCATGGTACAAGTTGCATTTGTCTGGGTTGTCACTGAGGGGCAGCGAGGAAACACGGGGCAGCCCTGGTTGCCAAACCAACAAGTAAAATTGTCCTTAGGATGCTGTACAGAGGGCTGCTGAGAGACACAAAGCAACATTTCCTAACATCCGCTTTTTATTCCAGAAGCTCCATTATTTAAAATAAAAAAAAAAGAAAAGAGATGAAAAAGATCTCGCAGCCAACTCATGAAGATGTGAAAGTATAACGGAGAGAAACATCTCCACTTTCTTCATATGTTTTTATATTTTTTTAAGTGGGGAGGACAAGGATCCCAGGACACAAAAGTAACTGGTAAGGTAAGTTAAACCTTGTCAAGATGAACTTTCCTGCTACTTTTAATTAAAAGTTCTTTAGAATTAAAAAGGACACTATTCAGAAAAGACTGAAAAAAAAAATTCATTGACACCAGCCCGCCCCCCTCCCCTTTTTCCCAAGGAAAAGAAAAAGCTGTTTTTGTGTGTCTGCTCACCCAGCCCTCACTGTACAAAAGGAAGCGGATTTGCAGCAAGACACATGAGATGACCCTTTGACCCTAAACTGCTGAAAAGTCCTCAATGGCATAAATACCAGATAATCAATCACATACCAGGAGGGCTGGTCCCCCTGCCCTTACCCCAGTGGCCGAGTTTATGAGAGATGCACTGTAAATGGACACCAGCTTTTTAAGGGAGGCCCCTCTCTGCATTCCTCCACGGAGCCGGAATATTTTCCTCAGGCCGGGAGACCCTGGCCACCTAGTTTTACACATTTCATCACTATCTGATGCAGCCCCACAGTGCTCCTCGCCGGCACATCCGGCAGCACCAGCACTGCGGCCTCTCCCTGTATGGAGGGGATGAAAAATGTTCATCCCAAATGGATGGGATGCACAGTGCTCATCCTGTATGGAGGTGCTACAAAATGTTCATCCCACACGGAGGCAATGCAAAATGCTCACTCCAAAAGGAGGGGATGCAAAATGCTCACCTTATATGGAACTGATGCAAAATGCTCACTGCAAATGGAGAGGACACAAAATGCTCATGCCAAATAGAGGCAAGGAAAAATACTCACCCCACATGAAGGTGATGCAGAATGCTCACTCTAAATGGAGAGGACACAAAATGGTCAACCAATATGGAGGCAATGCAAAATGCTCAACCAACGGGGGACGCAAAATGGTCACCTTGTATGGAACTGATGCAAAATGCTTACTCCAAAGAGAGGCAGTGTAAAATGCTCAGCTAAGATGGAGGTGATGCAAAATGCTCATTCCAAATGGAAGGGATTCAAAACGCTCACCAGTTACGAAGGTGAAGCGAAATGCTCACTCCAAATGGAGAGGATGCAAAATGCTCAACCAATATGGAGGCAACACAAAATGCTCGTGCCATCTGGAGATGCAAAATGCCCACCCTAACCGGAGGAGACACAAAATGCTCATTCACCCCATATGGAGACGACGCAAAATGCTCAACCATGCGTGGATTGGAGGTGGTGCAAAATGTTCACCCCAAAAGGAGGTGATGCACAACGCACCTCGAGGCGCACAGCGGCACACTGCAGGCTGTGGGTGCCCCAGCTGCACGCAGGGGGAAACTGAGATTAAGTGAGCAGAGAGTGTTCTTTTGTTTCCTGCTTTGGGGGAGTGCAGCACAGGCACCGGCGCTGCGGCGAGCAAACCTTAGCCCAGGGCTGGGGCATCGCCAGCAGCAGGGCGGGTGCAGGAAAACGAAGGTGCAAACAGCCTCACCTAGAGAGGCCACCGCAAGTGCTGTTTGTTTGGGGCGGTTTCGTTTGTGTTTTTCGTTTTTGAACCTTTCGTGAGTTTGACACCAACTGCACAGAGTTGGTTTTCCTTATCGGAGCTCTGACAACCATCTCCAGCCTGAACAGAGCAGTGCGAACTCTCTGAATGTTCCGAGGGCAACAATAGATTTTAAAGCTTTAAAGGAAAAGAGGAAAACAAAAAATTGCTGAGATACTGAACTGGTTCAGTTAAATGGGGAACCACTTGGCAACTAAATTTGATAATGCTTTTGTTTGAGGGTCAGAGGTTAAATATGTTCACACTAATCCCCTTCATCTAGAATTAAAGGACAAGAAAGATTTTTCTGTAGCTTAGCAAGAGGGCTTTTCTCATTGCAGTTTAAACAGTATTTGCACAGGAAAATTAAACGTAGACCATTGGGCGCTCATTTTAAACGTGAGCACATGGGTCTGCTACCTTTCTATTTGTTGATTTTAGGCAAATGTGTCTGATCACAGCAACACCAATCTCGTCGCACTTCCTGTCCGATCCGATCTCCCGACTATAAATTCTCTCGGAAGGGCAGGGAATTTTTGTTTTCCTTTAATTTAAAGGTTAAGAAAAGAAGCGGGTTTGAAAGGCAGCGCGATTCCCGGTTTCAGGAATGTGTGCTCAGACTCAGATTTCAAGCACTGTCACAGAACATTACTGTCAGACAAAGAGGCTCTGTGCTGCGGATCCGAGTGGCTCCGCGGGTTCGGGCTGGGAGCTGAGGATGGGTTCCCAACGCACGGTGCAAACCTGCAGTACCCAGAGATGCTGCAGGAGCTCGGGGTAATGCATCACCCCTACATCACCCCTCCAGTGAGAGCTCCCAGCACCCACAGCTCGCAACTAGGGAATTCTGGTGTTCTGAATGCAAAATGTTGAAGCACGGGATAAATGCTCGGCCCAACATGGGGCTGGATGTATCCAGCACCACAAGACTCCAGGTGAGATGGGGATGGCGAAGCACGATGAGGACAGGCTGTGTGTGCTGCACAGAGATGGAGCAGCACAGGGATCCCAAGTTCAAGTCAGGTAACAGCAGCCTGGCACTGTCACGTGGTGCTGCTGAGATATATTTGGATTAGAGGAGCTGCGTCCCAAACCAACCACTACTTTTTTCCAAATGCCTTTTGATGTCCTTTCCAAAGCTAAAAACGCACAACGCGGCTTTCAGGGCGCGTGTGGTGCTCAGCACAAAGGCCTCTTTCCTTTAACCCTCCATTGGCAGAGCCTCTTGCAGGGTGTGAGGATGGACTACAATGCATGCCAATGTCTGCCCCCAGTTTCATTTAGCTCCTGTTATACACATCGGTGCGTGGCACCAATTAAAACCTAACAGAGCTTTTGGAGAGATCAGGGTGTAATAATTTCTCTGCCTCCTCAAAACGGCCCATCCAGCTGAAAATTCTCTATATTGAGCCATGGAAATGGGTCTTTATGAGCACTGTCAGAGGGCTACACTGCACCTCACCAGCTCTACACACTGACATACTCAGCTAACACAAGATACTAAAACTCCAAAGCAAGCTCCTATCAACATCCAGCGGGGAAGGTCCCTTCCAAACTGCAGCATCTGACCCACTGCTGCTGCTGAGCATTGCCCCAAGGCAACAGCAAGAAACAAACTTCTGTGTTTCTTTGTGTGCTTACAAACATCAGCTCTGGAGCTCTGCAAAGAAGCAGGGGCAGAGGCAGCCTCCAGCACATGGAGAACTTTTGGCTTTGCTGCATTCAACACAGTGCACATCTCCAGCTTTTATCAAATGCTATGCTGGCTGGGTCAGCTCTGAGAGACGTGGGACTTGTTTGCATGGCAGGAATGCTGGGCATGGCATTGCTAGGAGGGAGCCAAGACACACAGCAAAGTGTTTGGGCTGCAAACCCTGTGGGTCGGGTTGCAGCAGGATCTTGGGGAGGTAAGTTGGGGACACGTTGTTCTCCAGCACCTCTGCCAGGCTGTGGGGGACGGGGACACTCCTTGGCACCCCAGTGGCAGCTCTGTGCTCATGGCCATGGGCTTCTGGGGCTGTGCTGCTGCCTCTGGACTCCATGGAAAGAGTGAATGCTCCGTGCTCGTTTTTATCTGCAAGAGCTGCCCATTTGTTAAACTGTCATCGTGAATTATGCTCCTAAATTAAGATGGGAAGTTTCACTGTCACAGTCATTGTTTTTGTAGAAATAAACGTTAGCAAAGAAACTCCGTTCCTTGGAAGATGTCAGCTTCCACATACAGAGCTCCTGGGCCAGGAGCAGGGAAGCACAGGAGAGGCAAAAGCTTTCAGCTGAACGCTGGTGCTCACCTTTCCCTCTGTTTGCAGTTTTCAGTCCCTTTTACAAACAAACTTGGGAAGGGCCATCGCAGCCCCGCACTGCTCAGCAGAAAGCAAAAAGGGGACAATGCACAACTCATCCCCACACAAGGGGAAGGTGCAGAAAGTTAAAGGGGGGACCCTCTTGGGCCGCAGCTTTTGAAAAGGGACACAACTTTGAAATGCTGCATTTGCTATATCTACACCAAGAGGAGCTCCAGCTGCTGGCAGCTCCCAGCCCCAGGGCAGCGCCTCTGCTCTGTGGACATGGTTGCTTGCCAAAAGCAGCTCGGGGTTAATGAGATATCAGCCCATCGTGATCTGATTAAGACAGATGCTTTGCCTCTTTATGCTCTCGCAACTGCCATTTTTAGTTTGGAAACCGTTTGGAAACAAAACTGATCTTTTTTATTTACAAAACTCAGGAGTTCGCGTTTTGAGTGTTTTTCGATCATCCGATTTCAAATCGTCTTTTTGTCCTTTCTTGGGTCATCTTCTCCATCCCATTTTGCTGCACCCAAACATTTGAGCTAACACATCCCTCCCCTCAAGGAACACTCAGGATTGAGCATGGTTGGGATCTCCAACCAGCACTGAAGTGCTGCAGAACTTCCCTTTTGTTAGGCCACCTAAAAGCTGTCCAAACACGCAGCCCAAAACTCAGCTTTCAGTTCCATAACAAACATTTCAGAGGTTGGATGTCCACCTGATCCAAAGCTCATCAGAAAATGTTACTGTGAGTTTTTGATGCAGACTTTGAAGGAAGAGTGGAAACTGACACCAGTAGGAAAAAACAGTGGCATGGGGGGTAAAACATCCACCCAGACACAGCTATGCATTTATCTTCCCCTCCTCCTCCAGCCATACAATTGCGGAATCATCAAGGTTGGAAAAGACCACTAAGATCACCAAGTTCAACTGTCAACCCAGCCCCACCATGCCCACCAGGTCACATCCCTCAGTGCCACATCTGCACGTTCCCTGAAAACCTTCATAAAAGCACCTTCAGGATTGCCACTGCACTTCCATAGGTGCCCACGCTATTGAAGCAGCAAACCTCGTGTCAGAAGATGGTTTCTCTGCCTGCAATCACTCCCATTTCATCTCCTGGGCACATCAGATGCCAATAGCATCTTCACACCCTCCACACGTGGCAGCTAAAACCTCGGCAAGGAAAGCAGCGTTTTGAGGGAAACCAGATGTATTTGGCATGCTCAGGGTTTGCAGTTCACCTCCAGAACCAAGCACCCACATCTCTGCTCCCATCTGTTCCTCAGGTGGGGTCGTGTGATGCTCACACCTGGACCAAAGCCTGCACCAGTAGCCCAGCCCCATGCACGAGGTCTCCTCAGCACTGCCATCCCCGAGCGCTCCAACCTCCAACAGAAAAATCACAGCCATGTAATAAAACAACAGCTTTGGAGACGATGTTTTCTTGCGTATTTACAGTTTTTCTCTCTGCGATCCTTTCAGATGTGTTCATAGGACTCCAGGTCCGTGAAGCACTCCAAGAGCTGCCAAAATATCGCAAGACTTGGCAGCGACGCCTGAAACATTCTTTGCTGGCACATGAGGAGCAAAACTTTGTTACACTGTGGAAAAATCCACAATTTGTGCACTCTCCAACTTCGCCGCTCGGCCTCTCCTCCACCCTCTCTTGTCTCACTCGTTATTGGGATCGCAGCTGGGGTGCAGGGAGGCAATGCTCAGCCTCTAGCAGCAGGCTGGGGGATATCACCTCCTGGGCAGTGGGGATGGTTTTCCACCTGTAAAGACCTACGTGTGGTCAGAGAGCTCAATTATGACAAGTGGTAACGCCTTCCCTCTCCTCTCCTCTCCTCTCCTCTCCTCTCCTCTCCTCTCCTCTCCTCTCCTCTCCTCTCCTCTCCTCTCCTCTCCTCTCCTCTCCTCTCCTCTCCTCTCCTCTCCTCTCCTCTCCTTAACAGCCTGGCTCTCATGCAGGCTCCCATCCGTGCTCCCAAAGGCTCCCAAAGTCCATTTTCTCAAAGGCCCCTATCTACATTCCCAAAGGCTCCTGTCCCTGTTCCCAAAAGCTCCTGTCCCTGTTCCCAATGGCTCCTAACCATGTTCCCAATGGCTCCTGTCCCTATTCCCAAAGACTCCTATCCCTATTCCCAAAAGCTCCTACGCACATTCCCAAAGGTTCCTGTCCCTGTTCCCAAAAGCTCCTAACCATGTTCCCAAAGGTTCCTGTCCCTGTTCTCAATGGCTCCTGCCCACGTCCCCTTTGCTTGCAGCTCACTCGCCCCACAGCCCTATCGCAGCACCATGTTCCATCCCCTGCACCCCATGCTGAAGGAAGGAAGCAGCCCAGTGCTCTGCAGACTCCAGCACGCAGGAACGTTTTCACTTCCTAATGAAAAACCAAAATGCTGATTGTTCCCTTGCCTGTACTTGCATCTGAAATTGGAGCTATTACAGGGTAGATATGTCAAAGCTTCGCTCAGCCAGGCATCATCCACCAAAGCCTGCAGCATGATTTTAAGTGTAACTGTTTTGTTTGTTTGCTAGTAGCCAGCGCAACACCAGTAATGAAACAAAGAAATGGGACAGCCCCAATCTCAACAGCTCTGGCTGGGAACAGAGGACATGGGGAAGGGGCTGGTAATGCAGCCCTCCTCCTGCACCGACCCTGCATGGTCCAACAGGAGCTCCCCAATGCACTCCTACTGATCTCTGTGGTGCTGCAGAATGCCCAGAGCACGGAGCTCACTGAGGTCACTCACCCACCTGCACCCACATCCACGCCTCCTGCATCCTCTATTCTTCTACTTGGGTTCACACAACCGAGTACAGGAAGGATAATTACATGTAAACATACTTAATACTACCGTACGTTATCTCTATCTATGGAGAAAAATGCTATCTGATGGCATTTTCCCCATAAGCCCAATCAAGCAGCTCTGTTAAAACCCTCCAGAGTACTGTGAAACAGTAATAGAAAGTCGCAAGCACGCTGAGAGATGCTGCACACGTTGGGTTGGGGAGAGGAGTGGAGCTGCTGGTGGGTCTGGGGGCTGAACTCCCCATTTCTGCCTCCTCCCAGTTCCCTGGGACAGGAGCATCCCTCTGGTGGGAGCATCCCAGGGCAGTGCTGTCCCCTCCCAGCTCCTCTTCACCCCATACTCTGCTCTTGCATGCTGGATTTTTTTCCCTTTGTACCTCTGCTTACCACGTTACTGTTTTGAATCTCTAAAATAATGTGACAAGTTAATGATGGCACAATTATCTAAATGTTTAACAGACATGTTATCTAAGTGAATCGGATTGAGATTCCATCCCGCTGACAATAAACATCAATGGGAGAGCAGAAAGTGATAGGCAAATTATCACAAACCCTGCAATTTCAATGCTATTAAATTTGGAGGAATAACAGCCCTGAGGCCTGTAAACTCTGAATAAAATAGACCCTTGTGTTTGTCCAACTATTAAATCAAAATGCTACCAACATCCCAGGAAAAGAAAAAAAAATAAAGGGAGATTTATAGCTTTTCAATTTTCAGTTACACATTGGTTTTATTAACTCCTTTCTGCTGTTTGTACCCCAGTCATTGCAGCGGAAATGTCTGCTGTGGGTGGGAGAAGGGAGTGATGGTAGAGAGGAGGAGGAGAGACGGGATGAAGCCTCTTGCTTTCAGGAAATACTAGACAAATCACCTCTGATACCTTCTAAAAGTGCGTGGCACACCAGCCAACCCCAACCCCATTACCGCCAACGCCAGCAATGAGCTACCGGAGCCCCATTTGTGGATGCACTGCTTGGTGGTGATTGGTTTTCTCCTGATACATTTGGTTTTTCCTCTACATTAGAAGAGCACAGTAAGTAATTTTCCACACTCTCCCTCCGGCATGGCGCTGGACTTACGCTGCTATGAAGATGAGCCAGAACAGTTGCTGCTTTTCCTATTGCTGTAGGATGGAGGCCAAGGAAAGTGAACACCCAGAAAGAACCTCTCAGCCCAGAGCCGGCCGGGCCACAGGCAGTGCGGCCATCCCTGTGTTTACAAGCAGGAGTGACTTTGTCTCTTAATACCTTTTACATTGCAGCTGAAAGAAGGGCTTAATTTTTCCACCATGAGAGATGGAGACTGTTTTACAGCAGCAACCGGGCAGAAAATTTACATCAAATTGGAATCATAGAGTATCCCAAGTTGGAAGGGTTGCATAAGGATTGCCAAGTCCAGCTCCTCCTAGTGCACTGTCTTTTGGAAGGGGCAGTGAGAACAACAGAAAAATGGGGTTCCACATCCAAGCTGTTCACCTGAGAAACATCTCCCCATGTGGAAAAAAAAAAACCAAGAGTCCTTACTCATCCATTTCAGAAAACTTCCCAAGCTTTGGATGATCCACAAAACCAACAACCGTCAGTTGGCTGTTTGCAAACTGGAGCTGCACCCTGCAATAAGAGCTGCATTTCCGAACAAAACAGGTCTGTTTGGTACGTCTGTGCCAAAGGAGTCCTTATTTATTCAGCCTCTCCCTGAGAAACGTCTGAACCACCCCTGAAGCCATCCACCCCAACGTCTACCAAAAAAGGGCATTTTTTTTTTTCTTTTGGCAAAGTCTGAAGGTCTTCCACCGAGTTGGCCAAACAACCTGCTGCTAAGGACGAGAGGATGATGCTCCAAAACCTTTTCTGGGAGATGTCATTATTTAGAAAGAGAGCTAATTATAGCAACTGTATTGGAGGAATGTTTCTTCTGCCACAGGCAGCGCTATTTGAGTGCTGCCCAACAACAGGAAGCTATTAATTTCAGTGAGTGCGGGCTCCTCTGACCATAGAGCCCATTTCTGATGTGTAACTGAGACGTGTGTGTTTACAGCTCACAGAGGTGATGATAAACCTGTTTAACCTGGGTCATCGTGTTCTGCTGGGCTAAGTTTTCATGTCACCCTTTGAGCCTTGGCACACACACAGGCCGCCATGGTCCAGCCCCAAGGTTTCCCATCAGGCCAACACTGACTCATGCAGAATTGTCAAGGTCACCAGCGACAGCCCATCTCCACACTG
Organism: Lagopus leucura; assembly: GCF_019238085.1. Lineage (NCBI taxonomy): Eukaryota > Metazoa > Chordata > Aves > Galliformes > Phasianidae > Lagopus > Lagopus leucura. The sequence goes on from NW_024962283.1 coordinate 4,460,118, forward strand.
CTCTGCGTGGTTTTCAGGATGGCTTCAGACCAAGCCATTGCCTGCAGGGGTTGCAGAGCCCTGGGAGCGTGATGTTTGGAGGTGCCACGTGACACCGCACATAGGCACTACCAAACCCATGCTACAGAGCCTGCTTCACCAGCCCCACATGGGGCATGCACCAAAACCAACCCCTCGATGTGCTGGCTGGCTCCTGTAAGCTTTTCTGCCCTCCCTAACCTACAGCGTATACAGTTGCTAAAAAGATTATGGTTTGTAAAGTTCAGCCTCAAGTAGCATGACTTTGAATACAGAGGGCAATCACTTTAAAATTTATTACCTGCTGCTTGGCAAGCAAAGTTTCCAGATCAAATGACGTGCTGAGCCTATTCCTGCTCAGTGACGCAGCAATTTATATTACTGATCGGTCATTAAAACCTCTGGCATATAACCAGTCATGTTCTGCATGCCAACATAGCGTCCACACATCGAATTTCAACCTTTGAGTATAAATGCAGCCATTAATGGCATCTATCAGTTTTTTCAGCATTGAAAGACTAGCTTGCTCTAATTTAAACTGCCCTTAGTACAGCACAGAGGGGAGCGGGCTCTTCTCTGCAATTCTGATTTCAGGAGTTGCTCAAAGACTCCACTTCGGACTGCCTGATGTGAACTCCTCCGTGCCCCTTAACAAACCCACTGTGGGTTGGAAGGGCAGTGTTTACAGCGTGCATCTGTCACCCTGTATGGGGCAGAAGGAGCTCCTCGTGCTTATCCACAGCCAACCGTATCCAACCCGAAGAGCTGGAAAGCACAATAACAGAAACGTGGCAAAAGCCAACTGTTGATAGCTCTTTGGAAAGGAGCAACGTTTTCCTCACAGAGGGAGCAGTCATATTACGCTGTATTTGCTGCACAATGGTTTCCTACATGCATACTTTAGAGCTAAGCTATAAAAGCAACAGTGCTTCAGTGAATCACTGCCTCGTGTCTACGCTGCACTGGAAGAGGAGCTCAGGCTATCTCACCCTTACAAAGCACGGAAGCTAAAACAATGCTGCAACTCAAGTTGCCTTCTTTATCAGCCTGCCGTATCACGCAGTGGTTTGCAGGAGGGACTCACGGTGCACTGATGGCACTTTATTTGCCTGAACACTGTGTGATGTTGGGATAACAGATGGGGTTCTGCTCCTGTGCCAAGAAAGGAACCCCAAGGCCCCCCGGGGCTGCATTCCTGCTCTCATCCCACCCAGCATCTTAGCATCCCGTTAGAAGCAACGCACAGATCTCATGGCTGCAAGGCGAAACTCACAGAGAGCCCCAGTGCAGTGCAATTATTTGTAGAGATGCTTGAAAGCAGGAAGAGAATGATCACTGTAGGCTGAGATTCTCAGATGATTTATAATGCATCACTCTTAGGCTCCCGATCATCAGAACAGTCTTGACAATGTTATTTATCTCTCGGAAAGCTTCTCTTAAAATCTGAAATGGTGGCCAAGTGCCATCGCACCGGTCACATTCAGTAAAATTTTGATGAGAGTTACACCTGAATTTTAGAGCCGTGTTTACAACATCAAGGGAGCAACAAACCAATTATCTGGAAGGAAATTGCAACTCCTTTAGCAACTCCTGCCAACAGCAACACTTCCATACTTCCAAACCTCTGCTCCTGGGTATGGGGCAAGGGCAGGGCTGGTTCCATGTTCCCAGCACCTCTCCCACTTTTCTTAAAGCCAATATCCTATGGATACTGGTCAGTTTGCATCATGGCCAGTGCTTGGTGCACAGAGCAAGGGTGGCCATCCAGCAGCACAACAACACTCTGAGCTGAACCACAGACAGCTGTGCTGCTCCTTCCACCAGTATCTCCCAGGAACCCACCTGGGGATGTTTCCCTTTTGAGAGTCACAAACTGTAACACAAATACAAAAATATTCCCAAGAGGTCAACAAAATGCAGGCTGATTTACCTTAATGGAACTAATTTCAAGACTGAAATGGACTTGGGCAGCTCAGAAGCCAGGATTCGCAAAGGGTGAATCTTGTGGTTTGCCAAAACTTCTAAAGGAAGCTTAAATATCTAACTTAGGTCTAAATGGTGTTTGATAAACAGGCACTTAGAATCATATCAATCACAGAACCAAAGAATGGTTTGGGTTGAAAAGGAGCACAACGCTCATCCAGTTCCAACCCCCTGCTGTGTGCAGGGTCACCAACCAGCAGCCCAGGCTGCCCAGAGCCACATCCAGCCTGGCCTTGAATGCCTCCAAGGATGGGGCATGCACAACCTCCTTGGGCAACCTGTTCCAGTGCATCACCACCCCCTGAGTGAAAAACTTCCTCCTAATATCCAACCTAAACCTCTTTTGTCTCAGCTTAAAACAATTCCCCCTCCCCCTGTCCCGCTAGCAAAAGTTTAAACCATTTTAAAACCATCTTAAAACCATTCCCCCAGCAAAAGTTTAGTTCCCCAAGAAACAAACAAACCCCACTGGGGTGAAACCAGCACCACAACCACACCGACAGCAAGGCACTGCACTCCCCAGCAACTGCATCACTGCACGACTGCAGAAAGTCAGCCTAACTCTGAGCATCCCTGAAGGGAACGGCAGCAAGGGTCACTGCTTAGCTTGGACAAGATCAAGCAGGGTGGTGGGACACAGGAACCCTCCATTGGACATAAGGGCTCATTGGGGGAGAAGTAACAGAGCTGGGAGAGGGATCTCCTAGAAAGCACAGCTGCTTGGGGCAGAGGCAGCAGGCACAGCGCTTCCTTCTGTGCTGTTTGTTTGGAGGAGTTGGGCAAAAAAAAAAAAGGAAAAGTCAACATACCAGTGTGTGTCTGCCTGTGTGTCTCCAGGGCATCTTCTTTTGAGAATTGTGCACCGCACTGATCACAGACAAATGCTTTGGCACCCGCTGGAAAGACAAAGGGGAAAAGGAGCATTATTCAGAGAGCACCACAGCAGAGAGCTACAGCACACAGCAAGGTGGGAAATCACAGTGGCAAAGAGCACTGCAGAAGGGATGGGGTGGGCACAGACAGGCATCCCCGGCACTGAAGCCATGTATGGGGACAGGGCTTGGATGGAGCAACTCAACAGCAAGCATCCAAAATCAAAGCTCCTAACCAGGATCTGACAGGAGAATGTATCCATCCCTGGAGAGAAAGGTTCTCACGGAACCAACGCAAGCAAACAACATGAAAGTGATATGAAGAGGACTCCTCTAGGAACGCATGCATTTTTAAAGCCATTCACTTCATAAAAAGCAGAATTTATTGGATAGAGGGATGTGTATTTTATAGTCCACAAACAGCAGCAAGAAGCAGCCGCCCTCCTCCGTCCCATTGCTCCGTGTGTTCCACATCACAGCACAGTGCACAGATGTATCACTGACATTGCACAGTTCTTTCACTGCGAGGTGTTGCTTGCCAAGAAGAAATTAAATATTTGTTTTCAAAAAATCATTAAACATCAATGGGTTTCATTAGAGTGGCAACTGATCTAACTTTAATTGGTTTCCTGCCCCTTCCTATTGTAGCGTCGTCACCAGTATCAGAGGATGGGAGGAAAGCGAAGGCAGAACCATCTGATAAGCAACGCGGCAGAAACAACACCATTCAGTGAGAAGCACAGATACTCCTTTGCCTGTGAGAGAGATGTGGTGTTTGGGGGAATTCTTAGAAAATCACTATCAACATGTGCCGCGTGCGGCGGGTCAGAGGTGCCGGTGAGAACAAGGAAAAAAAACAGGATGTCTAACAGCAGATAAGTCACTTCCAGATAAAACCAGATTAACAATGCACACTATCTCCAGTGCATACGCTGCCAGGACAAAGCTGTGAACGAGGCTGTGAGATCGTGAAGCTCGATTCTGCTGCTGTAGGGACCCATCCGTGGAGCAGAGCGCGGACAGGCAGCTCAGAGGACAGGGGCACACAGAGCTGCTCCCCACGCCCGCATCCACGCTCAGGAACCAACCCCGGGATGCACAGTGCAACGGAACAAAAGGAGAGACGGAGGTACCACCAAATCCATTACCACAAGAATTCCTTTGCCTTTAAATTGTCTTAGTAATGGCTGGCTCACAGGCAGAAATATTTGGCAGCAGCGAAATTAAAAGTGATAAATTTTCTCGCCAAGCTTTGATCGATAATAGAGGTCTCATCTGTTAATCAATAAGACAGTCTGCCTGTTTACTGTGCATATGTTGTTCTCTGCTGCCTTCCCTATGATGTCAAGTTTGCATTCAAAACAACTCAAGTGTGCATAAACCACATGGCTGCTTGCAAAAAAATAAATAGGAAAGTGCATTTTGGTGACATCACGGCACGGCTGCAGCCCTGCTCCCATGTGCTGGGGGACACAGGGATGTGGGGACACAGCCCCATGCCAGCTGCCCCCTCCCTTTGCCCAAGGACGGCTTTAATAACGAGCTGGGCTCTATTACCGGCATAATTAGAGAGGTCACTGCTGTTCAGGAGCTTGCTCGGGATGTTTTGTTCCTGGAGCAGTGACCCAAAAGGCCAGCAGGGCCATGCCACGGTTTCTGTGTTGGGTTGGGTGGTTGTTTTTTTTTTCTTCGTAATTTCATTTCTCCCCAGAAGCACACACTGCATGCCATACCCAGGGCTGAACAGGGGGCATGGGGCACTGTCCACATGGGGACAACAAAACCTCATCCAGCGAATGGTAAATGATGGGCACTCAGCACCCAAACCATCCTGCTGAGCCAAAGCAGGCACAGAGCATGGTGAGCATCTTGATGAAGTGCAGAGGGGCAGCTCCCAGACCAGCTGCAGGGACAGGCACTGGGAGTACAGGACTGGGGCAGCCTCCTTGGGCACCCATGGGACCCTGATCAATAGGGCAGCGCCGCCCTCCCCTCCCCATCAGTCTCCAGCACGGCTAATGTACAGCAGGCAGTTGCCAAGGCGATGCCTCTCCATCTCCACTTTGAGCTCTCCGAGACCCACTGCTGCGAAGCGCAATCCACGAGGTTACATCAACCTGATGGAGCAACAAGTTGGCCCCGTGTTGAGCAGATGAACCATGTGGGGCCAGGACCCCGTGAGCATCACCGCCACCGCAGCAGGGCCACGGTGGGGACAGCACGGAGCTGCAGCCCCCAGCATCGACGCAGTCCTCAGCTCCAACACGGCCCCCAGCTTCAACACAGTGCCATCCTATGCAGAGGGGAAGGTGGGCATGAGTGCAGGGTGCAGGAGGGGGGATGCAGGAAGGCACAGGGACTGCTGAGCAGCTCAGAGAAAAGCAAAGCACGAGGCGCCCGCCAGCAGCTGACCGGGGGGCGGGGAGGGCAGGGGGACAGCAAAATTCCTTGAGATTTTAAAATAAACAGGGTGAATGTTCTGATGAGATATGCACGCTGGGTTACATAAGGAAGTACAGAGTGTACCAAAACAGCATACCCAAAAAAAGCATAAGCTGTCAGAACAATGAGTACAGACACGGGGCATTTTACAACAGGCTATGCTGTACAGTTTTATTTACAGTACCTCTTATCAGTCAGGGAACAGCACGCTGCCTGCCAATTTCCAAAGGCCAGGACTGTGTGTTCTTTCACTCAAGTAGATGTGTACTCCAGGCAGGGAATTTTTTTTTAATCAACAAAACAAAAACTGATCTGGAGCCAGAATTCCTGCAATGTACACACACTCGGAGGAGAGGGGGGAGGAGAGAGTACGGCGATTGAATATGTAAATAGTTCAAGGTTAATTTTACTATGTGAGTCACCAGGAAAAATGTCATCCAACATCTGAGCTTATTATAACAGGGCTTAGAAAAAAACAGTTAGATGTTTATTAGAGGGAGCATGACATATTTGAAAGCAGTACATCAAGAGGCTGTGTCAGGGCTTTTTTTTTTTTTTGTTCTCCCCTCTTTTTTTTTTTCTTTACTCTTTTCTTCTTTTAAATAACACCCGTAAAAACTATTAGCCCAGTAAAATGTAAACAGAAGTTTTGGGAGGGTATTTTTAGCGAGCGGCTTCTATTGCCTACAATACATAGATATCTTCAGATGATCTTCCCAAGGGGATGGGACTTAACGTGCTGCCAAGTATCAGCTGTGTTTTGGAGCATGCCTTGTAATTGGCACACAAGCCTCCACCGAACATTTATATCTGTACGAGCAAATTTATAGCTCCTGCCTAATAAAGGTCCTCGCGGCAGCAGGCTGGCAAAAACACGCCGAGAAGCGGCTCGCTCAGCGCCCGGCACGCAGCGGGATGGGGTCAGCACGTGCTTTTTGTGCTTTTTGGCCCTTTTCTTCCTCGCTGGACAGGTTTTTCCTCCCTGCGGGGCTAAGGCTGCTCGTGCCGTGACATGGGGATGAATGATGCTTGTTTTAATGACATGGCGTGAGCGATGCGCTCGGCTTCTCGGAAATTAGATCCCAGAAATGGCCAGCTTGAACATCGCCCCCGAGCGGGATGGATGCGGTGCCTGGGGCTCCCAGCTCAGAGTTTCACCCCCAGTTGCTACCTACTGGGCAGCCATAGATGCAGCGCTGCCATTCGATCCCTTTTCCACATCTTTTTCCCCCAAAAGTCCCAGGCTGCACAGCTGCTCCAGCACTAGGATCAAGTGGCATCCCTTTGGCCATGCCGAGCCCACTGGCACCCAACCCACTGTGCCCAAGCTGCACCCAGTCACTGCACACCTGGACCCACAGACACCATCCCACTATTTTAACCCACCTAAAAGAAACAGCAGCTTCTTTCAGACTCCCCCAGGCATCTACTCTGTGAAACGTGGAAACAATTGATCAACTTTTCCCATGGAATACAGCAACCTACAAGCTTTAATGCCAGACCACACCTCCTGCAAAGCATCCTGCATCTCAACAGCTCATCCTGGCATGGGGGTACCCTGAAATGGCTCCAACCTGTAAGGAAAAGGCTCTGTGGATCTGAAAACAGAGCTTTCCTATTTTTAGTCCCTATCGGCCTTAATAATACTTCCCAACGCCCATTCAGCTTAATTACTTTATTGAGGACAAGGAGTAGGCTCTCTAGGTTTAACGCTTGTGATGTTAGGAAGTAGTAAAATGTTCTAACTGGTTAAAAATGACACTCGTCCGCTTGCCTTTGGTGTTCCCAAGACCGTAATTGCAGCACAGGCAGCAGGTCTGAAGCTGCTGGGCTGCTCCAAAGCTTTGATTTTCACCTCCTGCACCTCCTGTAATTGAGGTGTTGCGTTACAACAAGTGCAGTGGTGGTCTTTCCAGAGTTAGGATAAAAATGAATAGATGGGGACAGACAGATCCTGTCTGTGAGGGTCACAGAGGTGGCAGTGGGGACACCTTTGCAAGGTGCTTTGCTACCTCCACAAACCTGCAAACCTGCTCTCCTCCGACAGCAGATGAGCCATGCCTCATTAACCTTCCCAACTAATTTTACAATTTACTAAACCACTGTTTTCCCGCGCCCATTTAACCATCCCTGACTGTGATAAACTTTTATGGGGCTGATGGCCAGGAGAAAGCTGAAAGGAGGCTGAGGCAATAAGGAGAAGAGGTACTTAAAAATATCAATGGTAACTCATGTGCCTTGAAAAAACAGAAGGAAAAAGAATCATAGAATCATAAGATGGTTTAGAAGGGACCTTAAAGATCATGGAACCACAGAATTTAGAATGGGTTGGGTTGGAAGGGACCTTAAAGATCATGGAACCATAGAATTTAGGATGGGTTGGGTTGGAAGGGACCTTAAAGATCATGGAACCATAGAATTTAGAATGGGTTGGGTTGGAAGAGACCTTAAAGATCATGGAAACGTAGAATTTAGAATGGATTGGAAGGAACCTTAAAGAGCACAGAACCATAGAACTTAGAATAGGTTGGATTGGAGGGGCCCTTAAAGACCATAGAGCCATAGAATTGAAGAATGATTTGGGTTGGAAGGGACCTTAAGGAGCACAGAACCACAGATGGTTGGAAGGGACTTCAAAGACCATGCAGCTCCAACCTCTGACATTGACTGGTTGCCACCCAGGGCCCCAGCCATGGCAGGGAGCAGCCAGCAGGACCAGGGCCATCACGGGATGTCTGCTTATAGCCCTATGCTCTGCCCAGCCTTCCAACAGCCTCACTCAAAAAGCACAACGCAGCCAAAGGATGGGCACAAAAGGCTCAACCCACACAAACATATCGCTGCTATTTTGAGGCAGAAAACAGGAAAAGCAGTATTTGCCCGTGCTGCATCTCAAGGAGGGTCCTGAGGCAGGGCTCCATGCCAGCAGAACACCCAGACCCTGCATAACTGCAACGCCGAAGTGACAGCCCTGTGATACAGCACTGACTCCAGTCCCCGCCCTCAAGCACAAGGGATTAATAAAAATTTGGGATTATATATTATTAAAACGCTGTAATCGGCAAGAAGGTGGAGAGAGGGAAAAATATGGATTAAAAAAAGTGCCAAGTAAATTTATGCACTGTCGTCGCTTTACTACCCTAATTAATTCAGTAATTTCAAAAACAATTTTATTTATGTTCCATTTACCACATCAAAAGTGCAAAGGAAAAAAAAAAAAAAAACAACCCACAGTGATGCTAAAATAATACCTCAAGGCATCTATTTTTAATCAGTAAAAAAAAAATAAAGAAAGAAAGAAAAAAATCCGAGCCCTGGTTTCTATACAATCTCTCTTGGGCAGACCACCAACTCTAAGAGAGAGAAAACAGCCGAGCCCTCTGTGAGTGCCTTCCTGGCTGCCGAAAACAGAGCTTGTCAAAAAAAAACAAATCCATAATGGCCTGAGGCTCCTCTCCAATCTATTTTCTGCTCAGCTGGTTTTAAATGAAGTTATTATGAGTCATTAAAACACCCGCAAGCCTGTGGAAGTCAGCCAATTACAATTTTAAATTTAGCCTGTTCTCTACCCCATTCTCTTGTTTTCTTCTTTTGCTCACATAAAGCTGCTTTTTATTATTATTATTATTGTTATTATTATTATTATTATTATTATTTCCCTTTCCCCTATTTCACCCAAGTGGAATAGACAGTAAAATCTCCAGTACTTTCCATAAAAGAAATCTAAGAAGGTCCGAAAATATCAAGCTGCAAACCAGGTTTGGATTTAGAGAGACGTGAAAGGGTTTTCTTTTCATCCTTTTCTCTAAACTGCCATAAAAATGCGATAATTGAATATAAAAATAATATTAAAAAATGGAAGATGTGGGTTTTATAGAAGGTAAAGGCTTCTGAACCGAGCGTGAACCTCAGCCCCAAAGGATGAGCTCATCCTCAGTGCTATCAGGGCATTCTACACTGGCAGCTTCATGGGGAAATGGCAGACAGCAGCGCCAGGTAGCAGAGGAGGAAGGTGTAAACCCAAGCATTTCTCACGTGTTCCTTCCAGCTTGTCAGCAAAGAGCAACCAAAGGCATCCAAGTGGTGCCCTAACGGGATGCTCAATGCAACCCTTCCTCTGCAGCTGCCTTCAAGCTGCAGGGCAGTGGGTCTGCATCCCAAAGAGCAGGGCAGGAGTGATGCTCAAGGGGAAGCCTGCCAGCAGGGGATGAACCGGAGCTGGCTTCTGGGGTTTGGGCTCATTTTGGCACCCATGCTGTTGGCTTGGCCGGGTGGCAGTGGTTGCACCACGCCGGGCAGGGGGACGGGGTGAAGGCTGTCCCTTGCTGGGGACTTTGCCCACTGCTGTGCCACATCACCTGACATGGGAAGACACCCGGCAGCACCTCCCTCACACACCACCCAAAAATAAGGGGATGGGGTGGATGCACCAAAGGTGGGGAGAGCATCCACCAGCATCACCATGCCAATTTCATCTGCTGATTGGAGCGCTGCTCGGGGACACAGGGAGAATTAATGGGGAGAAGGGGATATTTTCAGGTTAAAAAAAAAATAACAATAATTTCAGCTTAGCAACAATAAAAAAGGTTATTACATAATTTCCACTTTTCCTCCACCCTTAAAGTAATGTTCTATCTGACAGCCTCCTCTCAGAGGGGAAAAAATGACAAATCCAATCCAAAATTCAACAGCCTGTGTTCTGTTCAGAAAGCACACAGTGTACTATACAGCCCATAAAACTCCAAACAGCCTCCAGACACTTCTGCAATCGTCCTCCATCAAAACACTTTGTCTTGCATACAAAAATAAGATACAGTGCTGAACGGAATACGAAATCAGCCCATTACAGTACAGGGAGGCTGCTACTTAGCAACAAGGGGGCTTTAAAGCCGCGATGCTCTACAGGAAACAAAATCTGTCAAGCCTGTTGGGCAAATGATAAACATTAGCAGTATTAAAAAACACAAAAGCCATGTAAATGGATTGCGAGCGACGCGGGGAGGGCCGGGCGCCGCGGCGATGGGGCAGGGGATGGCTCCCAGCCATGGGGAGAGGTCCCAGCCCGACCCCCCCGGGGGCTCCGGCACGGTGCCCTGCATTGAACTTCCATAACTTTCCCATCTAGCATGCACGACGAGGAACCTGGAAGGCGACGGGCTGCGCCGCGATGATCACATATATTTAGAGGTATTAATGTAGACAGATGTGCGTAAGATTTATTTGCTACAGAGAGCACTATGCTGTAATGGGTCCTGGCATCGCGCTCCGCATAATGCGGCGCAGAACACCTTAAATAACAAAGAGCAGCCAAAAAGCGGGGAGAGAGGAGAAGCGGTGACGGGTGAAAAATAAATATATTTCATCAGGTAAGGGGGGAAAAAATAAGCTGGCTCTGAATCAGCAGCCGGGTCTAGGAACGGAGCCAGAACAGGAGCTAAAAAGCAAACCATATTCTTCTGGTCTCAGATCAGACTCCCGAGGCAGAAAGGACTGGGGGGTTGGGAAGGGGAGGGGGGAGAAATGTATTTTTCATCAGCCAGTGTATAATTTATAAACAGCATTAAACAGTTTTTGTTTTCTTTCTTCCTCTCTCCTGTGTGTGCGGGTTGGCCGGCAGTCAAGCCTGCATTAATTTCTGCTGTGGGTACAGTGTGTTCTTGGATGCACATCTGCGGATGATCATAAACGCAGGAATGCTGGCAGAACATCCAGACCTGCCGGCAGGCCGCTGACATCACTCGGGGACCGAACGCGGGACGGCGGCCAGGCGGGGAGGGGGGGGCCGGGAAAAATCCCCGCTGAGCCTCCAGCGCTTCCCTTCCTGCTCCCTTCCACCGAACAATGCTGGGCACGGAGGGAGGAGCGCGGCGAGGGGCTATCGCCTCCATCTCCGATCAAACATCTTCAGCGGGAGATAACCAGCGAGGAAGGAGTTGATGTTCATCAGAGACGTGCAGCGGGCAATGAGGCTGCAGTGCCAGAGCTTGGCAGGATCAGCACCCTCAGGTGTCCCCCGTGGGACCCATGGGATCGCAGCAGGGTCGGGGCCGCATCCTGCTCCCAGCACCTCGCAGCTCCCGGCGCTGCTCCTCCATCCCCCCGTAGCCCCCGGGCAGTGCAGGTGCTGCAGGAGGGCACAGCACTGCCCGTGCGTTGCAGTAGCCTCACACATGGCCTTGCCCACATTTGTCCCCATTTGCAGTCTGGGTAGTTACAGCATCCATCTCCATCACAGCAGAGATTTCAGACCAGAAGCAAAGGCAAAGCAAGCAGCAGGGAAGGAGTAAATCCCCAAATCCCCCCACCCCTCCCTGGCAATGAGTTTTTTTCTGTCCTCCTCTTAATGCAATCTTTAAAGTTTTTGCAAACACATCCCAGTTAGGAGCAGGCAGTGATAATGCAGCCACGCCACGCATGCACCAACACTTTGCACTTCATTAAGAGTAAGCCTATATTGAAATGTAAACATTTGGCAGAGTATTTATCATGCACCTGAAAGCTGCTGAGATAAGAGTGCCAAATAATCCCCGTGTCACAGCGCGCACCACAAAACCCCCATAGGGCTGGCTTGGACATTTATAAAGATGAGAATTATTACATTTACTCATGTTGGATTCACTTATCCATCCTCCCCTCACCAGAAACCAAATGGATTTCCATGAGACACGCAGCCCCACAAGCTCAGAGCACAAGGACAACACAGATGTAAGGATGGCACTGGCCCCTTCCCACCCCCTCTCCCTGCAGGACCACCCTGCTCCCCTCTCCTTTACCCTGGGGCACAGGGTAAGGCATGGGCTTAAGTAGGAGAGTGCTCAAGAGCCATGAGAATAAAACATGCAACAGTCCATTTGGGCTCCTGCAGTTTCCTGCCTTTCTGTGCTGGAGCATTTCAGCTCAAGAAGAAGGCCATTGCTTCTTCAGACCCACTATGGGAAGAGTTTGGTCAAAAAGACAAAATAGGATCACTGAGATGACTGAGGACGTATGCAGCTCTTTGAGAACCAAAGCTCCACGGCACCTGTGATGCCCACGACCCCATGCCAGGGGATGAGGTCTGTCTGCAGCGCAGGGGCAATGGGGACGTGCTCCCTAATCTGCCCATTAGCTGCAGAGCACCTTTATCATCAAGTTTCTCCCCCAAACGCTTGCTTAGGTAAGTTTGAGATGCAAACTGCAATTAAAAATGATATTCACTGCTTCAATCTTTAAAGGGGGCACCGGTGTTTGGGGGGGTAAGGGGGGACACCCATCTCCTTTGGGGCATGCTCCCAATTCAATCATCAGCTTGTGTATAAGGCAAAGCTGACCAGGAAAACAAGCCGACCCCTCAGAGCCGAGCTCCATCCCGGCCGGGGGGAGGCGAGGGGAGAGGTGCAAAGGTCTCCTGCTTTAATAAATAACAGCGCTGGAATCCGCCGCGGCTGTTTTCGAGCGCTGGGAGAGCTCGCCCTGCCCGCTGCCCCCACCCCTCCCTAACCCTTGCCAGATTAGAGAAAAAATTAATCCTGTGCGATGACAAACTTGGCTCGGCGCGCACTGTACATACTGTACCCACACGGCTGGCAGCCGGCCAGGGACGGGACGAGAGCCAAAGCGGCGGTAACAAACACGAGCCGCGCACGCCAGCGCTGCGGGAGGGGGGGACGTCCGTGCCCTGCAGCCCCGGGGCGACCCTGAGCCCCCCCCCTCCGGCTCCTGTGCCCCATGCAGAATGGGATTTTGCTTTGTAAAGCGACCGAGCTCAGGATCTCTGCCACCAACTTGAAGCACGCTCCCCAGCATCATCCCTCTGGGAGACCCCAGTGTGCGGCGCTGCTCCCCTTGGAGCATCCCACCACATCTCTGCTAACGATCCCAGTGGCCACCTGCATTTTTTTTTTTTTAGTTTTAATTAAATAAAACCCTTAGCCGTACATGGGGCTGCATGCCCAACAGGAACATCAGGCTAAATTGACTTGCAGAAGCCTCCTCACCAGCGCAACGCTCCAGCCTTCCTATATCTATTTAATTAAAGGGCCTACATAATTTGAACCCGATAGTTAGATTCATTAGACAGAGAATACCTAATTCTGCAACAGTTTTGCTAATGAAGCCACGCCGGGTATCTGTACGTGAGGATCAGCGTGCAGTGCCCAGCACACGGGAGCAAAGACGCTGCCTGAGCCCTCTGGCAGCAGCACAGAGCACTGAGCACTGCACGGAGTTTGTTATTGCAGGCTGCTCAGCATGGAAAATATTTCCCAAATTACAGAATTGAAAACGAACTTTAAAAACAAGGTGAAAAAAAAAAAACAAAAAACAAAACAAACCCAAAACAAAACACCAAAAAGTCCCATCTCAAGGGATGGGTGCTGGACAAAACGTTTGCCATTTTTGCTGCTGCAAAGGGGATGAGGCCACCTTTGGGTGCAATGCATGCATCAGGAACTTGCAGTAAGTGGGCATTGAGCACATCCCTACCAGCACCCCAAACCCGACCCACCTGAGTGTGCCAGTAAGTGCATTCGCAGCCGCAAGCTGTCCAGAAACCGCTTCCCACACAACTCGCATCCGTACGTCTTCATACCGCTGTGCAGCTTCCTAGGGGAAAACACAGACAGGTCAGTGCTGCTGGGAGCCTGGGGAGAGGGCAGGGTGCAAGGGGAGACGGTGTTCCAAATGTGAACCCGGAGAACTTCCAAAGTATTTAATGAAATCTACACATTTTATGCAGGCGTGCAGCCAGGAGCCAGCAGAAATGGGTTCAAGTTTTAAAAAGGTCCTGATGGGAGCTTCCACGTCAGCTGTTGTCCAGAGAAGCTGTGGGCACTCCGTCCCTGCAACTGCTCAAGGCCAGGCTACCTGAAGGGGTTGCACTCAGCCCATGGCACGGGTTGGGGCCGGGGGAGCTGTAAGGTCCCTTCCAACCCAACCATTCTACGATTATACGATCTTCAAGGACCTTCCCAAGTCAACTATTCTATGGTTCTATCCCCTTTAAGGACCTTCCCACCCCACAATTCTATGGTTATATGCTCTTTAAGGACCTTCCCAACCCAGCCTATTCTACTATTCTATGGTCCTATGATCTTCAAGGCCCCTTCTAATCCAAACCATTCTACAATTCCATAGTTCCATGATCTTTAAGGGCCTTTCCAACCCAAGATACTGTGTAAGATCCTATGTTTCTCAGCACTGAATGTGGGATATGTGTTCGTATCCACCAGCCATTCCTGATGTCTACATACAGTATCTTCTGGTAAACTCCTTCCTATGTGTTGTGCCCTTTAAGACAAAGCAGTGTAACTCTAAGAGGTTGCCTGGACACATCTGTTATCAAATCTCAGTTCCTACCCAGATGCAGCCTGTTACAATCACAACACAAAAAATTAACCATCAGCCAGCCAATGGGAAATGTGCCCCTCACCACGTCTTGGTGTATAAAACAACACCTGCCTCTGCCAAATTGCACAACCAGAACTGCAACCCACAAGACCTTGTGCCCCACATTGCAAGGAGGTGCACACCATTGATAAGCTCAGGCTTTTGCAAACAAGTGCAGCTTTGCAACTGACAGAAGCATTAAAAAATACCATCCCCAAGTAACAAATGCTTCAAGCCAAGTTTGTTGGCTTTTGCCTAAGGGACACACCTCATCTAACACAAACTTTTCATACTGGTGGCAGGGAAGAGTTCGTGAGAGCAGCAGCACATGCAACATTTCAAAATCAGATTCCATAAACAGAGAAGCATTTGTGTGCGTTGGAGAAGTACCACACCAAACAGCTACACGCCAACCTCTGATCGAATCCACCATTTATCACTGCTTTGCAACAAGACAAGTATATTTTTATTGTGCTGTTGCCAACCACAAAACAGAAATGGTCTTGTATGGGTCTGGATGGTGAATATTGGACGCAGCCCAGCTCCGAGCAGTGTCCGTTGTGCACAGCTTTGTCCTCACCTCCGTTCCCAATGGTCTGGGTGTCAGGATAGCACCCACGGTCAAAGGCATTGATGAAAGAATTGGCGTGGAGTTTCTCCCCCCCTCCTTGTTTTTCGCCTGCTCAAAGAACTCAATCACTGCATTTGCACGCGGAATGAAACTCCTTTGCATTTCTCAATGCAAAATGATTGCGTCTAAATATTTGTCAACATTACAGATGCTTAATCTGTTAAGAAGACCAAAGGAAATTAAATATCTTAAAGCACCACTCTTAGAGAGAGGTTGTTTTTTTTTTTTAGTACCTAATCAGCACAATGGCATTAATTCATCTTAGAAATTAAAGAAAACCGTGTCACTAAAGAGCCCCGAGATGTGCTTCCCAAGCTTGCACCAGGAAGGAAAGCCCACGACTTGCTTCGAGACAACACAGCAGTGCAGTGCACTCTGCAAGAAAGTCACCTCCCATCGTGGCTGTCACAGATGGCTCCTTCAGGTCGCGTGCAAGGCAGCCAGCCCCACAACTGCCCAGTAATGAGGAGACCCAAGGATGCTGAACTGCAGCATTGGGAATGCTGGGCTACAGAGAGACACCCAGCACTGAGCAGAAACTCCCAAAGAAAGAGAAGGCAGTGAAAAGCTGTAGAGCAAGTTTGTTTCAACCCTCAACTTTTCTGCAGAATATAATTATTAATCAAGCTTGTCCTGAATTCACTGTGTCATAGCAAAGGATTAAGAGTCATGCACGAATTCAGGCCAAGGCAGTTTAGAATCCAAAGGATTTATCTGCCTTGCAAAAATAAATAAAACACAAGCCTCCCGACAGACTTCTACTGCCAAGAAGTCAGCTAAATAAGTGACAATCTTCTAATTTTGCATTTTTAATTATGGACATGCCTGTCACACTTCTGCGGTTCAGGCTGAGCTGAGTTCTGCACCTATAGGTTCAAACCCTTTTGCTGGGGAGAGCACAGCCAAAGTTGCAGCTCTCACCTCTCTGGGGCTAGAAAGCGTTCTCAGTGAATTAAAATAGAGTTGGTTAATTAGCTCAAGTAAAACTTTGGTGGTTTTTAAGGGAGCCTTAAGAAATGCATAGCTCTGGTTTGGATTTTTTTTTAATTCTTTTCAAGCTGTCTTGAGAACAACAAACACTTAGCTTTGAGAAATAAGTATTATATCTAACGAGACTGACTGCATCCAAGCAAGTCTTTTTCATTGAGGGCGGTGAGGCGCTGGCACAGGTTGCCCAGAGAGGCGGTGGTGCCCCGTCCCTGCAGACAGCCAAGGTCAGGCTGGACGGGGCTGTGAGCACTGCTGAGCTGTGGGTGTCCCTGTGCGCTGCAGGGAGCGGCACCAGGCGGCCCCTGAAGGTCCCCTCCAAATCAAACCACTCTCCAATTCTGTTTCAAGGATACAACGGCCATTTTCTACTGTTGCTTTTCTATGGGTGTCACTCTGTAAGTGAAGACAAACTCTTGCCAGACCTCAGTGACCACATCTCCCCCAGCCCTGTGCTGTCCCCTCAACCCCCCACCACAGTCTCTGTTCGTCCTTAAGGGCCAATGCCAGCATGGAGACACAGGCAGTGTTTTCTGCTGAGCACTGCCAGAGAGCTCCTTATCTTCAATGCACACAAAAGCAAAAACAAAACGGAAAAACAACCCAACAAATCACAAACCAACAAGAAGAGCCATCAAACTTTTTAGTTTTTAGCCAACAGAAATATTATCTTCTTTTTTTTTGGAACAAAATGTCGAGATGGGAAGAGCTGAACGTGCGCTGTGCCAAAATGCAGTGGGACCCGCTTTGGAGGCAGCCATGCTCAGAGCAGGTCTGGAGGTGAGGGGGTATGGGATGAGCAGGGTGGGACAGCAGGGATGCTCACGGGACAGGAGTGATGCTCAGAGACCCCCACAGCGTTGCTCCTCCTGCATAAAGGCACCAATGGGCACCGCATGGATCCCCACTGCGCTCTGCGCCCATCCTCACCCATCTCACCATAACACAGACAACAACGCCCAGTGCAAAACTCGACAAGCACTCATAAATTTATAAGACTTCCTTCCCACCTCTTCCAGCAAAAGCAGCAAAACAGAGAAAAACAGCGGGGCTGGGTGCCACGGCCAACAAAAGAGCCCATTAATCTCACGGGTGCCGCAGCTCCTGGAAATCTGCATCTGCCATCAAACTTGGGCGCTGATTTTTCCAGTCGTTACATAACCTGCTTATTGTTTTAAAGCGCTCAAGTTCTCGCCGAGTAATTTATTTTCAATATCTTTATCAACAAATTTCAGTGGGAACAAAAGTTTTTCATTTGGCGGCTGCTTATAGGACGATCTTATCGCTCGCAATCTTATACAGGCTCTTTCAACAAGGTCTTAAAGCGCTTTATCTGCCGGGTTCCTGGTAGCAAAATATGATTGAAATGTTCTATTTATGCTCACTGGATTAAGGAGATGTTGCAAAACTGCACAAAAAAAAACCTGGCAGATGTAAGCAAGGTATTACAGCTGCTCAGGCTGTTAAGATCTGAGGGGAAAGATCAATATGTGTTTGTGCTGTTTTACTGAAGTTGTGCCTAAAAAAGGGGGGGGGGAGGAAGTATATTGAAGTACACCACTGAGAAGCGATGCCCAAACTTAAGTACAAAAAGATAAACTCCACTTTATTATTGATGCTGAAATTTTATTCCGTGCGCTCCCAAGCATATTAACCAGGAGGATGCTCACGGGAACGAGAGCGATGACAATTGGGAAAAGCTCCTTTTCTCTTTTTTTTCCCTTTAATAGAAAAGAAGCCCAGCACCTCCGGAACACCTGCCCTCACCGGGTGATATTTCAAAGCTATTTTTCTAAGATAGTTTTCTCTTTAATTACTGTTAGGATAAATAGCGGAAGCTGCGGTTTCCAGGTGAGGAGGTGACGCTGGATGATGCAGGGGATGGATGGCAGGAGGCTGTGGGGCTGCCCCACGTGCAGCCGCGTGCCAAGGGGCAGCGGGACCCCCCCTGGGGGAGCGCAGCCGGACAAAAGCTGGGATGCAGGCAGGCCCCTCACAAGCTGCAGGCAATTAAAAAGGCCCGTAAATGCCCCGCAAAAAGCACTTCAAAGGGACAGTAATTCCAGGCTCGGCCAGTCGAGACCGCGCGGTGTAAAAATTATGAGG
Source organism: Lagopus leucura (assembly GCF_019238085.1). Classification (NCBI taxonomy): domain Eukaryota; kingdom Metazoa; phylum Chordata; class Aves; order Galliformes; family Phasianidae; genus Lagopus; species Lagopus leucura. Next base: position 4,478,523 of record NW_024962283.1, read on the forward strand.
TTTCCCCACGGGGTGCTTTGTGTGAAAAGGATGGGGCTGGTGGCAAAGGGGACGTGGGGCAGCCTGCGTCCCCACCCCACCATGGCACCGCTACACAAAACCCATCCCCTTCCATTTCGCTTTGATACGCTTCCCTTCCCCAGCAGCCCCCCTCCGCCTCCCCAAAACACAGCCCCCCTCCCCACAGAACCCAATGCAGGGAAAGCTCTCCCCTCACCCTGCAGCCCCTTCCTCTCAGAGCGACATGCATGAATTTGGGACATTTGATTACTTTTAAGTATATATTTTTTCCCTCAAATAGACTGAATACAATGGTTAGGAAATTTGACAGAAAACTATTCTGAGCCATTTATTGCCTTAATACGCACCTTTGTCCAACAGGCAGTTTTGACAAGAGCGATAAATTCCAAATTTATGTCAACAGAGCATATGTTGAACACCTCATTTCTGAGCTAAAGCGGCATGCTGCCCCATAAATCACAGTTCTGTTTGAAATGAAAGTAGATTACAGGCCTGTGTTATTGAGCAGTTAGAGCTATAGTCATATAAATCAGAACTTTTAACTCTAGGCGATCCGTTGTGCAATTAACTAAAGGGTACTTTGTCATTTCAAGGCTTGTGCACAGACTTGGCAGGACGCACGGCTACCGGGGAAAGGCAGGGAAGAAGGGAAAAAAAAAAAGCCTCACTGGCAAGGAAAGGCTGCAGCAGCATGGAGTTTTGCTAAATACCTGTTGAATGGAGAGCAAAGCTCCAGCCCCAGCCCCATGCGCTCGCTGACATGCAGCCAGGGCTCCCAGGGTCACCTCCAAGATGGAAATAGACACACACATCCATCGGCACAAACAGCCCCGGCGCGGGGCTCTGCGGAGCGCCAGGAAACGCTGCTGGAGCCCGGCTAATAAATAAAGGCGAGGTGACACACACAGCAAGGTTAAGCGCTTGCTTCCCACTCTGCAGGGCGCACAGCCTTGCCCCGACCCGCTGTCAGCAGAGCAGCCCCAGCAGCTGCTTGTCCCCTCTGATATTTGCACGCAGAGCTTTCCGTCACATCTGACTCTCCATGGGGAAAAACAGAGTGGCACGGGGGCAAAGCCCTTCGCTTTGGGTCTCCTCGATTCTAGGGCTGCGCCCAGAGACTTCCCCAGTAAAACCCCTGGCCCAGGATTGATTGCTCCAGCAACCTTGCCAGCGTCCCTCTGCAATGAAAAGCTGCATCAGTTTCCTCCATCTCGGCCGCTGCAGAGGTCAGCTGGCAACAATAACTTCTCAGCAATAAACACTGCGCCAGGCGCACGCGCTCTGGAGGAGCAGGTTGGCTGTTGTGCCTTGTGCTGGGCAGAGAAAGTAGAAAATGAGAAAAAAACCAAGGAGATGGCAGCATGCGGTAGCTTCTCCCCATAGATGTCCCAGGGCTGAGCAAAACAGATGTGATGCTATGCATAAAGACACTGATGGGGCAGCCAGCTCACTGAAAATCACATGGACACTACGAAATCATGGAATCACAAAGGTTGGAAAAGACCTCTAAGATCACCCAGTCCAACCATCCACCAATAACATCACTAAACCGTGTCCCTCAGGGCCACATCTCCATGGCTCCTGAGCACCTCCAGGGATGGTGACCCCACCATCTCCTTGGGCAGCCTGTGCCAACGATCGCTCTTTCAGAGAAGAAGTTTTCCCTAATATCCCACCTGAGCCTCCCCTGGTGCAACTCGGTGCTGTTCCCTCTCATCTTACTGCTGCAAACACCACGGAGAGATCAGGATGCATCAGTGACATCTCAGAGACCTACTGCACTAAAAGCAAAGTAAAAATACACATTAACACAACGTTAAGAGTCTTGCACTGACTTGAAAGAGAAAAAGCACAGAAAGAAATCCACCCTTCTGCATTTCACAGATGCTCCTTATGCTTCGTCTGTGCAACAGTCAGAAATCCCAGTGCCGTGCCCAAAGCACTGAACCTCAGCACCTCATGCATTTCCCTGGTGCTCAGTGCACGTGTCCGGACTGGAGCACGGCAGCAGCATCTCACAGCCCTGTGCACGGCGCTGTGAGAGGCGGAGGAGCTGCTGCAATTGCGCGTGAGAGCTGGAAGGTTACCACCCCTGTAAGTAGCAGCACTATAAAAAGATTCAGACACTAAGTATTTCCTTTCCTATAAAATATTCATTGCCGTATGTGAGAGCCAAGCAGCAGAAACCTCAAGCATTTCTAACTTTGTACTGCAGTAATAACAGAGTTTTATAGGAACCTTCTGATTTTATTTATATCAGGCTATAAATACGTTGTTCCATCAGATGCGGAACCGTCGGCTGCTGTGTTCCCTTCCTGCTGCAAACAACGCACATAAAGCGCAAGGTGGACGGCACAGGACCGGCGTGGCTCAGCATCCCAAATGAAATCAGGTTAAATAACTCGGAAGAAAAAAAACAAACCAGCAATTCCATAACAGGTTCACTCGCATTCCTTCGTGCTCCTCGCCGAGAGCACCAGCAATATCTCCGTGGGGTGAGCTCACTTATCCTAATAACACCAATCACCTGTCAGTGCACACGCAGCTGAGCTCACAGCGTGCCAGATGTGCCTCCTGGCCCCAAATTCCCCCTTTGCTTCTCAGCACCAATCCTGCCCCACCAGCACCGTGCCCACCCCACGGCTCCATTGCATCCCTGAGAGCACTGGGCGATGGCTTTGGTGCAGGAGACCATCAGGGGATGCTTGTTTTTTTCACCTGCACCCCTCTTGCCCCAGCAAATCAATATGAAAATCAATTAATCTGCTGATATATTTTATCAGGATCCACACGGCGATGCCACATCTCATTTACAGCAGGGACCTCGTGGAGAACCAAGGTCACCAGGTGGATCGCAGGCAACAAAACCCACATTCTATATTGGCTGCAAATAGAAAAGGGAATGAAATTGGGAGCAGAGATAAGGAAGGAGGCCGGGGATGCAACGATAACCGCACAGGGAGAGCATGGTGCCAGCTTGGCTCACCAAGCTTGCCTAAATAGAAAGCAATCTGTGAAGGATGGGGGCACGCACCCATGGGCAGCAGTGATGCAGAAGTGGAGGCAGCAGCCAATGGCTGCTTACAGCTGGTGATAAGGAGAAAGCAAGTGCATGCACCTCAGATCAGAGTGTTACATCTGCAGCTCAGCTCAATGACATCCAACCGCGTGCCGGCTGGAGCCGATGGCACCGCTGCAATGCTGCCAGGGCCCTCATCTCCAAACACAGCAGATTAAAATAGCAGAAAGAGCTATTAAGGGTGTAAGGAAAGGGGGGAAGGGAGCAGAGTCCTTCCTCTTGGTTTAACAGATTTAAAAAGCAGAAAAAAAAAAAAAAAGTTGCCCTCAAACCGCCATTGCACTTCTAAATAAAACCTCATGGGCGCGGGAAATAAAGATTTTACTATTTCTAAATTAATAAAGAAGGAAATAAGGGGGTGGGCAGAGGAGAGAGCTATCAATACAGGGCACTAAAACCCAGTGCCCGTGTGATATTTGTGATGAAGAAACTCATCATTGCAGCTTCAAGAGGACGCTGACCTCATCACACCAACACGCCGACACTTCCTCTTCTGTCTCAAGAAGTTGAGAAACAGATCCCTCCTGCTTTGCCTCATCTTACATGAAAAAAAACACAACCCAACAAACCAAAAGATGCTCAAAGCGTGCTGCCTGCCTTTCTTTTTTTAAATCCTGCATGTGCTAAAGTGCTGTGGAAGGGAAGGGACTGTCCCAGCACGCTGTGCGCCCAAGACAGCACACGCAGCAGCACCTTTATCCACCCTGCTGCCTCCTGGGGACTTCCAGTCCTATGAACCCACACCAGAGGACAAAGGAAAACAGGCAACAGAGCAGAGGACTAAAGATATTTCATTTATCTCCTCGTGTGTTCTGGAATGACGCTTTGGATGTGACTCCTGCATGTCACCAAGGGCACGAAAGTCACAAGTGGTTGAAGCAGCCCTACTGCTTAACAGGGCCATGCCACCAGCAGGGACACAGTTAGTGGGCATGGTGGGGCTGGATGAGGTGTTTTCCAACCTCAATGATTGTATGATCTCCATCGTACCACTCTGACAGCACCTCAGAGCAACGCCAAAACATTAGAAAAGGCACCCAAGTCTCCATCCAACTGCTAAAGGATTTGAAATTGGAGATCAACCCCATTTTGAGCTCTGAGTACTTTTCCATGCTCGCGTTAGCTGCACTTGGCACTTGGTGATATTCACCTTGAAAATCCAATACCTCCCTGCCTGTTCTTGGGTTTTACAAACTGATGGAATAACACCAACCCCTGTGCCAAGCACTGCCACGGGGATCCATCCCCAGCCCAATCACTGCCCATGGCTGTTGCAGCAAAGCCCTGGACTGTGGGCATAAAGCAATTCCTGGGCACCAGCAGGCTGAGCGTGCGAGCACCGATGGGTTAATGCATCCTGATTCACAGAGCCCTGCTTAGAATAGCCAATGCTAATTTGGCAGTCCAAAACCATCGTCCATATTCTTCGGGCATCCAGTGACACTGATGTATTGAAAAATAAAAGAATAGTGTTTGCTTGCATGGGTTACACTGACCCTGCAGCGCTGCGCTTGGCATAACACTTGTTTTGACTCGTAAGTTGAGCAAACATGACATGGATGTCAGAGATGTCAAAGAGAGAACCAGAGGAACTTATTTTTAAAAATACAGAATTTCAACAACAACAAAAAAGCAAAGTGACCTTAAAGCTGAATACATCTGCTGCAGCAACGGAGTGATTATTCACATGTTTTGATTCCTAATTCAGAAATAATAAGTGGTTCATGGGTTCCAAGTTTAAAAATATATTCATCATCTGGTCTCCCTAGCAGCATGGATCCCATTGGAGCAGCCTGCAAGTTGTGAAGTGCTAGGTTTGTCCTTCCACTGCTTTCAACCAGGAGTGCTGGAACACGGGGACACGCTAAGCAAGGCTGTTCCAAGCAGTGCTGTGCCTTGGGACCAGGCTGCTGGGGAAGCTCTGGACTTCTGGAGACAGAGGCTGGAAGCCCAGCTTGTACGTGAAGCCTGCAAGTACTTCAGGTTTTGGCAAAGCAGCCAGGAGAGCGCAGGGCTCCTTAAATAAGAGCCCCGCAGCTCCTAATTGCCCAGATGTCCCACTTCAGAGGCAGAAGGTAATGGTTCTGGCATGACTTCAGATGCTTAGTGCCATTAATTATACACAAGAGCTTGTCCTGCTTGTGTGATGCACACAGACTGGTCCCGGGCTGCCCACAGGCACAAGGCTGACACCCCCCATCTGATGCTGAATGGACCCCGTGGGATCCATCCTGCCATGGCAGCACCATGCCAGTGCCTGGGGATGAGATGGCCCAACTCCACAGCGAGCCAGAAACAGGACGGAAAGAGAGAGTGAAGAAAACGAGAGGATGCTGAGCATGGCTGAAACAAAGGGGAGACTTCACCAAGAATGGAATGTGAGGGGCGGGCGGTGTTTTTTATAGTTCCATTCCCCATGCAGATGGTGCAGCCACCAGACCCAACCCACGGGGACACGGCTGGCAGTGTGTCAGCACCAGGGGTACCCCACTTCTCACCCCATCAGCTCACAGCAGCGCTCGTGCCCCCCTCCCCACTGCCAGCTCCTCTGGGGTCAGTCGTGCTGGATGAAATAAATCCATCACAAGCTCAGCTGCTCCGGCACGACAGGGAAACGTGCGTTTCCCAGCAGCTCGCCTCATTGCAGAGATGCTGATGTCCTCCCACCCCAAGCCACCATCCATCCCCAATGCATCCCATGTCATTGTTTTCTGCCCCCTGCTCCCCTCCCTTGGCAGCAGCCAGGCTGCAACCTTCACACATTCACTACAGACACACAGAAATTACAGGGAAGCGCGTTCTTTCAAACGCATGGCCCAGATCCTGGGGATTTTTATAAGGTAATCAAATATGCAATAGATTCAACAAACTAATTTCAAGAACACACCTGGGGTCCTCTGATAATGTCAGTTGTGTCTATACAGCGCAAGGATTAAAATTTCATAGAGTCATGATTTCATCAGTCACTAAACTACAAAGGATTAATTAACAGCAAGGGAAGAGCTCACGGGTTGAAAATACAGTCTTAAGGAAAATATCTATCTCTGCTCTCCAGATGTCAGCACATATACGAAGAAAGCACTTTGATGAAAACACTTTGTTATTATTAGGGACTCCAAAACATATTTTTTTTATTTTTTTTTTTTGCAGCTAGAAGGAAAGATGCCGAAATTTCATTCCTTCAGAAGACTCTTCAGCCACCCCCCCCCCAACCTCTCACCCAAGGTCCAGCCTCACCCCCATAGGGTCTTCTGGCAAAAATGTCTTCTGCAAATAAGCAGACCTCTCCATTTATACACAGGGGTGCTTCACAGGTGCAGGGGCCAATGCGTAACACTCAAGTCCATGGAAAACCACCCGAAGCACAGAGGCTAAACTTCTAAAACAAACACATCCACTCAGCCTCTCAGCACCCAGCACAGCAATTGCTGAAGTTTTTGCAGCAGTAGATAGCAGCAGGTTCCCTCCCTCCCCCCTTCCCTAGGAAGATGAATTAGCAAGCTGTCAGCAAAGGACAGCCAAAGCAGTTGTGTTTCTGTAAAGGGGCAGTGGAAGTGTCTTTGATTAATGAAACCTTAATACTTGGCTGTTACACAGCCTTTCTTCAGACAGTCCCAAAGAGATAGATACCTTCAGACAGACTTAAAACACAGAGACCTGCAAGGCTTCCCCAGAAAGGCTCCTCTCAGCCGCAGTTCGGTTTTGCTGGGGAATGAATTAATTTTTTCTTCCCTATCCTTTTGTGGCGTGCCTTCAAACAAGAGGAGGGAGGTGAAACCACAATTCCTGCCAGAAGGAGGGCTGGCAGCATCCCTCTGCAGAGCCCTCACTGGTCCCAGCGCTGGGCATGGGGGAGGAAACCCAAAGCTTTCAGAGCTCTTGCTTGTGTTCCTCTTGCCCCACCGAGACCCCTATTTTCCAGCAGATCAGTTATGTAGAAGTTGAAGTGGGGAACACTGCCCTTTATACCCATGCAAGAAAGCCCCACAGCCCAACCACAACGCATTGAACTTAGTTTCCACATCTGCTTAAGGAATCTGGGCTGGAAATACTCTGTCCGCACAGACCAACAGAAGCAGGATTGCAAATTGTTCCAAAATGCCACAAAACCAGAACCACAATTCCCAGTCATTCCTTAAATAATCAGGGCAAAGCTGATCCATGATGCAACCAGAATTACTCACTTCCAAAAAAGAGCCAGAGCTCATACTTCAGTGAGAAATAAGTAGACAAGGAGAGGGTCTGCTGACCCTGCCTGGCAGGTCTGGAGAAGCCCCATGCTGGAGCAAGAAGACAAAAAGCAACAGAGGGTACACTGGGGTACAGGCAGCCCCATGGGGCAGCACAGCCCCCTGCTGCCCTACCCACTGCTGCCTTCACCTGACTCCCTTTCATCACCTCACAAGTTCGAAAGGCTGACAAAGAACTAATTACGTCCAATTAGAAGCCAGGCGATGAGCTAGTAAATTAATGCTCCTGAACCGTGCTCAGCTGGCAAGAACCTGAACTGCCTGGAGAGAGGGGGGTGGCAGCAGGAGGGATCAGTGCACACTACGGGGCACCATCCTGGCTGGCATGGTGCACTGGGAGCCCACCTATGGCCAAGCACATTGTCACCCAACACAACCCCCAGACACCCAATGCCACCCCCAGTCACCCAACCCAAATCCCAGTGACGCAGCCCCAACTTCAGGCCACTCAACCCAACTCCCGGCCACAACTGGGAGAAGCCAAAGCCCCACATGCAGCTTGCAGCCAGCTTTGTAACCTTAATCCTTCTGGCTTTTTTTTAAGGAGATATCAGCTGTTCCCCCTGTGTGAAAGCAGAAGCTAGAAACATATTCCAACATTTTCAGGACCAGATGCCTGGAACAGAAGTGTTGTGCAGAAATCAGCGCTTCGCCCCATCCTTCCTCTCCTCTTTAAAATGCTGAGGGTCCCCCTGGCAGCAGCCAATGAATGCTCCAAGATGGCAAAAAGGAGGATGGCCAGGAGCGCCAGGTTGGAGAGAAAACTGAGAACAACGAGCACTTTTATCAGGGCTACTTGGGCAAGATCTGCAGCCACAAACCTCACGTTTTTCCAAACAAGTTCCCGAGGTGGAGAGAAACAAAATGCTTATTATCAGCGTTTCATAAGCGTGATTTCTGAAAATATTTTTCCTACGGCCAAAAAAAAAAATAGAGAAAAAAAAGAGGCGCGTGCGGCGCGGGAGAGAAAGGCGCATTGTTGGTGCAGGGCAGCGGCCGTGACTGACAGCAGGAATGAATGGGAAGGCGAATGCTTGGAACGAGTCCATCAGAAAGTCCATCTGATAGCGAAACTCTCCTAAGTAAAACACACTTTTTGGGTAATGCTATCGAATCCGGAGGTGTCAGAATAGCTCGTAGAAACCAACTCCCAGAGGAGCTGTCAATATCCCGTGGCACACGGTGGTCTCTGTATCTCATTCATAATGTTTGATTTGGCCCTGGTTCCAAAACCACAAAAACATCTGTACAGAAGGAAGCGAGCGATGCAGTGAAATCATGCTGGAAACTTTTAGCATATTTCGAGTAATCTCATGGAGGAACAATGCGGGCAGATGTCACTCACTGGAAGAACACCGAGGTCGGCGGCTCACGCCAGGGCTGTGCAGATGGGGATGGGGACAGCAAAGAGGGGGACAAGAACAAGTCGGTGCTTCTTCCTTTTATCCCCACTTTTTTGGTGAACCTGGAGGAACCTCCTCGGCGCATCCTGGCATCAGTTCCACCCCTGCTACGCCAACACCCACAGGATCGCCTTCGGCTCAGCATAATGAGTTTTACTTAGCTGAAAAGATGTTCCGCTTAAAAATAAACAGATATCTTCCCCGTTCGCCAAGAGATGACACAGCTCTCTGCAGCCAAGAGCACACGGTGTGCTCTGCCGGGACAGCACCGCTGCCCTTGTGCTCTGTGACCTCTCAGAAGAGGCTTTCTCACCATTAATTAATTTATGAACGGTTTCACCCCCCTCCCCAACATGCACAACAGGTTCCATGCAAATTCTGGAGCTTTTAAATTATACTGTTAATGAAAGCAAATAAAGGCAGTTAAAAGGCAATTTGCTCAATTGGTGTTAATATTTAAGCACAGCATGCGTAAAAATGAGACGGCAGAATTCGGTTTTTCCTGCAGAAAACTTTTTAGTCCCAGTTTTCCTTCAGGAAGGATGAAATGCACCCGGGGCGCTCCGTACGCCGCTCGCTTTTGCTTTCGCAGCCCCTCAGCATCAGGTAATGAGGCTTTTTATTAAGTAGATTTTTCACATTAGGCTCATCCGTTCCTATCACGGTGAAATTCCAATCTATAAAACGAAATCAGCTCAATCATGGCGAGATTAGAACCTACGTCCTGGGGGCAGAGGGAACAGCACGCTGCCTCCCCCCACACCCAGCCCCAGCGCTGGGACTGGGGTTATTAAAAGCTTCCCTGTCACCACCTGGCACGCTCGGTCCAGGTTTGGCAAGGATGCCTCCAAGCCAGATAGAATTTCCCCAAGCTCTCTATGTCTGATAGCAGTCCCCAGTCCCACCGCTCTGCCCTTTCCGTGATGGGGTTTTGGGGTGCCCTCACGTGCTTTGCTCCCCATGCAGCACACATCCCACTGCACGTTTTACCCTCCAATCCTGTCTCTACAAATGAAACCAGACAGTGCCGATGCTTGCCCCTGCCACGGAGTCGCTGTGAAACACACAAGTCAGAGTGCAATACGTTTTGCTCTTAACCATGATTAAAGCGTTGGCACGAAGCCCCAGGCTTTGCCATTTTTACACCTTTATCTCCTCTTTGCTCCCCAAAAGGTGCACCAATGGACAGCATCCAACCGTGCACTGCCCCAAGGGCACAGAAGGGATGGGCCATCATCCTGCCCACAAGCAGCTCTACAGGTAACCAACGGGCCCAATGCCTGCTCTGTGCGGGGCAGAGGGATGCCAAAACCACAGCATTGCCCCGAGCTGGGAAACGAGAAAACACTGCCAGAGGGCTTAAGAGAAACCACAGGGTGATCCAGCACGAAAACAAGGCACAAAACCCACAGTCCTTCTTATTTCCCTTTGTAAAACACAGGGAAAGCAGAGGGGTTTGTGTTGTACAACACAAAGGCAGGCAGCTAACAAAAATGCTCACGTTTCTGGAGCGCAGCAATAAACAACAAAGTGCGGCGAGCATTTGCCTATTAATTAAGCCCGACTCCTGGAAACACCCCGCTCTCGAGTTATGACGCTTTCGCATAAATTCACTTTCAAAACAGGCGCTGCCAGTGAATAAGAACTTGATTTCTAATGGTTGGAAATATTTTGTACACTCTGCTGCTCCCTCTGTACCCCTTTGTCGGGGCCAAGGTCTCCGAGCTAAAGCGTGTACCAAAAGACCATCTGTAGCTACCGTCTTTACAGAGAAGTTTAAATAGAAGGATGAATGAACACAGGAATTAATGAATGATAAAGCCGTATGGTCTCAGTCAGCCTCCTACGCTTGTATGTGGTATTCAAACCCTCCCAGCCTTCTGCCACAAAGAGAGGTTTCTAAGCTACAAAAAAAAAGAGAGGGAAGAAAAAAAAAAAAAAAAAGGGGGTATGTGTGCGTGCAGATTTTTAAAAACAAACCCAGCAACTTGCTCCAAAGTTCCCACAAGGTTTTCCTGCCTGGATTCGTGGAAAAAAAAATAAAAAAGCACATGTTGATCCAAAGGGGAGAAAAAAAGCGGGTGTTGCAAAAAAAAAAAAAAGAAAACACCAAAAAACAAACACCCTTTGGTATCAAAAGGAGCCCAAAACATGGGGTTTGTCGGTGCCCCTGCATGCTGTGGATGTAGCAGCCCTGGGGGAGGCTGGGCAAGCTGCACTTTGGGCAGATTTCCCTTCATGTAAGGAAACCAGGTGTTCAGAAGAGAAATCATTCAGGAAGCAAAAACTGTCAAGCACGTCTCCTTGAAGAAGTCTCCCCATGAAGTCTCTGTGCTAAAGAAGATCCTTTTGGGTAAAGAGGTCTTCAGGCTACAGTGCTAATTCATGGACTCAAGGCCCCATTTTAATCATCTCAGAAGGCCAATGTGGAACTCATTAAGCAGCTGACCCGGCTCCTCGGAGCACAAGATGTTGCCAAGTGTCAGCTGCAAGAGGGGAACCACCATCAGGTCCAGCTCTGGGTGACCCAGGGCTGTCCATAAAGCAGAATTCATGGACGTGCTGCTTCAATCCAGGCTTTGCCTGGACGCGTATCCACGCGACAGCAGGAACAGCACCCAAGGAAGCAGCGCCATGGCGGAAAGGTTCTGCAGCAGTTTCAGTCCAGCAGGATGAGTCGCCTTCCCCATCGCCTGCCCTCTTGCTCCCCCTCTCCCCCCTGCCCCCAGCCCATTTGGTACACATTAAACATGTCCATTAAAAGCTAACAAACCTTAAAAGGCCCTAATGGGTATTTTAAGTGAGGGGTCGTGGCAAGGGTGTGCTCGGGAGCGCATCCATTATAAAGCAGCTCCATAAAAAAAATGTATAATAATAAAAGATACACTGCGAGCTTGGAGCAGAGGGATGCAGGCTGAGATTTCCTCCAGGAGCTCTGTGGTGGTTGGTGACTCACTGCTGAAGGTTGCATTTGCTCTGCACTATGAATGTTAACGAAACGGGGCCGACGGTTCCCTTCCTGACCACAGGAGCTTGGAAGGACACTCCCAAATCGAGAGCTGCTCCCCTGGGGGACACCGATGGACTGCAACCCATGCATTTGTCCTCCTGCATGCCCAGCACAGGGCAAAGCAGCGTCAGCATCGTGAAAACCGGTGCTGAGGCGCAAGGACTGCAATAGGGTTTCTCATCTTGCTTTCCTACCCCTCTTCCCCTCTACCCCGAGATCTTTTGTAAGCGATGCAAAAGCACTTGCTCCAGCGCTCGGGCTGCAGAAGAAAAGATGATATGGCTCATTATGCTGTTTGCGGGAGATTAAAAGGTGACATTCAGGGAAAGACAAAGAACCAGATGGAATCACCTACTGTTTGCTAAAGGGGAGCTCCTGCCAGTCCAGAAATATTAACAAGGTAAACTGAGGATCAAAAGCTCACCATCTCTCTGGTTCCTATTCAGGATCCCCTTTTGTTCCAGGGGCTGTTGGGGGGATCGCTCCTCTCTCAAATAATCTGCAGCCGCAAAGGTTAACGCGCCCACGTAAAAAGCCCGGCGCAATATTAGAATGCTACTTTTATTTTAAAAGCCATCATGTGTAAAGCATTAGCGTTTTGGAAATTGCATTCTTGAGTTAATTAAATGGACAATCTTTTATACATAAAAAGTGAAAGAAAGCAATTAAAAGCTAAACGAAGAGAAACTGCCTTTTCATAGCCGCGCCAGCGCTACCCCGCTCCCTTTGTATTAACTTCTCCCGAGCGCGCGTCTCAATGGTGCCACTGTCCAAACGCGCTGTTTATAGCACCCTTGGCGACAGTTTGAACGGTGTTTGTCTTCCTTCTAAGTTTACCTACGAGATTTAACATAACAAAAACCCTCGCTTGGGCAGCGTTTTGCAAACAAACAAGGAAGGCACGGAGCTCTGCAGCAACTCCGGGTTGTTACTGCAGACATTGAGCCCTGCCAGTCCCGGTGCTGCGTGTCTCCATGGGGTTGGGGCTGTCCCATGGGTGCCCAACGGTGCTCACATGCAGCATTGCCCTGCTCGGTATGACACAGCACATGTAAACTGTTCTATATGCATCCTATCACCACCCGCAATAACGAGCTAGATTCACTGTGCCTGTATTTACGGCTATCTAGAAGCAAATCTGTGGTTTCTTTCCTAGGGTGATAGAGATGGATAAAGTGTAACTTCCCCATAACAAATGACAGGCAACAAATTTCCATACGCTGCCTCTGTTTGCCAATATTGAAGTCTGACAGTATACCCGACTGCTTTTAACTTCATAAACACTGGCTGTGCTCCAGCTTGCCAAGGGGAAGGCAGTGGAGGAGCACAGGGCGCCGGCTGAGCATCACACAGCACAGCTCCAGAGCCGACCTTCTCCAGACCAATGCTGGGAAGCCAGCAGGGAGGGAAAGGAGCCATGCTTCCAGCTTCCCTTCTGCCAAGTGCTGTATCCGAAATGGAGCACAGTAAGGAATGGCCAGCAGCCAGGAGCTCTGCTTTTCAGGATTTTTTGATCGCTCTTACAGTGACGGGTTTGCTAAGGAATCTAACTGCATACAGAGGGTAATTGCTAGCGCTGTAAAATAGCGAGAGGGCAACAATATTTAGAGAAGGATGAGGCAGAAACCTTCCCTTCTGCAATCTCCCTAATTGCTCACAGCGATGCTAACCAAAGACCTCATTTTCTCCCTTGCAAGAAGAGCCAGAAGTCAACTTCCAGGAGCATGCAGCTCCATTCCCCCTCCTCATACCCAGGCACCCACGGGAATCATACACGCTCATTTCATAGATTTCCTACAAAGAGAGACATTTACTGCTAGCAATGGTGGGAAAACCAGCAGTCACTATCTTTACTGCAGTAAAAACCTGACCTTCAGTTTTAGGAAGGAGGTAAAGTTCACTATTGATTAGACCCACCGTAAGCTGTTTATAATTACTATTATCTCTGACTTAATCTTGTAAGAGGTCAACAGTTTTACAAAAATCTTGCAAGTCGTGCCTTTTACCTCCCAACTTCATATCTGGGTCAAAAGGTCAATTACTTCAGCTTGCTAACTTTAGATTTAAAAAAAAAAAAGAAGTGAGTCATGCAGACAGATTTCCCCTTTAATTCCTGTATTGTTCTTTCTCTCTCTGCACTTCTGGCTTTTCAAATGAATGCACCAATGAGAGCAGGGGCTCTGATTTTGTTCTACCACTGCTGCAATGGGTGATCATGGCTATTCCTCGTGGAGATGGCCATGTTGGACATTCCTCTCCCTCCAGAGGTGATTTCTCACCTGGAAGGAGCATTGTAAGAAGCATCTGGTGATGTACAGCATCCCTCCTCAAGGTTACAGCCAATCCCACATGCTGGCTCCCATCACAGAATCACAGAATCACAGAATCACAGAATCACAGAATCACAGAATCACAGAATTGTAGGGGTTGGAAGGGACCTCCAGAGATCATCGAGTCCAACCCCCCTGCCAAAGCAGGTTCCCTACACCAGGTCAATCATGCATGGCTGGACCTCTGAAGTCAACAGAAGGAATTTCCTGCACTTCCACAGTGCTGATCCCAGCCCAGAAATGTGGTAGAGGCTGAGCCTCGGCTGGATGGAAGGTGCTCATGGCACGAGGCTGTCCTGCATCAGAACCCAGGGACAGATCCTCCATGCTGCTCCCCTGCATCACTAAATATCAGCATCTCCCACAGAGCCACCTCCCTTCCCAGACGCATTACGGGAGCACTTAAAACCAAGGGCAGGGGCCAAGGAGAAGCCCTGGAGACAGCAGAGGCCGCATCCCAACCCCTCATCCCACACAGTCCAACAGCATCACTCACATTATTTTACCACTCGCCTCTCCCCCGTGACGGGAGGCAGCGGGCGGCTGTCAGACAGCCCTGTTCTGCACGTGTAACACCGCACGGAGGGAGCAAAAATCAATAGCTGCTGTTGCACCTTCTCCTGTAAGATCATGACTCTGTTTCAGGAGGATACGAGCCTCCGAAGCGCAGCCTTGGCAAACAGAACATTGCTCAACTGTTCTGCAGGCAGGTGTCATAAACAAGCAGGCACATGGCAAACATATTGATTTCCCGGACCTTATCGCGCAGCAACCAGTGCTCAGTTACCAGGCTACTTTAATATGTAATTTACTGCGAGAAGGGAGAGCGAGACTGAGGGTGTCTGAAATATTTACTGTAGAATCGACGGGAAGGTTGAATGCGTGCGGGCTGCAGGCAAACGGAGGCGAGGGGCGCATCGCAGCCATCAGTATTTCCCAACTATCCAAAAAGCCCCTCTCCACCACGACAAACTGTTTACACAGATGCTATTAATCTTCTTCTGCAACTGTTTACGCTATGAAAATATAGTAGTCTCAGCTGCCCGGGCTCTCCATCACCTTCATTTAAATTCAGATGCTTAATTTCTGTCAAAACAGAACCCACCGAAATTATTGCCATCCATTTCTCGCGCTCGGTTTGCCTTGTGATCCCACTGCCCACCCCACAAAGCAGGAAACTGTGGGAAGGTATTGGAATTTGGATGCTGTTTCTGATCTATTCCAGCCTACCTGGGAACAGCCATGAGAGCAAAGACTGAAAGCACCCTTTTTACAGATGCTGCAGTGCTCAGCTCTATCTCCACCTTCTCGCATCTCGCTCTACCAGACTGGCACTAAACTTCACCACTTCACCCTGACCTGGAGGAGCTGCTCTGCTGTGGTGTCACAGCCATCACTACCTGCACTGTATTAACCCGGATTGAAAAAACACCATCACCCATCGGGTCATGAAAGTACAGCTCTTCAGTGCTGCTGAGCAAACAGCTGAAGATAACGTAATGTGTAATGCACCAAATGCAACCCTTGCTTTCAGAGTAGTTCATGAATCCAGCATCAGGCACAAGAGATCATATAACAAGCCTGTTATAAACCTCAGCTATACCTGGCATGCATTATTACACATAGATAGGCAGATAAACATGGGACAGCCCCCACGACGTGCACCCAAAAGCACCGACTGGTCTACCAGTGTAGGGACAGAGTCAGCGCCTACAACAGGACAGCATTACTGCAAGAACGGGCTGCTGGAGGATCACACCTGCAGACAGCGACTTCCAATTCAATAAAAACACAACCGCCTACGAATAGTTGGGTATGAAAGCCAGCAGGGCTGCCTCACAGCTGCAGAGGTACAGCAGGAGGAGGAATGCTTTCCTCCATGCAACAACACTTGGGCAATCTCGCATTTAAGAGCGATTTGCAAACGCAGCGCTGGCAGATGCTTTGGTTGCACCTATTAGAGTTTGCATTTTCATAGCACAAACTTTTTAAAAATCCCTTTTATACAGTGTCTTTAAGTAGATCTTTTGGAATTTACAAGATAAATACTGGTAATTTGATTCTTATCTTCTTCAAATCCAATTCTAAGCCAATTCTGTGTAAAGGACACTAATTATAGCCTGCAGGGAAAGAAAAGGTAACCTATCAGCGAGAATACACTTGAAACATTTAAAAGGGTACGGGACATTGAAAAGTTAAATAGATTTCAAAGCTGCTCTTGCAGGAACAATAATTTGTTATGTGAGAATTCTCCTCCGCATGATTTCTCTCCCTCGTATGGGATTTTTTTGTGATCATCTCAGCGCTGCACTGAAAACAACCTCAGTCGGTTTTGCATCTAGTTTGGGAGCACTTTGTTTGCAGATCTTAAGACAGTCCCATCTCTCTGAGAGCAAAGCTAAGTACGGATAACAATAAGAACAATCAAATCTTTATGCAAAGACAGACGCATTAATTTTTCACCCCTCTTGGCACTCTTCAGAAGAATAGTCTCAAATGAGGGACTATTTTGCTTTAAAGAAAAATATGTTTCAGAGCTTCTCCTCCAGCAATATGTGCAACGTTTCAGACACACGTTTACAGCACGCTAGTTAGAAAACTGCTACCATGCAATTGCAAGGTAATGTTTTACCCTGGTTGCTCTGCAGGGAATGGCCCGCTACAATGCAAACAGACATCTTCAACCAGCCCAAGGAGGAATGCTTTGTGGTTACAACTCCATGCTCCTCTGCAGGCCTTTTTTTCCTGATGGCATTATGACAGTGAAACATTTTTGAAAGCAGAGGGCACCCCCAGGAAGAGCATTCCAAGTGCTGGGACGAATGTAAGAGGCGTTCAGGAAACATGGAGATGTGGCACACGCCGTTAGCAGATGTGGTGGTGATGGGTTGGTGGTTGGACTTGATGATCTTAGAGGTCTGTTCCAACCTTAATGATTCTGTGATGGAAAGGTCTGAGCTGATGCAGACAATAGGGCTGTACTCTGGGAGCTGAGCAGCTCTGTTGCTCCCGGTGCTGCCAGAGAGCACCCAGCCGTCGAGCACAGTGGCAGAGCTCATCAGCAACCTCTGCACAATGTTATTTGACTGTTACAGCACCTATAAAATAATAAAACCCTACTCCACAGCGCAGGTTCAGGATGTGGAATATGCTGCAGGAGGAAATAAAGGGAATGGGCCGTCCAAGCAGCACAGTGCTGGGCAGGGCTGTGGCCATAACAACAGCCCCGCAGTGACTGCACCCAGAGGTGGCAGCTCTGGGTAGCTGCCAGTGCACAAGGTCCTGTCCTGAGCCTCACAGAATCATTAGGGCTGGAAAAGGCCTCTAAGGTCATCAAGTGCAACTCCAACCCACCCCACTGTGCTCACTGTGTCCCTCAGTGCCACATCTCCATGGGCTTCTTGAACACCTCCAAGGATGGTGACTCCTCCTCCCCCCATGCATCCCTGGGCAGCCTGCTCCAGTGCCCAGCCACTCTTTGGAGAAGAAACTGTTCCTGACATCCAGCCTGAACCTCTCCTGATGCAATGTGAGGCCATCACCTCCCATCCTATCATTAAATGCCCAAATGCTCATTATCCAATCCCTCCTTTGTTCACAACTTCAGAATGTTGCAGGTAGGGATGTTCTCAGTCTGACATTACAGCATTTTCAGTGAGCTGCGCCCAGTGCGTGGCCAACCCCAATGCAACCCTGCAGCTGCTCCTGCAGCTCACAAAGCAGGCTCTTCTTTTTTCTTTTTTTTTTTTCCCCCCCCAAAATCATGTATGCAAACATTTCCTATTTCTCTGCTTCCATGATTCAGTAATTCAAGCTTAAGCAATAAGAAGTGCAGTAATCCACATATTTGTGTGAAATAATAGTAAATTCATGCCTTCAATGGCTTTGGAGTGCTATGCTATTAAGACATTTTCCTTTTCTCACATTGAAGGCAAAATACAGTTATTTCAAAACGGTGAAAGAATCAGCTCATTAGTTAATAACGAGGAAAATAAATCCTACCAAGGGAGAGTGCAGTGGATGGAGAATAATGCAGGAACTGAGTCGACATGCAGAAAGAAGAGAAAAACCAACCCATGCACAACATGTTGCTGCTTTCTGCCTGTAAAATATCTGAATCCAACAGGAGGGTGGGGGGGGGGAGGGTGGAAACAGGCACAGTTCAGCCTTTGGTTTGGTCCTTTTCAATACAGCTCCATCACAGCATAACAGGCGCCTTGCAAAGGCAAATTTATTTAGATGGTGAGGAGATGCCAGCGCAGCCTGGGTTTATCACAGAGCTAATGGATGGAAAAGCAGCCAAAAAAGACAACACCGTGCCAATGGCTCATCAAGAAGAGAACCCAAACCCCCTGGCACTGAACATCGGTCCTTGTCTGCTTGCTCCCGGTTTCATGCAGGGGATTGAGCACCGAAGATGCAAAAAAAACCCCAAACCCCAACATTCACAGCCTGAACATTCGAGAAATTTCAGCAAACCAGACCAAAAAGCACAACACAATGACCCGTGAGACCTGTGCTACACACAGCGCTGTGTGGGGCTTTTTTTGTTGTTTTCTTGCGTTGTAATTCTGGCAGGAAGAAAGTCTCCATTACTCACTTTAGGTCAGTGATTCTTATCAGTCCCCACCAACTGCATTTGTGGGCAGCACCGAACATCCAAGCAAACGAAGGGGGGTGGGAGGGAGGAGAGAAAAACAAACTGCGTTCGCCTCTTGTCCTTGGCCTGCACTACCTGACCACTGTCACGAGGCGAGCAGACGGGCTGCGGTGCATTCATACCTGTGGCCACACAATGAGGCACTGTGTGTGCTTTTGATGACCCCCTCCCCAACACACGTATCACTATCAGGAAGCTGGCCATGGCTTCTGTTCACTTAGCAACAAAGGGTGCTAATTAGGGAGCTGCTTTCCACCTCGAGCGGGTGGAGGATGCTGCCTGTGGCGGGGCTGGATAGGGACACTGGTGCTGGGATGGAGATGTTGGTACCATGATGCTGATAGCCCTACCCTGACCATACACTGAACCCAGTGCTCTGAGCTGCCCGGCTCTTCTCTTTTGCTGTCTTCTCCTGTTTTTGTTGGATGAATCCCTTCTGGAATCATGAGGTCGGGCTTCATCCTGTGCAAAGCAGTGGCAGCGCAGCCCCCTTCCCATGCACATCCCAGCACCTGCTCTGGGGCAGCCCATCTCAGCTCCTACCCCAATAAATAATGCATCGGCCAGCCCTAATTAACACAAGGGAAGGATGATATACATTTCTTCGTTGCTTTAAGTTACATTTGGTTAGACACTGAGGGAAGAGCTGCCTCTAGCTAAAGGGTCAGATAAGCCAGAAATCAATACCAGCGACTGCCTCTGCATCCTTAAATCTCACACCCCATGCTGCCAGCACAGTGCTGGGGAGCTGAGGGTGCCCCACTTCCCACAGGGCCCTCCACCCCCAAAATGCAAAAAAAAGCCTTAAAACTACTGAAAAACTGCCTGTCACCCGAGTTCAAATGAACCAAAATGCCTGAGGACAGCAAGATGAAATAAGATAATGCCCTCCAACTTTGCCCTACAAGAAGAGACAAAGCCCCCCACATAGGCTCCTGCTTAAAAATAACAGCGAGTTATCACTTTTTTCTCCCAGTGAGAAAGTCCTGGGATTAAATTTTTCCCCTTAAAGATCCCTCTGGAGGGAATCAGGGCTCCTGCCGACTGACCCGCAGCCAAGAGATGGCCACAGGTGGATGTGCCCAAAGATGCTCTGCATGCCAAAAGCCCCCCAGCAGCCACACGGCCCCTCTCCTTCGCAGAAGCGCTGTCACCACTTTGGATATTTTCTAAGAAAAAGGAGGAAGGAAGAAAGAAAAGAGGAAGTCACTCTGTTACTGGTAAAAAAATACATATATATTAAAAACAAAACAAAACCAAAAAAAAAAAAAAAAAAAAAAAAAAGCCGAATAAGAAAGTAAAGAAAGATTTGGTTCTGAGCCCTTCATCTTTTCACAGAAAGAGGCCCCATGGTTGGAGGACGTGCTCTGTGCCCACTGCCCACAGCCCAGAGCACAGCCCAGCCCCAGCGCTGCGCCGCTGCATGGCTCTCCCACGCACAGCCCCGCTGCTGCACAGCACTCAGCGACCGCAGCCCGTGCCCAGCCTGAGATAAAGCACCCGGCCCCACTGCCAGCTGCAGCTCAGCCCCACGGAGCGATCCCAGAGATGGGGGTTTGTGGCACAGCTTTGCTTCAAGGCGCAGCTTGATTTGAGTGTCACCTTCTGATGCTGACAGCGGATACTGAAAGCGGGGTGACAGTGAAAGCGTGAGGTTTGCAGAGCGAGGTCTGCTGCCAGAGATCACAGAATCGTTCAGGTTGGAGAAGACCTCTCAGATCCTCCAAGCCCATCCCACCGTGCCCACTGACCACATCTCTCAGTGCCACATCCCACGGTTCTGCAACACCTCCAAGGACAGACCTCTCCAGCTCCCTGGGCAGCTGTGCCAACGGTTGCTCTTTTGGAAAAGAAACGTTTCCTAACATCCAACCTGAATCTCCTGTGGTACAGCTTAAGGCCATCACCTCCCAGCACTGTATTCCCATTAAGACAGCGGGGCTCACATTCACCCCAGACTAGAGCAGCCATGAAGAGCAAGGCAGGGCTCCCAACACCACCACCTTCCACACCACTCAAAGCCCCATCAAACCCATGGGAACCTCAGACCTGCTAACCGAAAAACCAACAGGATGGAGTGAAATCTGGAAATGCCTTAGCTGTTCCGAAAGCCTTTTGCTCTCGTGTGTGTGCACTTCCAAGAAGCCCAGGTGGGTTTTGTTGCATCTGTTTTAACATGTATTACGTGCTGTGGTTAAATCTAATTTCTTAGATTCACAGTATTCGTGGGTTTACCCTGAACACTCCAAAATTAGTACAACCTGCCTTTAAATACCATAATAAAAAGCACATAGTAAGCACTTAGCCTTTATTTATGTCATCAATGGTTTCAAGGAGGATGAATCACACTTCCTCCTTAACACTCCTTTCTAATATCATTTACTATAAATAATGCACAGAGAAAAGAAGGAGGGATGGTGACAGAGGGCAAAGTGCACTGAGCTCACTGCCAGCACGCTGTCCCCAAACTTGGTGGCACAAAATCACTTTGGACCTGCAAGGAGAGTGCGTCCGCTGTACAGCACATCAACAGAAACCTTAAAACAAGATCAAGTGCTAAGCGATGGTTCTGTAGTTTTGCACATGTGTGCATAAATACACATACATGGGTGTGTATATATATATATACACATAGATAGATGGGTGTATGGAAATATACACACACATATAGAGATATGCTTACACAGATACACATGCAAGCAAAAGCTGAATTACATCACATGTCTAAAAATGACCAGAGAAATGACTTTAAAAGCAAACACTGGCTCCAGCTTATTTCTTCGCTTTCCGTCCTTCTTGGTAAGCAGGTAATGGAAATGCTCTGGTGTTTGGGGTTTCGGGCTTTTTTAGTTTCTTTTCGTGTTTTTTTGTTTTTTTTTTTTTTTCCACTTGTTCCATTTCTGACTGCTTTATAGGTCACCCAGAGGTTCCTACCACGGCACAGCACCACGTCCCCTCTGTGTGCTGCTGGATGTGCACCCTGAGCCCCCCCCAGCCCTGGGCACCACGTGGGCACCCCACACTGACCCCTATGAGCAGAGCACGGGGTTATCAGCTCACTGATGCACCCAGATAACCACCACCCCTATGCTGACACAGGTAACACAGCCCTGCGTTCAACAGGGATTTACCACAAGCAGCTCGAGTTGCAACTGAATTATGCCCCTCTTGCTTAAATAGAGAAATATTTCCTAAATTACATATTGCCAGCTTGTTTATTAAACAACATGCCAACAAAAACAGCGACAAGATTACGAAAGTCAATGGAAAACTCAACTAGCACAGTGGGGCACGCATCCAGCCGTAATCTACTTAAAATCAGTTAAGAACACTACAGTGAAAATGATGGAGGCTGCGCTGGCTGCCATCCAGAGCACGAACACCATCGGTCCTACCACCCCAAATAGGGTTGGGTGCTGAGCAAAGTGCCCCAGCACTTCCCTCCGGTTGGAAAACGGATGGAAAGAAGGAAAAAAAAAACCACCTTTATCCGTGAACAACTGGTGGTCAAGCAGCAGCTGTTATCCCTGTAAAGGTATCTCTGCACACGAGCTGCGGAAGTGATCCGAAACGCTGCCAGTGCAAACTGGTGCTCCAAAATGATAACGGCTGTTTCAGAATCACTGCGGTGCAGATAAAGAATTATCTGGAGCCAATAACCAGGCGGCACTTCTGTGTGCCCCCCAGCAGTGCTTTACGATCAGGCTGAGGGCTCAGAACAGAAATCGGTGTCACAGAGGGATGGAAAGTCCTCGAGCTCACGAGCCCAAATTCGTGGTCCCCAACCTTCCCCACTGCCTTATTTGCATTGACTCATCGCAACGATGCAGAAAGCTCTCTCTGTTCCTCGGATGACACAAATCTCTTCTGTCTTAATTTCTGCTACATGCCACGCTCTGGGCGCCCATTGCACGGACATTTCTCAATTCCTAATCTTCACCGTAGCCAGAGAGGAAGCAAATCTCTGAACAGACAGCACAACCGGCCACGTGTGTCCTTCAAACAAACAGTAGAGCTGTGCAAAATGGAGCCATCCCATGGAGTGCAAACTCTCTTGGGCCATGCAACCCCAAAAATACAACAGCTGCCCAAAGCCACGCAGGGCAGCGGGACGGCGGTGGGCTTTGTTGCAAAGGAAAGGGTTGGAGGAGAGGGGACAGACCCCATCCCGAGCATCTGGACACCGCCTCGCTGCTAAGGTGATGCCAAATGAAGAATTAAACCCACTATAAAGCACTTAGCTGCCTAACACAGGCCGGAGAGGGGAAAAAAAATTGCAAGAAGAATGACACAATCCAGGGCTGCCCAGAAAGAAAGAATGAATGGAATAGGCTAATTTACACAGGAAGTGAGCACTTACCAGACCCTTCATCCTAACACACAAAACCCTCTGCCATATCTGGAAGCAATTACACCCAGTTAACATGATCTGCCTGCCACTAAAATTAACTGCAAACAGAAATATTTTTCACTTTTGCAACAGGAGATGCCATGGCCCCGTGTTTGGCTGCCGGGAAATATTTAGTAATTACTCATTTAAAGTCTCTCTTGAAGCTGTCAAGGGGAGAGGGGGGGAAAAGTAAAAAGAAAATTCATGCTAATTATGAGCAAAAAAGAAAACGCAGATCTTCTTACCATGCAGATATGGGCAGCAGTGTTAGGGAACGGGCAGCATCGCGGCACGGCACAGAAGGCTGCACAGAGAGCCTGCTGCAAACCTGTGCTTCTCGCAGCACTTCCATACATTGAGGGGAAAAAAAACAACCCAACAACAAAAAAGATTTGCCGGTGTCACCCTGAAACAGTGCATTCCCTGCGAGAGGGATCCTGCATGCAGCCAATAAATGCCATTTTAACAAACTGCGCTTTGCGAATGATAACAAGAAGTGAAAACTCTGCAACGCTTGCATGCCGCCGCGTGCTGCCCCACGCAGGTGCTGCCACACCAGCCAGCCAGGAGAGCTGCTGCCCGTTGCTGGGCAAGGGGAAAAAAACATCGTGGTGTTTTCTGAGGGCAGCTGCAGAGCTCTGCTTGCAGAGGCGCCGCCATCCACCACCAAGATGCGCGATAATCGACCGCCCAGCGCTGAAGCCAAAGCGAGCCGCTCCCCCTCCGCGCTCCAAGCACTGCATGGAAATGGTTAAGTCCCCCACCGAATAAATCAAAAGTTCAAGGCTGCAACATACCACAACGTATTCCCTCTCTCCTTATGACAAGAACCAGAGAAAGCCCGAAATCCCAAGCATCCTGCGCGGGGTCTCGGCTGGCACTCACAGGTTACACGCTTGGGGTCAGCGCCGCGGACCTCGGCTGCAACATTCATTTCCTGAGCAGGGCAGGTCCCCCTGCCCATAAAGCTAATAAGAGCTTCCTCGCATGGCAGCCCTGCACTGACAGAGCTACTTGTCAGCGGCCACGCAGTGGGGGAACGCTGGTTTCCATTAGGCGGTTATGATGCCAGGTGCCACTAATAAGGCCCATCAGCGAGAAACAAGAGCTGCCAAGTTGTCTTCGAACTCTGGAAATAATCACGGGCAGAGTTTGGGGGCTGCCTTTTTGTTATTTATTCTTTTTCTTCCCCCCCCCTTCTCTTTTTTTTTTTTTTTAAAAGTTTCGATTGCAGCCGACTTCAGCGGAACATAAATCACCGAATGCTTAAAATGAAATAAAAAACAACTACTGTACCCGGCTACCAAAATTAACACTAATAACATCTCACAAAGCACTTGGGATCTGATTTATCACGTTTATTGCTTTAATGGTATACTGCATCTGTTTCTCACTGTGACATGTTGAGCGGTGCCAACGTGCCTAATGGCATTAGTATTACAATGCTCAGCTAATCCACTCGAAGACAAATGGAGGTGAGGTTGGCAAGCAAAGAGCCAAAAGCAGCAATATTTCCCTACGCAGCCACTTAAGATTTGCTTCGGCACTGCTGCAGACAGAGCTGCTGGAGGTGTCCCAGTGCACGCAGTGACAAGCAGCAGCCAATGGGTCCATTCAAACCCAGGGCTTTGTTAGGGACCCGCGGTTTGTTCCACTTGGCTGCACCGCATCAAGGAGCGCAGGGATCGCATGGAGAGGCTCGAGTGTTCTGGGGAGCCAGCGGAGCCCAGTTGGCAAGGCAGTGGGCAAGCAGATCTGCTGCTCCTCTGTGCTGCACAAGCATGAAATAGAGCAAAGGTTCGGGGTTCCAGGTGACAGGGCAAACCTAACCTTAAAATCATCCACCAGAGCACGCTCAATCGTGGCACCTTCCAACCCGTGCAAAAATCAGATGTGGGAATTTGAAGAGAGGTTTCCCAAGGTATGCACTGACATGGATTTAGGGGCAGAGGAGCAGGCAAAACAGCCAAAACAGCAACAATGGAAATCGTGGTGCTGGTTATGATTTGCCTTGGACAACACTGGCACAAAGAACTTTCATTTTCCAGCTGGGCATCTCCATGTCACAGAGGGACATGTGGACAACACTGCCAGCACACAGCTCTGCTCGGGGTCGCCCCGAAGGACCACACTGTGGGTTTGGATGCTCTGCCCTTCAAACCCTTTCCCTGCAGAATGGAAGGATGATGCACTGAAGGAAAAAGGGAGAACTGTGCCACTCACAGACACCACTGAATCACATCTCCCTGACAGCTTTCTCTGCTGCTTTCGATGTGAATATATATATATATATATATGAAACATTCATTTTATAAAGTCTGAACGCATTTAACCTCACGATGACAAACTGCTCTGGATTCAGGCAGCTGCTCAGCACAGCCCTGCAGAAGCGGAGATTTTTCTTCATACAAACAAACCGGAAAAGGGCCACTGAACTACAGCTTTTTGGTCTGCAATTAGAAGCAGCAATCAATACTAACATTAGATTAAGTTTGAACTTTGTTGATCCTAGAAGGAAATCTTTTATTAAAAAAAAAAAAAAAAAAAGGAAAAAAAAATTCAAGAGTCACCAACTCAATACGCACTCAATTAGTCAAAATCATAAGCTTGGTCAACAGGGAAAACGGATCGCAAAGCGGCCGACAGCCATCCAAAAGGCACAGGGTGGCTGTGGGGCTGCTCCTGGGGTTTGGGGACCCTATGAGGACCTGCACCCCTGGGTGTTCTCTGAGCAGAACACCCAAACCAGGGCCTGGGGGAAGCACCATGGTCTTTTTTTCCCCCCACGTGCACATATTTCCCATAGGAGGCAGGGGCAGCGCTCAGAAGGTTCTCAGACTCTAAACATATATATTTATAAGCATCTAGGCATGTGTGCGTGTAAACAAACATACACACCATATGCAGTCACTCATGTAACATAAACAGACACTGTACATGTTGGGATGCTCTTGGCTCATTAAGTGCTCTCCGTGCAGAGCACTTTGGTCTCTCCTCTCCCTGCCAGGACTCCAGCACACAAAAGCCACCGAACCAAGAGCTCAGGCAGTGCCAACAGCGCTGGAAGTGCTGTATCTGCCCATCAATCCAACACCTTGAAAGCACAGGACTGGAACAAACGGATGGGCAGACCGGCACTCATCCAGCAGGAGACAGAGCAGCGGGCATCCAACTGCAGCCTGCAACACAGCTGGGGACAGGGCTGCTTCTGTGTGCCCAGGGCAGGGTTAAAAGCAAAACCACACCAACAGGCGCCCAGCAGAAAGAGGTCACCTAAAGCAGCGGCTCCGTGGTGACACCGCTGTCACTCGGCACACCCTGGGAGCAAAGCAGCAGCACGGTGCAGCTGCCACCACCTGCACAACTGCTCCAGCAGAGAGTTATAGATCCCAGCGTAGCGTGGATGCTGTTTAACAGCTCCATAAATACAATGGGATCCCACAAATCCTCTCGAAATGGTAATTTTCACCACGTATCAGAAAGCAAACACTATAAAAAAGCCACATGAAACCTTGTCTATGCACAAACTGCCTTGGATTTCGAGTTTTTTTTTTTCCCCTCCTCTTTTAAAGTTCATTTGACTGTTGCCCAACACCTTTCAACACAGACCATCTTACAAATCAGTTTAAAAACGGCTCAAAGGATTTGGCTAACTCTGAAAAGTTTACCAGCACGCAGTGACTGCACACAGCCATGGCCTCAAAGTAGGAGCGCACCAAGTTCGGCACTGCCTCAAACCATCCTTCTGGGGCTGTGCTTTTAGCGAACGCTGCTCTGCTGTGTGATCAGCCCCAAACCTCAGCAGAACACAAGGTACAGCGCGGAGCAGCAGCAGCAGCCCTGGCACAAGATCAGGATTATGAACCGGTTCCAGCATCGGTCACTGCTCTGCGCTCAGGGAGAAGGGAAGGTGCTGGTGAGCGTGGCAGAAGCCACGTTAAAATTCTCACTGAGCATTCACTGCAGCTCTCCCTTGGTGACGTTCAGCCTGCATCACCCTACGGCAAGCACGGCTGGATCCTCGTCCAAGCGAAAAGCTTTAGGCAGGCATCATCTGCCCCTCGCATGCACGCACACAGACCCCAGCTCTCCCACTTACAATGCAGGGGAACAAAGCAGAACCCTGCTGCACGAGTGCACAAAGCAGGAGGGACCCTCCGGGGCAGGGGGATGGCTGTCAGCACTGCACGGCGAGCCACGAAGCACCACCAGCTCACGGAGCTCCGCAGGGCTGAACGCTGCAGCACCAGAGTTGCAGCTGCTGCTGCTCTCACGGGGATCACCTGCACGGCCACGACCACACGGGCTGGAGCAGCCCCTGCTAGCAGCACCCTCACTGTCCCTGCGTGTGCACGACGTTGTGAGCATCGGGACTAATTAACTTGTTGATTCATTAATATTTGGAGATGATGCTCAGTTCGGGCACTTTGGGGATGCTGCGAGGAACTCTGGCAGTGTGTATCTGATAGCAGCATGCATCTGATAGCAGCACGCACCGGGAGCAGCCAGCACAGTCCCACAGGCACCGAGCACCATGGTATCCCCCGGAGCACACCCACCCCCAGCCGCCCCCTCTAGAGGATAAAAGCTGGACCTGGTGATAAAGCAATCCCAGCCTGACCTGCATGTTACTTTGGGCAAAGTGCAAATATTTCCTAAACCGTGCGACTGAGCAACACCACCAAGCTGGTGTTAAACTACAGGAGCGGCGAGCCGTGCAACGCAGCAATCCCAAACGTCATCCGGGCAGTAGGATAAGAGCACGCAGCAGGTCTCTATCTCCCCTGCAGAAACAAACCCTGCAGAGCATTGGGCACTCACACCAGGGTCAGGGGCTCAGCACAGGGTGGGAGGATCTGCAGAGCACGGAATCTGCAGCACAGATCCCTAAACTCAAACGGCAGCGACCGTATGGGGCTCTGCAGACAGCAGCCAGGGAAACCAGCGGGGTTTGTGCTAGCAAGAAACACCTACAACATCTCGAGCCTCCTCTGAGCTATCACCCCACCCAACACTCGCTGAAAGGAAGCTTCTGGCACAGCTGCCAGCCTTGAGAAAGTTAAGGTAGTTCTCCCTCTGTATGAGGCTGGAAGAGCGCACGCTGCTCCACATCCCAATTTTGGGCTCGCAGCATGGATTTGATGCTAAGCTGTTAGCACACCCAGTCAGAAATCAAAACCCACTACCAAGATCACGCCCAAGCGTCACATTCGCTTTGAGAGCAAAATACAACAACAAACAGAGGAAAAGACCTCGGCAACAGCAAAACAAGCAACCGAAGGCGCGCGTGGAGCCGGACGCAGCGAGGACTCACCGGTGCTGTTCGACGGTCTCGTTGTCCGGGAGCTCTGCCCCACACACACTGCACTGCTCGCCCACGGCTCTGCTCTCCGTTTTCATGCCGGCTGCCAACTCCCCGAGCTTACTGAACAGCTCCCTCTGAATAAAGCCCTGGGGCAGGAGCCCTCCATAAGCGCTGAAGTCCATGGACACGGCCAGGGCTGGCTGCATGTGAAGAGTGGATGTCATGGAGGGCGGCATGCTGAGCACAGAGTCACTTTTGTGGTTAGGGAGCACGGAGTAGACACCCAAAGGCTTCTCGCTCACAGCCGCGGACTGCTCCGGCCCCACCAGCATCCCCTGGGTGGCCTCGGGAGGCTGCTCTGCGCTCTCATCGCGGACGTAGTGCAGTTCGCGGGCACTTGTGATAACACTGCTGCGGGTTGGGGTGCCGGGGTCTTCCTTGCTCTTGTCATCAGATTTCTCCCCACTGGAAGCACCCGACTCCACTGGCCGTGGGCTCTCGTGGCTGGAGGCATCTTCCACCTGCATCACTTCGGTTTTGACTTCACTGGGGCCGGGGTGGCGGCCGGCAGCGTGCGGCTCCTCGGGGACGTTGTGCTGCAGGGCACCCTGCAGCAGTGACTGCCCGATGCTCATCAGGCTGTCCACCGCTGCCTTGGTGGGGCTCATGGCGGAGAGGCCAAAGGATGTGGAGACTGAGGGGCTCTGCTCCACCACAGTGCCTGGCCCGCTCTGCCCAGCCGTGCTGGCGTAGCCGCTCTCCTCGCTGGAATGCTTGGAGATGAAGAGCCCCTTGATG
This sequence comes from Lagopus leucura, assembly GCF_019238085.1. NCBI lineage: Eukaryota > Metazoa > Chordata > Aves > Galliformes > Phasianidae > Lagopus > Lagopus leucura. The sequence continues at coordinate 4,507,769 of NW_024962283.1, forward strand.
TACCTCGATTTCCTGTCCTCCTCTTCATCGGCACCTCCATCCGTCATTGTGACTTCGGCATCGTTGTCATCAGATGCCTGGATGGTCTCCAAGATCTTCAGGCACTGCTCTTCTAGATACTCTATTTCTAGGATCTCAGCTGCGTAGAGCAGGTCATCCAAGTCTTCAACCTTTGCCTGGAGGGTGGCCGTGTAAGCATACTCCAGAATCTGCTGGAAAGTCTTTGGTGAAAGGAAGTCCAGGGTGTAATGCTGACTGTTGCGGTGGAAGAGGATCTCAAACATTTTACTAGTGCAAGCTAACACCGTCCTGTGAGCGTGGAACTCCTGGCTGTCCACCATGATGACCACGTCGCACAGCGTCCCCGCCAGGCGCATCTGGTTGGCTTTGTGCAGCAGCCCCGTGGGGTGGCAGGGGTTCTGGAGCTGTATCATGCCCATCTTAGTCAAATCCATAGCGCTCCCGAGGTTCACTCATTAGGGTGCTTTACCGTCGCTCAAATCTGGGACTAGCTTTGTGTGCCGACTATCTGCGAAAACAAAAGACAGAGGGGGGGAAGAGGAGAAAAAAAAAAAAAAAAAAAAAAAAAGAGGAGGGACGGGGGAGGAGAGAAGGAGAGGGTGGTTAGCCGGAGCTCGGCGGCGGCGAGTCACGATGCTCTGAAAAGTTTGTGCGCTCGGCTCGGGGCCGGCATCCGCAGCGCTCCGGCGCTCTGAGAACTGCGGTCCCGCCGGCTGCTGCTCGGGAAGGAGAGCGGCAGCCGTAGGAGCGCATCGCCGCGCATCGCTCGGTGCGCGGAGCCTGCGAGCACGCCCAGCTGGGCACGGCACGGCAGCGGCAGGCAGCGGCGGCCGCCCCGTCCCGCCCGCAGGGCTCGGACCCGGCGCGGCGCTCATCAGGTGTAGATCGAGAGCCGCCGCGCCCAGCGCAGCTCCGCGCCCAGAGGCAGCGGAGAGCCGCCAGAGCCGCAACCGCGCATCGCTGCGGGGCGAGGAGGGGGGAAAAGAGGAGGAGAAGGACGAGAAGGAAGAAGAAGAGGACGGCAGCCCCGCGCCCGCCCGCCCGCTGCCCGCACTCACGGCGGCCGGCGGCTGCTCCGGCAGTTCGCACTGCCCGCTCTCATCGCCGCCGCCGCCGCTCGCCGCGCCGCGCAGCAAATCACCGCGGCGCCGGCCCACGGGCCGCCCCGCGCCCACGTCAGGCCGCCCCCACCCCCGAC
>NW_024962283.1:4509010-4514708 GCF_019238085.1 Lagopus leucura
GCCGCCCCGCGCCCACGTCAGGCCGCCCCCACCCCCGACGCCGCCGCCCGCACCATCTTGACTGCTGGCGCCGCCGCCCCCCCGGCCCCGCCCCGGCCCGCCCCGACGGGGGCCCCGCGCATCCTGCGCGGCCCCGCGTGCGCCGCTCCGCGGGCAGCGCCGCCGCCTGCACTCTGCCTGCACTCTGCCTGCACTCCGCCCGCTCCCTCGGGGCCGCGTTCCCCGCTCCCTCCCGGCCCCGCGGGGGCACCTTGCGACGCGACTCGGGCCCGCCCCAGCGCCCGGCGGCGGCCCGGGGCTCGAGAGCGGGGCCGGGGCGGGCGAGCGTCGGCTGCTGGACAGCGCTTGGCTCCGCCGGCCGCTGCCAACAACAAACATGGAGGAGCCGGCGGCCGCGAGGAGCCAATGAACCGGAGCCGGCGGTGGCGAGCGGCGCCCAACCGCGGGGGCTGCCCCGTACCGCTGCCCCCCGCCCGCCCCGCCGAGCCGCCGCGCTCCCGGCGCCGCGATACGGGCGGAGGCTGCCCGCCCCCCGACGGTCCCGCGGGCGGGCACACACCTACTCACCCGCCGGGACCCCCCTCAGCTCGGAACAAAAGCGCTCCCGGGGAACCGAGCCCGCGGCCCGGCTCTAAGAGCCCGCGGCGATCGAATGGAAGCGGTAGGGACGGTCACCAAAATCCAAGTTAGGGGCCCGACGCCAGCTTTCGGCTGGAAAGCTGAACGTCACGCTACACGCACGTCGCTTTGGTAAAGCTACGATTGTCCGAACCCCTTCCCCGAGCGGCACCGAGTTCGGATAGGAAGCGCGAAAAGCCGACGAGCCCGCGCCGAGCACAGAAATAGGGACCCGCAGCGCTGGGGGTGTTGGCACAGCGCACACTGGCAGTGCCCACATCGGGGACCTGCAGGGACAGGGAAGCACAGATCGCTGCTGCCAGCACTGCCTGCAGCCCGGCCCTGTCAGCTAAAATAACAAATATGGACGGCATTAGTACAAAAATCCCCTTGGGGTAAAGCAGTGCAAATGTAATCTAAGGAGAACGTTATAGGGAAGTGTGTTCATAATTATAATGGGATTTAATGTACTTTGGGACCAGATGATAGCAGTCATTTAACAAGAACGGCCTAATAACCGAGGACCCACGATGGAGGCAGTGGTGCTGGGGTTATTAGGTACATACTGCGATGCAGCATTCGCAGTGCAATGCTTCAGGATAAGGATAAGGCATCAGCCACCCCAATTTTTCAGGGGTTGCCACTCTGCCCTTTCAATTGGCAGAAAGCTGAAGTTCAGAACGCAGGCAGCCAGGATGAGAGCAATATGTTTTTTCTTTCTTAATTGCCTACGACTGCCTGCCTTCCCTCCCCCTCCACTGAAACCTACTGAAAGGGGGAAAATAGCAAAGATGGTGTGGTTTCAGGTGTTTGTTTACCCTCCTCTAACTTTTAAAAGGCTCGATTTCAGGGCTGAAATTTTAAAGACAGTTAGGGGTATGTTTTTAGTGTAGCTCACATGAAATTAAGCTGCATGAGTCCCATTAGCTATAATGGAAATCCCACGGCTAAATTCCCATGCAGCATCCTGAAAATTAACCCCCCAGTCCTTCCAGTGAACTGAAGCATTGCACTTTTTGTTGCTTCTTTTTTTAATACACATAGTAAAAGCTATTGGGTTGTTTAAGAGACTTGCTTCCTACAGCTCTTGTTTTCTCCCAGAAAGGCACTGGACTGTCAGTCCTAGGAGCAGAAATCCCACACTTCTCCAGGCTGCAGGTGCACTGTAGGTACTGGTATGCCTTATACTGTGCTGCAGTGGTTCCCAGGCTGGAGGGAGAACCAAAGCCCTTCTGGACCATGGGCTGAAGTAGCAGGAAGGCAGATGCACTCCCAGCAGCTGGGCTTGTGCTTTGATTTTGCCACCTGCATTGCAATAGCACGCCTGGAAGCTCTGCACAACCACCCCAAAAGTGAGGAGCCTCTCTCCAAAATGCTGATGTTTGCTGAACCGGGGTTAAAACCAAGAGTGGAGCAGCAGTTGGGCCCCGTGGGGATTGAGCTCATCTGCCCTTGCAGCTTCATGCCCCATGCCTGGGAAAAGCTCTCTCTAAATGCAGCGCCCTGGTGCTTTAGAGACCTCCATGGACAGCTCAGGTTTTGAATTTGGAGTCTGTCTTAGAGCTGAAAGATGAAGCAGCACACGAGAGCTGCTCGGACAGCTCATCAGAACATCTTTCCCCAGTTTGCGTTTGTCAACCAAAACCCAAAAGCAACCTCCTTCTCTTGGGGATTTCTGCTTCGCAGTGCCCTGAACAAAAGCAAACGCTGAAAACCCCTCGTCCTCCCCAAACCACAGCACAGGGCTCTCCCCCCACCCCGTTGCTCTGTCAGCACACCGGGTGCTGCTGACTCGCCCTGCTCACCAGCCCTGTTTCAGGGACAGGATGAGTCAGGCAGCACCACTCATCCTTTTTTGTACAGAGCATCCAGTGACAGCTGCAGCCCATTTGCCACATGGCCAGGGCAGACTCGTGCCTTGCTGCTCCACCACCTCCTCACACACTGCCCAGATGCTCTGCGATGCTTTCCACCACCCTTCTGCCCACACCTGTATGCACACACACACAGCAATGGCTAGCTAAACCATGCAAGCAAATTACAAGTTTTTAGGGGGATTTATGCTGCTTTCTTCCCCACTCTGACTGCTCCGCTCACCTGCGCGTACAGAGCAGGGAGAGTCCTTGCTAGCAAGGAAGTGGACTGATCATAAAACACATAAAGCAGGGAAAAAAGCCAAAATCTCTCACCCGTGACCTTAAGCAACACCTCGTTCTCTCCAACCGATGGCCTCCACATGCTGCACAGAGGAAATAGTAGGTAAAAACCCACACCTGCATCCCCCTCCCACCCCCAAAACACCAAACCCCAACACAGAAAGCTCCAGTGTTGGCCTGCAGGGATGTTCCCAGCACCCCAGCATGAGAGTTAATCGGCCATCACACCCCCCCAGGATGTTCCATTTCGCTCCCATCTCTCCCCATCAGTTTCCAATTTATTTACTTTTCTCAACTTAATCCCCACCTTGTAGTGTAACATGTTTATTAGAAAGGAACCAGCACGCTAAATGAAGCCAAGCTGGGTTCTTGTGTTAAATAGCAGTCACGCCCAAGTGGCTCTCCATGTGCCATTACTCCAAGTGATTGAGGCAATTTCTTCCTCTGCCACGAGTTTAAGTTGTAAATCTCTCAACCAGATACAGAGGCAATGATGTGCTGCCTATTGCAGTTATTATTAACCTCTGGCATTAAACTCGTGAGACTTCCATGATTTCTCTGAAAGGTCTCCACACGAATGGACCATGCAGAGTACTGCTACCCTCCCAAGGAGCTGCACCAGAACAACCCAGAGTCTCCAACCACCTCCTGTTAGAAGGCTCCAAAATGCCAATAAAAAGGGGAAAATCATCCTTGTTTGGGATGTTCAGAAAAGCAGAGGCTGCAGGGCTGCCCTCCAGCCAGCTCCACTCTGTCACCCCAAACCCTCACTCAGACAGCTGCTCTGTCTCCTCCAGCACTGGGGAGGTGCCCTTTGCAGCTACAGGGCAATGCAGCACAGACTCTTTATCTCCAACTTCACATCCCAGAGACAGATACAGTGCAACATCTACTTCTACTCACCAGGCACTAAAAGCCATAGAAGCAACACAAGCCATACCTCTACAGCTCTGCTCACCTTGGCATCCCCCTGCCTTGCTTCATTCTCCCATTACACACAGAGGGCGGTGAGGCACTGGCACAGGTTGCCCAAGGAGGCTGTGGATGCCCCATCCCTGCAGGCATTCAAGGCCAGGCTGGATGTGGCTCTGGGCAGCCTGGGCTGCTGGTTGGTGACCTGCACACAGCAGGGGTTGGAGCTGGATGAGCATTGTGCTCCTTTTCAACCCAGGCCATTCTATGATGCTATGATTACTTGGAGCACGGCTGCTGCCCACCTGAGTTGCACACAGGGTGAGGATGTGCTGACTTGACGTGCTGACTTTCCTCATCCAGAACCTGTCGGCTTTTCTATGACTGGTTTTGCTTCCTTGGCTTTTGGAGGGTTTCCCCATCTCACTGAGCTATGAAACAGTGGGACAAAGATTCCAAGTGTCGCTCAGCATTTAGGTGGGAAGGGATGAACTGCAAACTGAGATGTTTGAACTTCAATAAAAGATGCACGACTTTCCTTTAAGTTTGAGAACAGGTTTTGGGTATTCCTCCATATTTTGAGGGACTTGTAGCATCCACACTCCTGTGCACACATAGAGAGCAGTGCATGCAGGAGCACTGCAGCACGCTGTCAGGCATGTTAGCACTGCTCTGAGATAGGGTACAGCTCTGCTTCCACATGCGAGACGAGCTGACAGCTCATGAAGAGCTGATTAAATGTGTTAGACTTTAAGAAAAATACATAGACAAAGCTGTTTATGAGGAGGAGGGAAGCAAACTGCCGTGGGCCCCTGCAAGGCTGCTCAGCATGCAGCCACGGCACGTTAAGCTTCCTGTGAAACCATTGATTAGCACAAGGATCCATCTGAGCCGTTCAGATATCGGACCCGGGCGCATTGTGGCTGCACTGGGGAGCGGTGAACAGTCCTTTTATTGTGCTGCAAGTGGTGGCACAAAGGGAACCTGAGAGTCACTGAGAGGATGCAGCTGGTTTGGGGGCTCCGGCGTGAGGCAGGGGATGCAGCCTTGCGTGCTGCTGCTGCACAGGGGATGCTTCTGCACTTTGCTGAAAGTTATCTATCTTACAGTCTATGTCAGAGCAGTGCAACAACCCAGCACCACTGGCAGATTTGCTCCAGTTAATAAAGTCTGACCATCATCCTTTCCCTTTGCTTCTCCTTACACTTGCTGGCACTGAGCTCTGATAGCATCATGCAAACAGGTCAGCATATGCAGAAGGCATGGCAACAGGTACAGATAACTGCATCACCCACCTGACCACCACAGCAGCGCTGTGCAGCTCCACACACCTGAGTCGGGCTGTTGCCCACACACACAGCGGTACAAATCAGCAGTCAGGCTGACCAAATCCCCATTCCTTCTTTCTAAAAAGGCTGCTTTAAGGAGCACTGCAGCCCAATAACAAGCACGGCACAGTAAAACTCACTTTTCTGCCCAACATTGCTGCTCTAAGCACCTCTCCGAGTCAGAGCAATGTCACTCAGTGCCAGGCTCTTGTTGCTGCCATTGGGCCCCTATGGCCACACTGGGAGCAAAGTGATGTCATCGCAGCACAAGGATCGGTTCTCCTCTTGAACTGTGCATGATGGGCTTTAAGATCCAAAAGCCCAATGAAAGAAGAGAAACTGCCATTTGCCCCTTTTCCATGTGCACAATCCTTTCCTCAGCTTGCACATTTCCATTCCTGAGTCCCCCCCTACCCCACTTTGTCCAGGTTATTTATACTGTGAAGCCCTGTAAGACAATAGGGCTAATTAGTGGCTTATGGCCCTAAGCCTGCAAATACTGCGGGGATCATTGTGAGCTGTGACTCAGGACGGTGGCAGTCCAGCCCAGCCTTCCCGCATTCCTCCTCTAAATCCCCCGACACAAAAGGGAATTTATCCACAGTGACTCAGCGAAGGAGCACCAACTTTACAGCGCTGCAAAGCAAGCAGCCGGGCTTTGAACTGGTGTGTTTATGTACTCTT
>NW_024962283.1:4514808-4678739 GCF_019238085.1 Lagopus leucura
GGGGAGGCTGGCTTTGTTCAATGCACTGCGTAATTGTTTTCCCTCTTTTCTCCTTCTCTTAACCTAAGATGTTTGACATCCTGCATGGGACCAGGAGGAAGATGTGCCAGGGCTTTAAATGTCAGCCCCAACTGCATGCTGCTGAGGAGGCTGCACGCCTGCTTGGTAAAGTTCACCCTGGAAAAAAAAACACTTAAAATACAGCAGAATCGACACTGGAGCCTCACCACAGCACTGCTGGGTTGGCTCATTCCGGCCCTGGAAATATTTGATGGTCTAATAAGGTTTGTTCCACACCTTCCATCCTGCTTCTCCTCTATCTCCCAAACCGCAGCGTTGACTTTCGGTTCTCCTTAGAATTAATTCAAGCCAGGTATCATCTGCACTGCTTTGTGTGCCCCCAGGAACACAGGACAGGATCCTGCCTTGGGACAGCAACCTAAGGGGATGTTTGTTCTGTAAGGATCATGGCCAGGCTCAGGTTGGTTAGGGATCTATCACACGCTGTTCTGAGCACAAGATTAACATACCATTAACATGACTTAGAGCCTTCACTGCCTTTAAATAGTACAATTTTCAAGAGCCTCTGACTTGGGAGGTTAGATCTCACTTTTGGAACTGGCTCAGGAATACCAACAGCATTTGGCCATCCTATGGAAAGCAGCGAGCAGGGCTGAGGTACCGAGGTGATTTGTTCAGTTTCATGCTATGCGAGCAAGCCAAATATTGGATCCTGCTCACCAAGTGGACACCTTTACCCCAAATTTCATCTTTCCTCTATCAAGGGCAAAGCTCCATATCCCATTTCCAGCTGCATGACTCATCTGTTCCCCTTTCCAAAGCCATATCTGCCTGTGTGTGCATGCCAGCATGTGTGCAGGGCGCACTGCCATTTCTGACAGTGCAAACAAAAGCCCACGCTTATGGAAGCCTTTTTCACCCCTTTTCTTAACATATCTGAATGCTGAAGATTCTCACTCAATGCCTACACAGCTGGGGAAACTTGTCAGAAGGGCTCCTCCTTGTTTTCTTCCTTGCATCAGGAGTGGTTGAATCACACAGAAGCATTTCAGAAATGTAAGATGCTCTGCGTAATGAAGGTAATCCCGCCTCCAACAAGATTCCTGTTCAGCACTTTAATCATTCCTAAGACCACTCTAAAATTTATACAACTCCAGGTCTTACAAATGGGGCAGGACAAAGCCTGAAGCCAAATGTTACAGTCTTCGGTTCAAGGTTAGATATTAACTGATTTTATTTCCTTAATAATTGCCAGGAGACGCAATAAACCCTCAGTATCTTATCTACCCCAAAATTCCTAAGTGACCAAAGCCTCAGATAACGTTTGTGCATCAACACAGTTTGCAAACGACCCTTTTTGAGAGATATTTATGAACCCCTTGTGAAGGTTGGGAGATGCATTCCCCATCACTCTCTGCAGCACTTGTGGCGGAGGTGCTGCAGCACCCTCAGCCATCATGGTATGCATGCAGGAGGAAGGTTGGCTGTGCTTTCCCAAAACACCTTCCCTGCTGGGAGGGCCTCCTCAGCCTCTGAAGAATGGAAGCAAACAGTGTTGCAAAGCTGTTCCTGGGTAAGAGCAATCTGCCAGGGGCCAGAGGTTCCAAAGCATTGCTGCAAGCAGCTAAGGATGTGGATGGGTTGGAATAGCAGGGCAGTCCACGGCCATCACAGGGGCTCCAAGCACCCCAGATTCCTCTAAAGCAACTTCTCATTCCCAGCTTGCTGTTCTTCACTAATGAGCTTTTCCACCTCCATTCCTTGTGCATCAGATGTTTCGTTCACAATACAGAAAATCCCAACTCCACCACAAAGGGATCAGAATTTCATTCCTATTGCATTTTACATAAGTCCCAGTAAGAAGTTCCAGTTGCACCCAGTGCCAGCTGGAAAACGGGCCCTGGCTGGGGCTCCAACCCAGAGACCCTTAATGGGACACATTGTCAAAGCATCCCCCTCAGGATAATCAGAGGGGGGAACAAAAATTAATCACAGCTCTCACAAAAAAAAAAAAAAAGTAATTACCTCTAAGAAGTGTGAAATGAAATAAAGAAAAATTTGAAAAGCCTGAAAGCGAATAGTTTGGCGTGAATAATGTGGAACATTAACATGTCATTTTATAGCTGTTCCAGAAGGCATCACCACCACCTCCCTAACTCTCCACCAGGGCTGCAGGATTGCCTCCTTCGCAGGTTGGCCAAGCATGGTTAACCTTTGCCAATGCAACAGGGGTTGGCCAGAGCCCAGCCAGTGGGGACAGCATGTGCTCAGTGATTGTGGGATTTGCTGCCTCTAAAAGGGGCACCGAGGTTGGCAGAAAGGCAATTTTAAAATGACCATTTGGGGGAAAGACTCTGAGCGTGCAGAGAGCTTAACCCTGGTTGTGGATCAGATGTCAAGGGCAAAGGAATGGCTCAAAGTTTTGGAAACAGGATACGGAAAAGCAATTCTTCCCACCATCAGCGAATACTGCAGAGCAGAGTTCTGACCCTCCACCGTGTGTCAGACACAGGTACTGCTCCAGCCCAGCACCTGGAAGGGATGGCTCTGCCAAATCCCACAGTGCCTTGTGCAGATGGAGGGAAGGCCAAGGTTGGTATGCTTGGCTCTACTGCATAGCACAGGCTGCAATGAAGGACATAAAACTGACGGGCACCCTAAAAAATTTGGCTTTCTTTCAGACATGAAGAGGTGCTATATTGGCCAGAAGGTCAGCTCCTCACCAGCACTGCTCAAGAGATCAGAGGTGACCACAACTGCCTCTGTCCATGGATGGTGTCAGGTGGGTCACAGAGGCTCACAGGGATTGTAGTGGAACCAAAAAGTCTGATTTCATCTGTGTTGTCATCACACTTCTTTAATTTGCATTTCATCATAATAATCTGTTATATGTTCTTGCCTACTTGTTTGCCCCACAGTATCCAAGGTGAGCCAACTCAAGGCTGTCAGCTTCATTGCCATCCCCACCTCCTAATACTGCTGGAAACAGGACCCAAGTGGGGCTGCATGCTGCGTAACACCCATCTTGTTCTTCTCCCAAGCCCACTGAACAACTCCAAGACTGAGTTTGTACTCTTCCTATAGTCAGAACACCCCGCTTCACATCCCACTATTGATTGTTCTTTTCACTGGCATAACTTCACCCCTCGCAGTGTAAAAATCCACATTGTGTAAACGTGCCAGCATCCAAAGAGCTTTGATGCAGCACCCTGAACTGTTTCCACAAGGATGAAGCTCGGATTGTAACAAAGGACAAATCCCAACCATCAACTGCAACCTCCAAGAGCTGAAGATACCGCCTGAAGAGTGGTGCAAACAACAACCCAAGATATGTAAGACTGGACCTCAAGCTGCAGTAACTCTGTTCTTCTGGCAGGTGCTTGGCCATGGATAAGCCAAGAGATCACTCACATACCTAATCCCCAGGATGCTGAAATATGATGAGGAAGGGGTGAACAACAAGGGAACAGAAGATAGACTGCAAAAATCAAACGCTTCCAAGACAGCCTTCTGCTTTTGCCAGAACTGACAATTTACTCTTTTCCCCCATCAAAATGAGGCAAAGCTGCCACGGTTCTCCAGGAGGAGAAACAGAAGGCTGAGGCAGACCTTTGCCAAGAAGCACTGAACTCCTGGATGCATCCAAGCAGCACCCAGCCTGCACCAGGGACTGTATGGGTCCTCCTCCATCGTTCCTCCCAAAGCTGTTGGTGCTCAGAGGAAAAAGTGGGGAAAGGAAAAGGAATGAGTGAGAGCGCTGCCTACTGCAAATATTGACAGAACCATTATGGGCATGTATAAAACTCCCATTTGCGTTATGTGAGCATTATATTCTTTGAATACTTCTGTCTTGAGGAATTCTTTATTTTGCTATAGAAGAAAAATGTTTTCATATTCTCTCCTGCCGTTCAGACCTGCAACCCAGTGAGCCCTTTTGCCCTTGAGAGCCATAACATTATTTGTTAACATTTTTATGATGCCAAATGGTCTGTGCTAGAATGGGTGCCATTCTTTAGCTGGGAAACCATATGGCATGCCGAGTAATAAATAAGGTATTGTGATAGTTAATGAACCTAATTGCTAGCAAAGGCTTTAATACAGAGAATGTGCTGCTGAGAATTTAGCACCACATTAGAGATGCAGCAGAGCTCCTCTGACTTCTGAGGCTTAATTTAAGTTCTATATTGCAAACTCCAGAAAATAATTCCAAACCCTCCTGCTGGAAAAGCAACCTGCTGGTAGACTGTGATTATACTGAATTACTAAAATCGCAATCAATTTTATACACTCAGTTAACCCTTGCTGGGGAACTCTCCTCTCGATTTGATAGGAAGCCACTTCAAGATGTACTGGACACAAATGACTGCAAGCATTATGGTCATCATCAGGACAGTTTCTCTCCCTGCATCTCCCTCTTCTGGGAAGGAGCCTTTTAAAGCCTCTCTGTGCACCAGTCGAGCTGACTGCCAGCAAAGCAGGGAGTCAAAGCCACGATTATGGACAGTCACTGCTACTTTACGCTGTCACCAACTTATTAACTGCTGCCATCAAATCACAGCAGCCAGAAGTGGCACAAAGCACAGGTGCTGCATCTGCTTGGGAGCTCCTCTGTGAAGCACTTGCAAGAGGAGCACAAGGAAACTTGCAAGTGGAATTTTGCTTTATTTTTGGCTTCTTCAGCCCTGGAGAATGGAGGAACTCTGAGCAACAGAATCTTAGAACCACAAAATGCTTGGAGTTGGAAGCGACCTCAGAAATCATTCAGTTCCAACCCCCGTGCTGAGGGCAGGGCTGCCAACTGCTCAATTAAGCACTAGATCAGGTTGCCCGGAGCCACGTAGAGCCCTTGAACACCTCCCTGAGATTGCATGGGATCACATTTTAATGTGAAATCTCTCCACCCAGAAAACCTTTAGATGGGCGCCATGCCCGCAGAGGAGGACTGGCAATTGCCAAAATGCTGGCCATGCACGCCCTATTGCACAGTCACTGTCCCTGCCACCTTGTGCATGGGCTTTGTAAAGAAGCCAACTGAAGTCCAGAACACCAAATATTCTCTGTTCAGATTGACACAAAGTACATGAAAGCCCACATGAAGATACAGAGGGTTATGGAATGCTCTTTCAGCAGGGCTGCAGTCCTCCAGGCAAGACCTGCTCTGTGCTGAATGGATGCCACAAAGCCAGCTCCCCTCCTGCTTCAGCATTGCCAAGCCCTGGCAGAAAACAAGCAAAGCAGGTACACTGGTCCTGTGCTGATCCCAGCAATTGAATAGTGCTTGTGCTTGCTGCCACCAAGCAGCAGTGGGAATAGCAGCTTTCCCCTTGGGCTCCAGGCAATGCCAACACCTTGCACGAGCTCAGAGCTCCCAGCAGCTCCACCAAGAAATGCAAAGCCCTCTCTGCATTTGTGCTGCGGGCTTTGGGCAAGCAATGCAGATTGAGCATGCTGCTGCTGGAGGAAGGCATTGCTGCACAGGCAGAAGGTGGCTGGGGCCAGCGCCCGACTGTAGCATCCAATGAGGAGAGCGCCAAGATAAAGAGTCGCAGAGTGTGGATTTAATACTGTACATAAATACACTTTACAATCTCAGGAAGGCTCTGTGCTAAGAGGAAACCATTGGAATATTTTATAGTGATGCAGATCGAGTGAAAAGACTGTGAATAAATAAAAGGGAAGATAATTATTTGATGGAGTTCTCTTAGGATATGCCACAGCGGGGAATACTTACGGAGAATACATATTACTAGAGAGACACAGCTATTCAAGCATCAAACTAACCTATAAATTGTCACAGGAGAAAATTGGAGGAGAGGAATGGATGGGGTTTTGGGCACCGCTCTCATTATTAACGTCGGGTTTCTCTTTCTACCTTTCTCATCACAATTCCCTGTGCCCAAGGAGTCACAGTCTCTGGAAGAGGGAAGGCTGCGTCCAATAAATGTCTGTTAGGAATTACAGCCAAGCTACTACAGTAACGAGATGGTGTCATTTATGTCCCTGCCATCTGTGCCCGTTCCCTGCACGCTGCACACACGGGCACGCATCCCATGCCCACCCAACACTGGTGCTGCAATACAAGGACTGCAGAAGGATGTGTGCCCAACCATCCCCTTCCTACCCAAGCCCAAAGCAATGATGGGTTCCTGGCTGCTGCCCAGCCGGGTGTCCCCCAGGGTGTGCAGGTCTCTCCAAGCACTGCATTTCCCTTCTCCTAGCTGGTAACCAGCTACAAGAAAAACATCACGGCCTCTACTGTGCCATGGCACCTTTTGGTGTGCAGCTTTCCCTGCTTCCAGCCTTCCCAGCTGAGGGTGCACCACATGCACTTGGCAGCATCGCTCAGAGTCCTGCTCTGCCCCATCATGGGTTTGCCTGGAGCCAGACTGCTTCCTACAGGCAGCACTGCAAAGAGCCTGCAGTCCCTGCATGTAGCGGCACGCGCCGCTGGGCTCCCCGCAGCCCCATTTATAGGCTCAGATCTCCGAGTTAATAATTAATGTAATCACCCAAGTGACTTTACTCACCGATATCCTTAATGGCCACTTGCAGCTTTAAATAAGCCGCAAAAACCTGGATTGTAAAATGAAAAAAAAAAAAAATTACAAGCAGTTGCAATGCGTATCATACATTCAGCTACCAGTTACTGAGCATTGATCCAGAGGGGCTCCAGAACCACACTGGGGACACAGCACTGCCTTGTTATGGAGCCGGCCAGCCCCACCATAAATACAGCCGTGATAATCACAGGCAGGCTGGTAATTAATAAAACAGCCACTCTCCTTTTCACACGCTGAATTGGAGCCTTGTTGCAGCATGTGGACCCCAAACTTTGCTCATATACGTGCATTTATTTTCCTCAGGAGCAAAAAGATTTAAAGCCCCTGTTCTTGTAGGGGGGAGACCTGACATTGCCTGGAGTACAAATGTGGCAGTGGAATTTCTAAGCGAGTTTAATGAATGTAACAGTAACACAGCAGGTGTTCATTAACCTTTCCCCTCCCAGACGAGTCACAAACTGAAAATATAATCCCTGTAGCATTGCTACTATGGGAAAATCCTAACTGGATGTTCAAAATACGATATTACTTCTCCAAAGGCTAACTGAGGAATCCTATAAAAACGGCACACACAAAATGGAAACCATGCAGATAGATCACCATAGGTAACAACAGTTTGATTTCACACCTTATTAGCTGCACATCGTTGCTCTGTTTTCCCTTTTTTGAAGCATTTTGGTGCTTCACCTTTCCATCCATCCTTTCTCATGTCTCTGGTCCTCTTTCCTGGGTGGAACAAACCCACTCCTGAGGTTGTTCCAGGTGTGCTTGTGACAAATCCTGAGCACTCCCAGGCTTCACAGGACTTGGAGAAACCCTTGGAACTCCTATGGGAGAGGTGTGCTCGTACCACACACAGGCAGCCCAGTGCAATTAACAGAGAGCCTCATTATTTTAAGACAAGATTTGCCACTGCTTCCAAAACTCCAAGCAAGAGCAAAGTCAATGCAGAGCACAGGATATCTTTAAGGCTAGTTCAGACAAGGAAACAAATGCAGTCTGATCATGACAGGTCTCCCTCTCCTCTGTCAGAAGGGAATTGCTCCATCACCTGCACCCAGAATAGCACTTGGTATCCACTGCCATCATTAATTTATTCCCCGTGAATCCCTGCAAATTAGTGAGACCCCAGAGATGCACACAGCCCACCTGTTCTCATTGTCTGCATCCCCGCTCCTGGCTTTGACATTTGGAGGCTTGGTAGCAGATCTCGACACTGGCAAATGGGGCCATAAACCATCTGATAATGCGATACCTGCCAGCCCCAGCCCTCCCGCGTGGGGAAGCAGGGCTCAGGCAGCCAGCAGGCAGGGAGAACCGAGTCCAGGAGAGCTGCTTTTAGCAATGCTGCTCGGGGGGGGGCTCAGAGGAACGGGTTACTTTGAGGTGGTTGTCTATGGGACAGCAGGAATTTCAAAGATAGCAAATCCCTGGAATTTTCACAGAAATAAGCAGTGTCTGAAGTGGGGCTGTAAGAAAGGACAGATATTTTAGCAGGGTCTGTTGTGATAGGACAAGGGAAAGCTGTTTCAAACTAAAATGGGAGATCTAGAATGGAGCTGAGGAAGAAGGTTTGGCAGTGAGGGCGGTGAGGCGCTGGCACAGGTTGCCCAGAGAGGCGGTGGTGCCCCGTCCCTGCAGACAGCCAAGGTCAGGCTGGACGGGGCTGTGAGCACTGCTGAGCTGTGGGTGTCCCTGTGCGCTGCAGGGAGCGGCACCAGACTGCCTTCAGCTCCCTTCCACCCAAACCATTCCATGATTCTATAGTAGAAACCTCCTTTTACTGTTCCTTCGACATCCTACAGCAAGTCCATGCCTTCAGTCCACAGGAAACTCAAACTCATTACTTGTACCCCTTCACTTGACCCTCACACACATCTGGGGAGCTGGCAATGGTCAGATTCATTCCTAATCAAGCCAGAATTAAGAGCTTTTAAAAATAAATATCAACACTACAGAGAACCTTCCAGCTAAGGGAATCTTAGAGCAGTTTACACTTAACTCCACCGACTGCAGCTGCTGTTGCCCTGTTGACTCCAGCACCAATTCGCACCCACCAGGGATTGGACTCTAAGAATATGCATTTTAACAAATGGATCTGCAAGCATCAGCCTCCACACAGCACGCTTTGCTCCCACTCACCCCCCCTGCTATCCAGTCAGGGGTAAACTGCCACTGCAACGAGCATCGCTTTGCTCTGCTGCCAGCAAGGAGATAGCAAGATGTGAATTTGCTCCCAAGCCCTTCCCAGCTCGTATTCCTGACTGCCATGTCAAACCCAGCAGCTTTGTCTGCTGATTTATTGTGTTGGGAGGGAGGCAGGGGTGAATCCTGACAAACAAAGTGAAAGGACATGCCAAAGCTTCCTGGAGAGGCTGCGCTGTGGAGCAGCACATCCAAGTGTGGTTATGCCACTGATTCCAGCTCATTGAGGAGTTGGATAAATATTTTCACAGAGCTCAGTGTGCTTGGGCTGAGTGAACAATGCTGAGGCTCAAAGCTGATGCTGTGACATGGGGTTGGCCATGCAGCCCCATTTCGTGAGCCATGCCTGTGGGACAGTGCTTGCTTTCCCTTGGCAGTTGTGAAGGATGACATCTTTGGAGCTCAGTTATGCCTTATTTCCTGCTTTCTGCTGCACGAGGTGCTGAGCAAGTTGTGCTTACACCACCCACTGCTAAGGGAGAAGCCATGAAGCTAGGGCTTCCCCAACCCAGAAACAAGCACTGATCCATATCTGCTGTGCCACACTGCAGCCAAGGAGAGAGCAGGACTGCAGCAACCACACAGCAGGCTCATGTGGCTCAGCCTCCATGCCCAAATCCAGGCAGCCCAAAGCAACCCCAGCACTAAAATCCAATGCTGCAGCCATCCACGAAGCCCAAGTCCCAACAGCCTCCCAAACACCAGCTGCATTTGGGGCATTAATAAACCCAGCCAAGCAACCTACAGCTGCCCAGCTCTCTGAGTTCTGCACTGCTGGGCCAAGCAAAGGCTGAGGTGTGATATGAATCACGCCGGGATTCCTCAGCAAAGCCCCATTAATGAAACTGCTCAGATCCATTACAGTTCTTAGCAAGCACTGTAGAGATGAAAGCCTTATTTATGAGTAAGATATATCTGCAGAGGGAGCAATAAACCGCAAAGCAAAGTATGAAGGTTTGCAGCAAACGTAGTAAAGTTTTATACTCCTGGAAACTAGGAATAAAAGATAGAACCATTTAAAACAAAGTGGATGGAAAGGGTTTCCACAGGACTGTAAAACACTCCTACAGTAGTTAATTGCAGCACAGAAACCTCAACCAGAAAGAGAGCTGCTTAAATCTGTCAATGAGTAAAAGAGGAAACAAGGGTGAGAGGTAACAAGTGCACAGGGCAGGGTGAGTCTTGGGGTTGAGACCACGCAAGGGGTGAGACCCAAACCTGCTGCCAACAGAACCACCAGCTTTTGTGTCTGCAACTCCAGTGATGCTTATGGGAGAAAGCTACAGAACTGCAGTAGCCCCTGTGTGTGTGAAAGCAGTATGGCAGGTGCTGTTTGGAAGCTTACATCTCAGAAAATAAATGCATAAATACAGTTGTCTCCTTTCCCACTTTCCATACCATTCAAATAACTCATTTTCAACAAATACTTGTTCCCCTTCTCTAAAATTATCTGAAACTGAAAACATTTGCTTCTGCAGCACTCGCCTCATGCGTTTTCCTGCAAACATAACAGAAGAGGACATCTAATTTCATTGTACTTAAGAATTATGTAAAAAAGAGAGAAGAGTGCTTCTACTTTAAGGCTCCCAGAACAAGCAGCATCCATGTAATCATCCAGATACCAGCCCACACTGAGGTGGGCATCCACTATTGCTGTGCCCAGCAGGGATCCCTCTCTCTGACCCCCACTCAGGAACACTCTGATGGCAGCACAGGGAACACAACTCCATAAAGATGCCATTCACATTGAGAAGCAGCTCTGCACCACACAACGCTGCACCTACCTGCTTCCCGAGGGTGAGGATCCACCTGCACTTAGGAGGGGGCATCACAGGTGTGCTGCAGCAGGTTTGGCGTTGCAGGGTCTGGATCACCCCCATGAGCTGCTGAAGCTCAAAGGCGATCCTCAGCTATAGCCTGGGTCTGATCCTGCACTCTGCAGGTGTAACACGAGCTAGCTCAGTTCCAAGTTGGCTCTGACATCACAGCAGCAAGATCCAGGTAGAACCCAAATCACAAAAACCCAGAGATACTGCGGCACCCTGCTTCCCAAACACCCTTTATCACCTCCACAGTGCTGCAGGTGCTCCTTATGGTGCTGATGAACCCAGGATGAAGCACAGCCCTGTCCTATCAGCCTTCTGTTCTTCCCCTCCCTACGCCATTTCTGCAGGAACTTTTTTTTTTTCTTTCCTTCTCAATTTTTCCTCCCTTTAGTGGCAGATATTGTGCATTATCCAGTAAAGTAACCAGAGAAACACATTCCACTCACCACAGCATAAATATCGAAATGCTGTTTATATCAATCAGAGAAGCACTTAGGTAGAGATGACAATGGAGCCCACAGAGCCCTAATCACATACTTTGATTGAACTAAAAGTACCAGGGAAAATGGAAATCAGATGTCTAGCAATGAGATTTCAATAGAGATGGAAAGCAGGGAGGCAGGAACGCACAGGGAGGCTGCAGACAGTTGCACAGGAGCTGTGCTGGTGAAGAGCTCCAGGAATGAGCCAAAGGAGCAGGAACCTGCCTCTGCCAATCGCAATCTGGTCTTACAGATCTCAGCCCAATATCTTGAAAGGTAGTAAATCTAAACTCTGGGCAAGTTCACAAGCACATAGACCTGGCTTTGTTCTCTGTGACCCGCAGCAAGCCTGGGGCTGGCAGGGCAACATCAGTGCACATCTACATCCTCAGTGCTTTCCTTAGGGGCGCAGGCTGCAGCACCACTGGATTTTCATTTTCAGCATTAGATTTACTGGTGGCATCTTCCCTTTGGTGAGAGTGTTCCCCTTGCAGCTGGCACACATACCTGGGGGGATGAGGCAGGGCAGCTGCGTGTTGGCATAGCAAGCAGCACTTTCAGTCTTTCCTTGAGCACCCAGAAGTGAACAGGAGGCAGAACTCCTCCTCCTTTGGGAACCATTCCTGTGCCCAGGGCCAGGCAGGGGCTGGCTCTGCCCTGCAGCAGCTCAGCCTGAACCCAGGCCCCAGGGCAGCTGCTCTGGCACAGAAATGCCCTGAGCAGCCCCAGAGCAGCTTGGCAGACCTTAGCTCACAGTGAGGACAGGTACATGTGAGTACCAAGCTAAGATCTGTGTGCTATAAAAACATGCATCTCTGTTCCCATTTCAGATGGCAGGGAAACAACCTTGGTGTCACCACCACTTATTCTAGTGCACCACAAGCTGTGTATGATGGCAAGGGGGAAACACTTACAGTGTGCAGCCTGGGGACATCCCAGTGCAAAGAAGCTCCAAGGGTCAGGAGGAGCACTTGAGAGACCTTTCAGCCCCGGGCTCCAAGGAGACAGGATGATGGAGCAGCCCGTTTAGCGCACTCCTCATCCGAGCTGGCATTATTTTAACACTCATACCTTTGGCAGTTGGTTTCGCATCAGCAGCTCCGGCCACGCACTCGGTTGTGAGAAGCAGGGTTTATGGGGCGAAGTCACCTCGGGATCCTTCGGCCTGAGGGTTCCCAGGTACGTCTGCGTTGCAAAGCCGAACGCCGGCGCGGGTTCCGATGGATGCGGCGCGGGGCGATGCTGACACCGCGCGGCCGCAACAGCGAACGGCGAGGAGCGCGGAGATGTGCGGCACCGGGTGCGGGAGGTGACGGCCCCGCGTGGCTCCACGGGAGGGTGGGGTTGGGTGTCTGGACCGATTTGTTCTCTGAAAGAGCTGTCGGGCCTTGAAACAGGCTGCCCAGGGAGGCGGTGGGGTCACCGTTCCTGGATGCGTTCAGGAAATGTGGGGATGTGCCACTCGGGGCTGCGGTCAGTGAGCACGGTGGGGGTGGGTTTGGGGATCTGAGAGGTGTTTCCCAACTTCATAGATTGATTCTGAGAAATGATTCCTCATCCTTCCTACAGCTGAGAATACAGCAGCCCTCTGCCAGGGCTTTGAATGGCCTTAAAACTTCCTTATTGCAGAATCACAGAATCACGGGGGCATCCACAACCTTTCTGGGCAGCTGTTCCAGCACCTCACCACTCTCATAGTTAAGAACTTCCCCAACATCCAACCTAAATCTTCCCTCCCTCAACATTTCCCCTTGTCCTGCTGTTATCTACCCCTCCAGAGAGTTGATTCCCCTCCTGTTTGTAGGCTCCCTTTAGGTACTGAAAGTCTGCAATGAAGTTACCCTGCAGCCTTCTTTTCTCCATGCTTATCATCTCATATGACTTGGTTCTGCTATTAAGGTATACTCGGATGCTCTAACACTGTTTACAAAGCTGTAGGAGTCAGCTGTGCTGATTCACACTGTAATGCTTTATTGCTGTCAATTACTGTAAAGCCATGGACATGCAACGTGCTCCCAGGGATTGTCATTAATTGGAGTCATTTGTAAAGGGGACTGTGTGGCTCAGGGGCTGCTGATGGAATTGCAATAGGAAGTGTTATGGAAGAAGTAAAACAGTGGGGGAAAAGAAAAAAATGGAGAGAGCAACCGAAAACACACAGAATCATGGAATGACCTGGGTTGGAAAGGACTACAGTGATCATCTGGTTTCAACCCCCTGCTATGTGCAGGGTCACCAACCACCAGTCCAGGCTGCCCAGAGCCACATCCAGCCTGGCCTTGAATGCCTTCACACATAGGGATATTGGTCATGGGGTTATACTGGTCGTGAATGAGAGTGAAATGCAGCAAGTTTATTTCTTAGGGGGGGAAATTGGGTTGTAAAAGAGAAGCTGTGAAAGCGACGCAGATTTTGAGAATGTTCTCACTGGATCTCTACAAAAAGAGGCCCTTTGCAAGTCTATTTCTGCCAGAACAATCCGGCATCAAATAAGAGCGATAGCACATGAAGATGCTGAAAGGCTGAAATGAGTCAAAGATTGCGAGTATCGTAAAGGCTTCATGTGACACAACAAGATCAGGGAGGAAACAGAGGGTTTTGTCCACCTCCGCTGGGTTTCCTCTCATTTTCTTGGTAAGAACTTCATAAAAAGCCCCAGAGGAGCTCCTAAGGGCTGTGCTGTAATGTTTGCACCAGTGCAGGCTTTGCGCTGCGCTGGAGAGCTCAGAACCTCTCTGACACTCAGTACTTAATGCTGAGCATAACATAATTGTTTCTATAAAGACCTTTGTGGCTGTCACAGAGGCGCAGTAAATGCAGGAATCCAGCAGCTGCTGACATGTTCTCTGCAAATAACATGGCCAGGTCTTGTAGCGCGGGTGCCTTTAATCGCTGTTTAACTGTTTGAACATCAGCATCGCTGGAGATTTTTATGGTCTGTTTAAAAAGCACAATGATTCCCTTCATGGGGAAGTTTGTAGCTACAATTACCCTTCTGTTGCAACCTGTCAGGAGTAATTGAAAGTCTTTCCCAGCCAGCAAGCTGGGGCATCCTGCTTGCCTTTTGCTCTCTCTGGCAAAAAGCACAGCACCAGCAGCTGGAGCATCCCTGGCAGGTGCTGGTGGAAGCAATGCAGGTGGAAGCAGTGCAGGCAGTTTCAGGTTGAACATAGCACTGCCAGCGTAAAAGGGTGAGAAAGGATGCTGAAAGAGGTGGCAGCCCGGCTACAGCTCAGTTTATTCAGCTTGTAGCTGCTATTCTTTCTGCTTCTCGCCCTCTCTTTGTACGTGTGTCAGTCACAGGTGTTCAATGGCCCTAATGAAAATTGCATGTAGGGATAAGGTGTGCTGTTATTGTATTAGCTGGTGTGACCCATTCTTTTAGGCTCTCCAGTGAAAGAATTGTCATCTGCGATGGCTTTGTCTGACTGATCTCTCTATCATTTGGTGTAATTACAGGCACCCGCTTTCTAGCAGGATAGCAGGGCGTGGAGAATTTTCAAGCATCTACTTTCAATTGAGCAGCCCCATTACCACGGCAGTGAAAAAAGATTGTCATCTGCACGGAGAAGTCATCGAGGCAGCTGAATAACCCAGAAACGTGTGCAATCAGGCGAGAGGGAAGGCTCTGCTAACGTGCAATCAGCTCTGAGGCTGCACTGCAGATGTAGGACAGACAGACCATGGGTTTGTGAACTGCCTGACATTGCTGGAGCCCTGTGCCTTGCTGGAAGGGAAGCTCAGGGATCTGTAGCCAAAAACAACAACCTGCAAGTGAGGCCAGTAAGCAGCCATGCTTCTTTTTCAGCCTGTGAGCTGGGAAGAGGAAATGACATCGCCCAGGAGAAAAAGCAGCGATTTGAGAACTGCTTGCTCATCTTGTGATGCATTGAAACAGCTTGTCCAAGGAGGTTGTGGATGCCCCATCCCTGGAAGCTTTCAGGGATGCTGGATGTGGCTCTGGGCAGCCTGGGCTGGTGGTTGGTGACCCTGCACATAGCAGGGGGGTTGAACGAGATGATTATTGTGGTCCTTTTCAACCCAGGCCATTGTATGATTCTTAAGTGTCAGGCAGTGGAAAGCAAGGTTACAAACAGCACTAGGAAAAACATGTGCAAAATTTGAAACAGTTTCTCTTGTAGGGCATTTTTTCAAGTAGGGGCCATGCAAGACTGCCACCAGCAAGCAGGTGTCCATCACCACATCCCACAGCTCTCAATTTGGTAGGTTGAGCACAGCAGCAAGCGCAGAACAGCAGCACCCATTTGGAGATGCCCAACCCACGTGTAGAAAGCTAATGATGGTAAAGCTGTCAAACAATTCCAGCCAAACCCAAGGGGACCCAGTAAAGAAAAAAAAAAAACACAGAAGAAAGTAAATGAGGCTCCAGGGAAATTAAGCCAAAGTGGAAGTCCTGGCAGAGTAGGGTAATAATTTCCTTTCTGAATGAGTAACTGTTTAGAATTTAACCAGGCGAACACGATTGAACCAAATGAATATAAATTCTAGGTGCGGTAGTAAGTAATGAACTGAAGAAAATGAACAGGGTCCAATTAACAAGAAAATAGGATATGCCATAATGCATTGAAATCTAATGAAAAATGAATGCAGAACTTCCCCTTTCGGCATTTTCTTCCCAGATGGAAAATATCCTTGTTTTACATCCAGCATATTCTAAAATATTCAGGGGATTACAGTTGCTGAGAACTGTACTTACCATACAATCAGGCAACATGGGAAAACACTGGAGAAGTACATTACTTGAAAGATAACTGTCCAGAACTCTGCTCAAACATAAAACCAGAAGTTTCATCTTCACATTAAAGTGTAATGCAGCTGCTTAAAGAAGGAATACAAAGCAGCCTGCCTGGGTTACTGTCATTACAAGAGGCAGTACTTGGGATGGTAGAGGCTATCAGACAGAGTATTGCAGCAATAAAACAGAATGAAGAAATGAAGTGCTCAGTTCTCCAATCAACGCTGTGAGGTTTTTCTCCTTTTATTATTATTAAAGAGAAGAAAACAAAAACAACTATCCTCCATCCTGGAGGCCTGGCTTCACAACAGCTATTTGTAGTCACACTGAAAAGTTTTAAGAAGTTCATCCTACTGCTTGCAGGTGAGCTCTCAAAGTAGCAACCTGTAAAAAGAAAAGGCTGAGAACACAAGGACAAGACACACAAAGCTTCCCATCACAGTTTCTCAACCCTCCAGGAATCAAGACTCATTCCAAGCTTTCCTGCACCTGTATCCCACCCATTTAGTTAATCTTAAAAATCTGTATCCCAGTTTTTAAACTGGGATGTTTGATCAGAACCATCTGATAATTATTTGAAGGCCCCTTATATTAGCATGGAAACGACCTGCCACAGTCGGCTCCAGTGTGCTCAAGCCACCAGCTGGCAGCTGCTGTCATCAGTGAGGGCTCCAGGAGCCTCCCCTACTGCACTGAGCAGCTTCACTGAGTGCACTGCCTGCTCCTGAAGCTGCAGCAGCAACCTGCTCGTGCAGCTAAGCAACCACCACTCATAGAACAAGCGCAAGGTCATAGAAGGGCTCAAGGCCCCTTCATCCCCACCTGCTGCTGTGGGCTCATTACCCCCCACGAGCTCAGGCAGCCCAGGGCCCCATCCCACCTAGCACTGAGTGCCTGCAGGGATGGGGCAAGCACAGTTCTCTGGGCCGCAGTGCCAGCGCCTCGCTGTCCTGTGAGGAAAAAATCCTCTCCTTACATCTAACCCAAACCTCCCCTCTTTTAGTTGAAAGCCATTCCCTCCCGTCCTAGCACTACCTGCCTATATAAAAACCTCACTCTCCTCCTGCTTAGCAGCTACCTTTAGGCACCAGTAGGCCACGACGACGCCTCTCCACAGCCTTCCCTTCTCCAAGCTAAATAACTACAGCTCCCTCAGCCTTTCTTCATGAAAAGCGCTTCAGCCCACACACCACCAGGCCGCGGCTACCCAGCCCTCGGCGAGACTGCGAGCTCACAGCGCGCTGCCCTGCTGCTTCCCGAGAAACAACCCACCTCACACCACCCTGCCACAGCCACCCTCACCCCACCCGCTACTTCCGCCCGGGCCGCCGGAAGTAGGCGGTACGCGCACGCGTTCACCACGTGACCTCGCTTCCTTCGGCGCCTGCGCAGGAGCAAACGGCGGCCCCGTTGAGCGCGGGCGGCTCGGCCGCGGCATGGGGGGAACGGCCGCCGAGGCGGATCGGACGCTGTTCGTAGGGAACCTGGACCCCAAGGTCACCGAGGAGCTGATCTTCGAGCTGTTCCATCAGGTAGGGTATGCCGCCCGCCGCGCTTTATACTCGGGCGGGTGGGGCGGGGCCGGGCGGGCGGCCTCCCGGCGCCATAGCGGGGTGGGCCCTGGCTGTGTACGGTGGCTGCGGACGGACAAATTTCTGCCGAGTGCGGACCGGCGCCCCCGCGTGGGCTCTGCATCTCATGTGCAGCCACAGACGTCACCTGGGCGGTCCAAAACAAACAGTGGGATCTAGTGCACCCTCAGCAGTTTGCTGGTGACACCGAGCTGAGTGGTGCCAGTGATACGATGCAAGGAATGGATGTCATCCAGAGGAATACCAGAACAGGGCGGTGAGGTGCTGGCACTGCTGCCCAGAGAGCTGTGGGTGCCCCATCCCTGCAGGCACTCAGGGCCAGGTGGGATGGGACCCTGGGCTGCCTGAGCTGGTGGGGGGCAGCCCTGTCCACGGCCGGGGGTTGGGACCAGATGATCTCCAACCTGAGTTATTCTGTGAGTCAGATATCACCTGGTGCATTGGTGGGATCTCTCCTGCTGCTTCATTACACACCGCTTGGTTTAGGTTTTCCTTGTCGGGAAGCTGCTTGATTTGTCCTTTAACATTGCTTTGCTTTATAATTCACAGGCAGGCCCGGTAATTAAAGTTAAGATCCCTAAAGATAAAGATGGTAAACAAAAGCAATTCGCATTTGTGAGTTTCAAGCATGAAGAATCTGTCCCATATGGAATGAATCTCCTTAATGGGATCAAGCTCTATGGACGGCCCATCAACATCCAGTTCCGCTCAGGTACGCAGAAGCATTCAGTAGCCCTGTTGCTAGATGGAAAGAAAACTGCCACCTCCTTCCTTCCTCCTGATCTGGCAGAGTTACAGTTATTGGCTTATAGCAGCTGTTGCTTGTGCTTCTGTCGCAGTGTTGCTCACCTGCTCCCTGGTGATGCTGCAGAGCAGTGCTGTCACATAGGGTTGTGCTTTTATCCTTGTGCTTTAGCGGGGGATCTGTCTGCCAGTTTTGGGCATGGGCAGTGCCCAAGCTGAGGCTTTTCTTTGATTTTGTTTGATTATTTTCTGTACCCTTGAAGGCCCTTCTGAATTATCATGCTAGTGCTAAACTCTGCATCTGACTCAGGTAAAGAGAGGCATGTTGACCAGAACTGCACAGCCTGATTGCAGCTTCCCCAGCTGGGCATTAAGGCAGTTTACGGTATCTTGTTTTGGAAGCTGGGTTATGTACTTTTGCAGATTGCTGATGATACTTAAAAGCTAATTAATCCCGTGGAAATAGTTAGCATCTTACAAGTTCGTTTCCTATCCAATTTGCTCCAACCTGTGTTTGCGGATGTCACGTTTCTCCTCAGGGAGCAGCCACGCATCTCAGGACAGTAATTCGTTATGTTTGCCACATGGAGCAGCCAGCCTGGGCCCTTCTGGCACACCACATCCAGCCAGCAGGTATGAGGCTGCACCAGTAGTACACTTGCATTGTTGAAGCTGGAAAATGTATTCACACATTTAGCTTTCCTGATTCTCATTCCAAGCACAATTCAGCCTTTCTTCCCTGTAATTAAGTACTTGCATTATTGTTACCCTCAGCACCCTACATTATTGGTACCTAAAAACCCAATGCAAAAAAGAACAGCATCATCTTGAAAGTGTTTTTTTCAGAAGATCTGTTTCACCAGTGCTTCTGGCCCAAGTGACATTTCTTATTAAAAGGTGTTTTCATACAAGCATAGAAAAGATCTGGTGATGTGAAGCGAGTACTGCCTCATACCCTGTGCAAGCCTGTCTGCACTTTCTCACAACAGTAGTTAAGGGTAAAGCTTATCTATTTTTCTTTTTCCTAATGGTAGCAATGCGACTACACTGCTAATGCCCCTTAGACTGGCCATAGTCTCGTGTTAGAAACATTTAAGACTAACTTTCCTTATCTTTTTTTCTGCAGACACGACAGGAATACTGATGGTATGGTAGCAGCAGGGTTCTCATCTATGCAGAGGCCTTTGCCACCTCATGACAACCTTCAGAGACAAGCAGGGGTAAGCTGTGCTCTTCTGTTCATGGTGTCTAACCCTGCAGTCACTCACAGCTGATGGATGATGACATGCAGAGGAGTTGTTGCCAATTTTCAGTACTCAGATGTTTCCTGTAATTATTGTATTAAATTGCAGGAACATATTTTTGGAGTGTTCAACTGACAATTGCAGAAGATAGACGGTTCCTTCTGCTGAGCTGTTTAACACTGGGGCAGTCTTTGGGCTTTACAAGTTGAGCTGCAGATAAAGCAGTCAGTAGGAGCCAGTCTGTGTTCAGTCTCCTTTTGTTGGTGCATTTCCATTTTCCCTTGCATTTGCAGCTTGATTAACGTCAAAGAGGCTGACAGAGGAGTATGAAATGTGCCGTAGAATAATTTGAGCACCCTGCCAGCAGGAAAGTGCATTGAATCCACTGGGCCTTTTTCCTTCTGTTTTTCAGATGCACGGCGCTGCGTGGCAGCAGTCTCAGCCTGGCTTTGCTGTGCCTGGGTACCAGCACGGCCACTCCCTCGCTCACCCATCAGCCTCCCACATGCTGCGGCGTCCGGACATTGCAGTGCTGCGCAAAAACAGGATGGGCTCCCACCCCTACTACCCAGACAACAGGCATTTGGGCCGAGAACAGCGTGCAGGGGACCGGGGGCCTGACTATGGCAGGGGTAAAAGGGATGGCTATGAAGACAGAGGGCACATCTCTGAGCACCATTACCGGGGGAGCAGAGATGAGCCATTCTACGACGATAGGAATCGCAATGCATGGAGCCACGATTACGACAGCAGAAGAGAGAGCTACCGAGAGGGCAGCTGGCGCTTGACGCGGCACTGACACGTGCAGTGGGCTTTAAAGAACTTTATGCAAAAGAAAGATAAATCAAAGTTCCCTTTTAACGTTTGTAAATCTAGTGACGTCGTAATCCTCCAAACCTAGCAGCTTGATTTTAAACGTGTGAACTCTGCACCTCAGGGCTTTATGCAAGAAAACAAATGTGCCACAGTTTCAGAGAAAGCATCGTGCATTATAAAGAGTCTGTGTATTTTTGTAGTGCAGCTGAGGGAGGCCTCTCTGTTCCAGGTGTAGCTGCACATCTTTTTAAACAGATTTTAAGTGGTACGATGCTTTGTGGCATCTCAGCGTGTTTTGATACAGAAATGATTCCTTTTGTATACCCCTCGTCTCGGAGAAGAATCCTACCAAGTCTCCCTGTGGATAAACCATACTCCTTTTAATGCTGTGTCAGTCTGGTTTCGTTCATTCGACTCACCCATGTTTTATCCTTTGATGGTGTAATTCCTTCACGAAAAGTCCCCGTGGTGGCTGGGAAGTGGAGCCAGCTTGGTTTAACTGCAGCCACGCGGGAACCAGCTGCAGCCTCACGCATTTCCCTAAGGGTAGAAGCAAACAAGATTTTAAGCCGCCCCGTACCTCGCAGCGGAGCACCCGGTACCCTGAGGGAGGTCCCGCGTCGCGCCCCGCCCGCCGCTCCCGGCGCTCCCCGCGGCCCAAACTACGGCTCCCAGCGGCCCTCGCGCTCTCCCCCCGCTCTCGCCCTGGGGCCGCCGCCGTGGGGCATGCCGGGAAATGTAGTGCGGCGGCGGCGCTTTGCGGCCTGGCCGCGATGCTCGGCGGCAGCCGCGGTGGCCTCGGTCGCCTGCGGAGCTGCGCCGGGCGGCTGTGGCGGGGCCGGCGGCGGGCGGCGGCCATGGCCGGAGGCGGCGGCATGGGGCAGCGAATGGTCTGGGTGGACCTGGAGGTGCGGGGCGTGCCGGGGTAGGGGGCGAGGGGGTCGAGGGGAGGGTGGCGGGGCGGCCCGCGGAGGGGGAGGGGGGGGGAGGCCGCGATGACGGTGCCGCTCCGCTGTGTGGCAGATGACGGGCCTGGACGTGGAGAAGGACCAGATCCTGGAGATGGCCTGCCTCATCACCGACTCCGACCTCAACGTGCTGGCCGAGGTAAGCGCGGCCGGGTCCGGGGAGCCTCGGCGTCCCCAGGGCGGCGATCCTCGGGATGGGATCCGCTGAGCGTCGCCGTTTTCTTCTCCGCAGGGCCCCAATCTGATCATCAAACAGCCCGACGAGCTGCTGGACGGCATGTCCGAGTGGTGCAAGGAGCACCACGGCAAGGTACGGCCGGGGAACGGCGCAGGTCGGAGTTATGGCTCGTGGCGATCTCAGCTGCAGAGGGAGAAGAGCTGTTCTGAGCCCAAGGGCCGCGCTGTGAGGCTGTTCCCGCAGTCCCACGTGTCGCTCAGGGCACGCTGCAGCCGTGTGTGTGTGTCTGTAACGCTGGGAACTGCTTGATTGTGGGGTTGGTATCCGGGCTTATTGCTAAAGAAGGGGACAGGCTCTCTGACAGGGTCTGTTGTGGCAGGACGAAAGGAAATGGTTTCTAACTGAAGGAGGGGAGATTTAGATTGGAGATAAGGAAGGTTTGGCAGTGAGGGCGGTGAGGCGCTGGCACAGGTTGCCCAGAGAGGCGGTGGTGCCCCGTCCCTGCAGACAGCCAAGGTCAGGCTGGACGGGGCTTTGAGCACTGCTGAGCTGTGGGTGTCCCTGTGCGCTGCAGGGAGCGGCACCAGGCAGCCTTTGAGGATCCCTTCTGACTCAAACCATTCTGTGATTATAAGTCTGAACAGTGCTCAAAGCTGCTTTCTAACTTGAGAATCATCAGCAAAGGACAACAGGCAGCGAATGGATCCAGGAGAGGGACAGAGCAGCAGCACACAGAAAGCTGCAGACAGGGTGAGATAAGCCTGGGCAGCTCTGTGAATAGGATCCAGCACTCTGATGCCCGCTGCTAATTGCCACATTCAAAGCATTGTGCCCCTCAGCATGAGATTAAGAAGTTGGATTCAGTTCCCTGCAACTCCTCAGCCAGTCCCTCCTGTCAGACCTCCTCTGCATGGCGTGAAATAAGCACAGAACAGCTCTTACAGAGAGGAGCAGGACCTGCTGCAAAGCCCCAGCTAACAGTAGCTACAAAGTTGGCAAAGAATAGTCCAGAGCTGGCAAAAAGCAAACTTATCAGTGAAAATTAAGGCACTTGTATAACTAAACAGACTGATTAACTGTGTTTTTGCCTGTCCCCCTCAGCGTTGTAAGCCTAGTTGTTTTTTTTTTTTCTTTCTACTAAAAACTTAACTTTTGCAAGAATAGATTATTTTTTGGTTCTTTTAGTCACCAAGGAAAACTTCTTCCTTGCCCTTAGCAAGAAAGTGAATGGATTTTCAAATCCTTGATTACAAATTTAAATTCAAGGCAGTTTTCAATTAAGTGCTGAAGTTTTAAGATACTCACAACCCCTCCCCCCTCCCCCCTTTAGCATCTTACTCTCCCTAGGAAGGATTAGCAAGGGTTTGGAAAATGAATATTAATTTACTGTGATGGGAGCTTTTCCCCTTCTGTAGTTGAGGACACAAACTCAACTTCAGCTCACAAGTGAATTGAAGATGGTAGCGTACGTTATCGCTGCTCCTGAGGAGCTACTTATTTTTAATTGACTAAGAAAAGAGAAGCAATTAGAATATAGATGAAAATGCAGCCACATAATGAATTTTTTAACCACCACTTGGATCTGTCAAGTAGATTTTTGCGGCACAGTCACGGAAATATATAGCATAGCCAGATGGAAATAAATCACTGAGAACACTTAGAGCAGATTTGACATTTAACTATTGGAAAAGAAAAAAAAAGAAAAAAAAAGCAGCAAGGAGCTTTTCTGATTTATAGGAATCTTGATAAACACTTAAGCCAGGATTCTGATTATTTCTGTTTATTTATACATACTGCTCTATGCTGGGGAGGCGAATGCCTCTCGTTAGGCAGAAATATAATACTCTCCTGGATCATGTACATGCAGGTGTGTAAATGAGGCTTGCATAATGGCTCAGTAATTGAGAGTAACGCCCCAGAAAGTTCAGCAACAGAGAGGAAACTCAGAGAACGTCGCTGTCATTAGGAAAGTTCTGTGGTCACCTTTACTTGTGATGGTTTGCACGTCTTGAAGAGGTGCCCTAAAGATATCCAGAGTGAACAAAGGCGATCGGACCTGCCAGAATATTATCAAACAGAAAGTGAATTTGTCCTCTTACCTCATCCGGCCGTGCTGGGAGCAAGCAGCGCACGTCTGCCTGATCTTTTGCTGCTGAGCATTTCTAGAAATATCTGTGAAGATAATGTCTGTCTCGTTTCTGACGGATGGCTCTTTCTTGCAGTCTGGCCTTACTAAGGCTGTGAAGGAGAGTAAAATTTCACTGCAGCAGGCGGAGTATGAGTTTCTGTCCTTTGTACGACAACAGACGCCCCCCGGTCTCTGTCCTCTTGCAGGTAAAATGGGTTCTTTCTTAACAATAGTAATAATGTCATCCCTCCTGCAGTTCCCAGCTGGATGCTGAAAGGCCGGTTGATGCACATGGCAGGGATGCTTTGGTTTTCTGCGCAGAGATCTAGCGTGCAAATCAAAATCTGCAAGTGGAGAAAGGTTTAGTAATGGCATCATCTATTCCATGGGTTCCCTAAAGCAGGCGTTGCACGTCATTACTGCAAGAAGCTGAAAGTTCTTTTGAGCATTAATGATTCATTGTACAGTTATAATTGGGAAGGGCAACTTAATGGCCGATAGCAACTGTAAAAATCTGAACTGTAAACTGAACAGCATCTTTCCTTCAAACCAAGTATCAAACACAAACCTTCCAGTTGTCCTGTTACCTGGCATTGCACTCGGGACGTTTCCATATGGCCTTGGGATTCTGCCTACATGAAATTAATACCGATGCCTCTTTTCACTCGGTGGAAAACCCGATTCTTGTGTAATGCTTTGATACTTATCTGTGTGACAGAAATTGTAGTAACTGAAGAATTAATATAGGGATTATGTATTTAAGCCATGTGTGATCCTGAAATGAGAATCTGACAAACCTTTACAATCATATTTGCTAGAAAATGAGATATATGAGCTGCTTGTGAATAGCTTTTCATACCCTATGATCTTTCCCAAGCTTGCTCAGCCTGTTTCTAGTTTAGATGCTCATAGTAGCTTTGCAGTGCCTTTGAAGAAGTGTCTTGTTCTGTGTCTTTGTAGGTAACTCTGTTCATGCAGATAAGAAGTTTCTTGACAAGTACATGCCTCAGTTCATGCGGCATCTTCATTACAGGATCATTGATGTGAGCACCGTCAAAGAACTTTGCAGGTAAATGTTCTCCAAATTGAATATCTCTATAAAAGATAATCTAGGGGAGCCTGCGGCGTGGCACTGACATGCACCTTTCTAAAACAAGGCTGAAGGCTGCTGGATCATTGCAATAGGGCTGGGATGAAGCATGCCCACCCCACCCCGAAGCCCTGAGCTCCTCGCTCCAGGCACACAGCGCAATGCATGGCCATCTCATTCTTTCATATCTTCCTCTGTTCTGTTCAGGCTGATGGACAGAATGAGCCATAAACAACTCAGAGTGGGGTCTTCTGGTGTTTGTAGCACTTGGGTTCACAGGGTTGTGCCTTCTCTGTGTGCCAGTCTAACTTCTGAGCTTCTTTCACCAACTGTAACAAACCCAAAGCAGCCCCTGGGCATGTTACTGAATCCCAATTTCCTTTTAAAGTGAGGTTTCTTTCCACTTACAGACGCTGGTATCCAGAAGAATATGAATTTGCACCAAAGAAAGCAGCTTCTCACAGGTGAGGTTCCTACTTTTATCTCTAACAAAGCACGGCTTGTCACGCAGGAACCATGCGCCTCATGGGCAGAATGTGGAGCTGTGTGCTTCCTTTGATTTCCAGTCATGTTTGTTCTAATGAAAAAGGCAGCAGAGGTGGTACGATTGTGCACCCTGTCACACAGTTTGTATTCTCCAGCCAAAAGCCTGGGTAGCGTAAGGAAAGGAATTACAAAAATACAGAGAATCAAAAACGTCCTTATCTGTTCTCATTCCATGTGTTTACTATTCAAGCCACAATGCTTGTTTGGCAGTGTGGATACATCTATCACTTCTTAGGCATCACGGTGAGAAACCACATGAAAAAGCTAGCTGAACGGGGCTTCTTTTCTGTCCTTGAATTGGGCAAAAGTTGTTCATAGATACTCTAAAATTGGAAGACTGCACATAGGGAGATAAGAGTTCTGTTCCTGGCTATTTCCTGAGTTTGTAATATGTCAGAGCTTGTTCTCCTTTCTGTGAAAGGGTTTCATTTTGAGTTTCGCCCCTGCCAGCATCTGAGGCATCCTTAAAAGATGGGCTTGCTTTGAGGTTTTTGAAGGAAATATTCTATGTAGTATTGACACGTAACTTCTAGAAAGCTACATTTGCTAATATTGCGAGCTCTTCTGAATAGAGATTGTGGGTCTTGTGTAAAACTTGGGATCCATAGGCTTTGTTAAGTCCATATGCACAATGAGTGTATCCATTTTGCTCTTTCATCTGCTCAGACTAAAGTTGCACACCCATGCACTGGAACACCTACCCTGCCTTTTTGTAGGTGTTATTTGGTACGTGCAGCTCTGACTTTTCCTAAATTGCAGTGAAAGGAAGTAGCTGCATCTTTACCTCTTTGTTTTGAGGTGGCTTTGCTAGGCAGGAGAGCAGGCTGTGGTGGGAGTCACGGGTAGGTGTGCTGCACAGTGAAAACCTGCAGTAAGATTGCTAGTACTGCACAGACACACAGGCAGAGCAGGCAGAGCACAGTAACAAAAGGCACTGGGTCCAAACAAGTCAGTCACCTGTGCTGATGGAGAAAGCAGATGAGTGGCCAAAGCAGGAGCTGCAAACAGGTCTCTTGAGCCCTCGTCTCTTTGTCGTCTTGGATCGATGGTGAATTGCTTTTAATAGTTGAAGCTGTAGAACCTGCTGGCTTTTGAGAGCTTCCATGTCCCACAGTGACACGAACTAATAAGCTGTACATTACTCTCTGGTATGCCAGCCTTGGTAGACTTTTATTGCTTTCCAAGTACCTAAGAATAGCGAGGCTTGTGTTTATTTCTGACAGATTTGTGATCCATGCATGTCAGAGTTTTATTTCTTTATTTCTTGCCTGGAATTTTTTAGAAGCATTAGAATCTAGATGTAGCTGGAGACGTGTGCAGGCATTTTGAAACTCTCCTTAATTCTCTTTCAGAGCGCTTGATGACATCAGGGAAAGCATCAAAGAACTTCAGTTCTACAGAGATAGCATCTTCAAGAGGAAAACGGATGAAAAGAAAAGGAAACTAATAGAGAATGGAGAAAGTGATAAAACTGCCAGCTGATTGCTCACCTTACCAGGCCATCCCATAGCATATACTAGATGAATCTCCAGGTTCTTTTCTGTTTGCCAGTCTTTTGAGATGCTGCACCCTTATGTTACCTTGTTTCTTAACAGTTGATCAAATGCAGATGGAAGTCCAAGTCACTGCTTCTTTTCTGTTTGAGTAACAAATCTACACACTCAAATCTCAACAGCTTCTTTGTTTATATGTAATAGGTAAAATCTGCTGTTTGATATTCCTCTTCCTCTGGTTTTAGATGCAGTCTTTCACTACACAATAAAAACAGTTCTGTTGAAGGATATTTTCATGCAGTCTTTCTTTTATGTTAGATGTATGTTCTTAAAATACTCTGCTCTATAACAGAACTGCCATGTACTTCCCAATACTTAAGGCAGATCACGTGGCAAGGTGGGTCACCGTGTGTAGCAGGGACAATAACATCCCAAAATGCAAAGACACGAGCATCGAGATTGAAGGAAAAAAAATCTATTGCTGATTATTGGGCAAAACCACAAAAGTAATTGAATCTTTCTGCGTCTGCACGTCCTGATGTTTGCTGCATTGGTAATTACTTCATGTAGCAGCTTCTAAGGAGAAAGTGCTGCAGAGCTTTACCAACATTAAGCTCTTTGCTAATGAAAATAGCAGTGGGGAAGGGTCTGAAGTGCTGGCCCAGAACTGTGGTGATGTCTGAATCTGTCCCCTGCTAGCTTGTTGATTCATGAGAGATGTATTCATTTTCTTTGATCGCACGTTCACGGGCTGTGATTATGGACTGTCTTTGCTCTGAATTAAATCTGGTTCCACAGCAAGCAAAAATCTGGAGTTCTTCAATATGAGAGATCAAAGCATTTAAGTGTTAATGGCAAAAGAAACAAAGAATAAATATTTAAATGTTTAAAAGTAGCGTGGTTGTGCCGCGAATAAAAGCAGCAATTAAACTGTGCAGCTGCTTTTTCTGTGCTGGGTGCTTGACTGAAGAATCGATTCAAGTCTCCTCTCTCAGCTCATGGCTTCTACTTTCAAAGCTTGTTTCAGGTTTTCAGATCTATATTACAGTGCACTGCAGTAATTGGCACAGAACCTCTCTATTGTGCAATGAAATCTCAAGTCAGTTGCAGGTGAGCACTGGGAAGCACTGGGGCACACACTAGCACTAGTGATGCCATTCTTTCTCAGGTCCAGATCCACAGATTTCATCAGCACTTATTGAAACCTTCAGAAAAGGGACTGGTGGGCTTCTCAGTCTTCTGTTGAGGGATCAGATGGTTCTCCTGCTTTTTATTTGCTGGTGATGTTTTGCTGCCCGGTGAGCACCAGGGTTCCTCGGCCTCCCAGGACATCCTCACACTCTGTGGCTGCACCTCCCCATGCCCTTGTACTGATTTCTCATTTCCTGATGTATTTTCTTTGTTTTTCCCCTTTTCACTTCCATTTACAGTGCCTAATATTTCCACGACTCCCTTGGCAGTGTGAATGAATAGGTTAAAAGCTTGCTAAACAGCGTACAGGCTTTACTTGAAGTGCATGAGGAGTCACACTGATTTAATGGGAGTGTTATGCGCTCATTGAACCATTTTGTGCATTCGTTTTTTAGGATGGAGCTCTAATTGATGGGGAGGAACACCCACAGCACAGCGTGTTACAGCATTGGTGTGAGCGCAGCTCGGCTCAAACCAGCAGAACCCATTTGTTTTCAAATAGAATTATTAAGGTTAGAAAAGATCTCCAAGGTCACCGAGCCCAATCCCAACCCAACCACGCCGTGCCACTAAACCCAAGTGCAACATGTCCACAGTTCTGGAGCACTTCCGGGGACAGTGACTCCAAATGCATATTCAGGTCTCCTGTTCTACATGAACTCATCACATACAGAAAGGGCAGCCTGTGAACCAAACACCCTTCAGCTTACGTGGGCTTACAATGATAGTGGCTGGCGCTTGGAAGGTGTGCAGGGTGCCATGGTCCATCTCACACGTGCTCACACTGCTCCCTGCTTTCAACTCCCACCATCCACATCAGTGCAGCTTTTCACAGCATCACAGCTGTTGGCCAAATCCTAATCGAGGAGCCATTATCAGCAACAGGCAAGCAAGATACATCCCAGGGTCAGCCTGTGGGCCTGGCTAGGAGGAAAACCACACACTGTGCAAACGGAGCACATTTGAGTTAAATGCATTGCAGAAAGCAAGAAGCACACAGCCCCTCACTGATCCTGCAGTGGTTTTCCAGAGATCTCCATTTTGCTGTTGCAACATGGCCCAGTACTGCAGTGTGTGGTGATAGGCTGCTACCCAAAACAGCACGAGAGGGGAAGATTATCACGTTTACTGTCCCACACAGAATGAAAACCTGTTGCTTTTCTGCGCCCACTGTACAGGCAGCATGTTTTAACACATTGGCTTTCTATGACAAGATCATGTCCTGAGCCATCTGAATATACAAATGCCCTTTCATACATGGTAGACCTATGTATAACAACACAGACATCTCCTATGTACTCCTCACTTGAGTTAAACACAACTGCCTGCTGATTCCACACCGATACACCTCCATGACTTACTAATATCAACAGGCTTTGCTTGCTGTTCCCACTGTGTGGACACTATGGCAGTGTCCAGAGCAGCTCCAGGAAACCCCTTGTACATCCCAATGCTGCATCCCTGCTCCTGTGCTCCTCCAGCACCAGTGGGGCAGAGGGCAGTCCCAAAGGTGCCAGCAGCGCCCCTTCTCCTGCACCAAACTGGGATGTGGAGCAGAGCTAAAAGCAGACAGGCAGAGGAATGGTTCACCAGCCTGCTGGGTGCTCACACTCCCCATTTTTCCCTCCATTGACTTATTTGCTCAACTTAAAGGCAGAAAGAAAAAAAAAAAAAAGAAGAAAAAAGAGAAAGCTGTTCTTGCCAGTTTTCCTGCAGGGACTCTAATCCTGCTCCTGGTGGCAACAAACCACACAAAATGCTGATTCTCAGCAAAGAAAAAAGTCTCTCCCTCACATTCAATACCTCCGCAGCTTTGAGGTGCTGCTGCAGCCGCTGGCTTCAACAGGGAGGAATTTAACCTGAAGCTACAATTCAGAAATAAAACACCTTCAATAAACAGCATGAAAACCCTCCACAAGCAGCAACCCGTAGTGATGCTCTGCCCTGAGAGGCGTTGTGTGCCTGGAGCGAGGAGCTCAGGGCTTCGGGGTGGGGTGGGCATGCTTCATCCCAGCCCTACTGCAATGATCCAGGTGCAGTGGTTCCCCAGCTCTCTGCCCCACATCTCCCTCACTGCCCACCAGCATAAAGGTCCTCCGCGGGGCTGGGAGAGCAAAGGAGAAACCACCGCTCTGCCCTCATCAAACAGAGCCGACTTAAAAGCACAAGATCTGCTGCTAAAGCCTTTGATTCAGCCAGAAATGTAGCCTTAAGTGCGAATGAATAAATAGCAGCTTGAGAGCCAGAGCTGCCATTTTCTCTTGTAGAGCCTAAGGGTGAGATTAGAGCGAGGTCCCAACCTTCCTGGGTCGGAGGCTGTGCCTCCTTCCTGGAACGATCCAGCTCTCACCAAAGCCAAGGACACAATCTATATGTTCTCCTGTAGCAACAAGATTTGCTTCGAAGCACTTTGACGTTTCTATGGTCACCTGGTAAACCGGAGTGCAAGCAGTGCAAGAGCTAATTATAATGGAAGTGAATATTTATGGGCTCCAGGGCTAAGAGGGGCCGCTCCGATAGTCTAATGTGATTTACTGCTTAACATATGTCAGAATATCGCACCCCTCAGTCCTTTGGTGGAGGGAGTTACTCATCTTATCCATAATTTAACACTACAGAGTCCAATCGTGCACTTGAATTAAAGCTTATCTTCTAGGAACCCATCCAATCTCCACTCAAAGACAGCAAGCGATGGCAAATTCATAATTTCCTTTGTTAAAGTGCTCCAGAGTTTAATTACTCTCATTGTTAGGAAGGTGTGTGGCATTTCCATGCTGCGTTTCTCTGGCTCAGTTTTCCCACTGGTTGTTGGGTCCCTGTTAACCCAAAGCTCCCTCCATGCCACACGCATTCTCCAAAGAACCTCACAGGCTCCACACACTCACCTTGATGCAGTAGCGGAGGTGCTGCTCCATCAGCACTATTTTTACAGAATCAGCTTGTTTCCACACAATCTGTGCCTTATTACAACCTGTGTGTTTACTCATCCCTGGGAATATTTTTTAAATTATCACCACCAAACGAACTTGTATTTCTATCTCTGGAATCTATTAAGCGCTAAGTTCTCACTGCAGAGGTTTCAGCAGGAGACGACTGACCACAATTTGCTACTGATTCTGAATGAAGAATGAATGCCTTCAAATGCTGAGGTTGGACAGGACCAAAGCAGCTCACCCTGGGACAGCCCAGCTAGGAGATCCACCAGTCCATAAAACAGAAGGGCATAAAAGAACACAGGGCGTATACGCATCCCTATTTCCTTTTTATGATCAGTATTAATAATAATGACCATCCAACACTTTTCAATCGCCCTTATTACTCCAACACCTGCTCTCCTAACCGTTGCAATCGTTGCTATCTGAAAGAGGCAGTTAAAATGGTTAATGATGCAAATAAATGAGTCTTTCAAACGTCTCTCCCCTTCCTCGCCTGTTCCTCAGTGACTCCCAGGCAATGCAACTCTGCTTTTTAAATCCCCAGCACAGTGGACCAAGAGGACCATCCTCACCACTGCCATCACCACAGGGCAGGGACTGCACTCCTCCCACTCCCATTCCAGAGATGCAGATCCCAGTGACAACCCCATGCTGCTGCACAGTGCTCTGTCTTTGATTTCCACTTTGTTATTTCCCCCCTCACTTTGAATTCCCTTTATTTTATTTTATTTTTTTTTTTGGCGACCTACTTCTCCTTCTTTTCATATTTTATTCTATTTTAAGAGGCTTTTATTTTTCTCAAAACTTTCTCTTTTTTTTTTTTTTTAAGGAAAATATGCCATCTGTGTTTATACATTTTTAAATATTGTTTATTCTTGCTTCTGAAGTAACGGTGGCGTATAAAGGATTCTCATCTCAATTTCCCCTATTATGCAACAGCTTTCCTGTTTTTAAACACCAGCATCCTTTTGAGGTTCAGATTTAGCACCGATTCATTATGTGTCTTGGTAAACCACAGATAAAATCCCAACAAAGCTCTCCATCCTTCGGTGGGGCCAATCCCTATAGCCCTACAGGGCTGGGGGAGCCCTGTGATACCCAGCAATCTAGAAACACCCAGTATCAAACACAACATCAGCTTCAAACGAGGCAACAGCAGCACTCGCTGGAGCACCCTAACAACATTTGTTGCTCTCACAGTCATCGTTCTCCTATTGGACACGGATCTCTCCACGCATACGATAGAAGGGAATTTCATGACCCCTCCCTGCCCACACCTGAGCAAGAGCTGCCTTCCTTTGGCGAATGCCACCGTTGGTTTCAACGGCGTTATTTACTCGAATGGTTATTTACAGAATCACAGAATTTATGTGCATTTATGTGCAGGGCACTTGGAAAGCTCAATCAATGGAGCACTTATGATTGCAGAGGTTTTTTGAATAATAAAACAACGCTCTGTGCTCGCGCTCTCGTTATTTATTTAATCAAAACGCCTTCTGAAAAATTACCAACTGATTGAAACAGCCTTGCTTGTAAATGACCAACAAATGAGATACAACCAAATCTTGTACGAGCTGCCATTAAGGGATCTCTCTACCAGAGGGCTGTCGGCATCGCGTGTCCATCCAGGAACCGACGTTAGCGTTAAATTACCCATAGAATCATAGAATCACCAAGGTTGGAAAAGACCTTCAAGATCATCCAGTCCAACCGTTCACCTATTTCCAATAGCTCCCACTAAACCATGTCCCTCAACACAAGCACAAACGAAGGTATGGAAAGGAGCTGAAATGAGGGTGTGTGCTGTTCCTGCCCTTCCCTGCTCTTTGGTGCCGTGTGGAAGTTGAATCACGCAGCGCTCCTTGCAGAAGCCCAACACTTCAGTGCAGAGCTCTTTTGTAGAGATGATAGGAAGCACCATCAAACATTCCTTTTCATCTTTCTCTCTCATTTCTTTAAAAGGCAAATGGGACGCAAATGACATAATATATAATGCATCCCTTTGGTTCCTGCCAATGTACTTTCAGTGTAAGAAATGATAACGATTTCTGTTTGTTTGCTTCCAAATGAATTCAGAAGAGTCCATCTATGTCTTTGCTTGGGGACACAAAATGCAAAATGAAGACCCTGTCCAGCAGTGCTGGACCACGGGCATTAAATCACACCAAAATCACCCGCTGTTCCACTCAGAACAAATCTGTATCTGCCCTTCACTGACTGCAGCTGAGCTTTCTTTCAGAGAATCACAGCCCACAGAAGGCCCTGTGCTGCCACATTGGCATTCCAGCCCAATGCAGAGCCCTGGATGTGGCAGTATGAGAATCAGCTTCGTTTTGGATGCGGTATTTAAAAAAAATAAATAAATTACTTGAAGGCAAATATAGAGCGCGTCTGGGTTTTTCAATTTAATTTAATAAATTATCTTGGCTGCAGTAATTATTTATTTGAAATAGGAATTTGGTGAGTGGCCTCAAGTCCTTTTAATACCGCATTAATAAAGTAACCACGGATTACTGATACAATTCTAAAGGAAGTTTTTTTAAAAAATGCTTTTTCTGTTGAAGCTTTAAAGCTGTCCTTGCCCTGAATATGCAATTGTTCCACTGGAAGCACCCACCCTTCACATCACTGAAAGGCGCAAGCAGAAGTATGACCCTGCTCTTTAGACAAGCAAGCAGGTTAGGAATTAGGAACGGTTTCATCTCCAAAAGAGTGGTCAGCATTGGCTGCATAGGGAAGCTGGGGGAGGGCCACCATCCATGGAGCTGCTCCAAAACCATGGGGATGTGGCACTCGGGTACACGGTCAGTGGGGACGGTGGGATGAGTTGGGGTTGGATTTGGGGATCTTAGAGTTGTTCTCCAACCCGAACGGTTCATGATTCAAACAGAAGACAAACGGCAAGGAGCAGAGGGCACTCAGGAGCTCCCATTAACAGCACGTATCGATCATCACATTCAATCAGGCAGGCGTTGCCCAAACCACGTTGGCTCCAGAAAACACCTGGAGGGAGGAATGCCTCCTCCCTGCTCATGTCAAGGAACACAGGCCAAAAACTGCTATCCATCAGCATTGCTTTCATTGCATTTAGAGTGAAAAGCCTCTTTTCACCACCGTCCTCCAGCCCAACAAAGGAAGAAATGAAGACTACAAAGGGTGTTTTTTTCCTTTTAGCTTTCATTTTTGCCCCTTTAGCCCTACTCCTCTCCTTCCTGCGGCAACTCACTGTTGTAAATGGAAGGAAGGTTGAGAGAAAGGAAGTAGGAAAAAGAAAATTCTTTCAGTGTTTGGGGAAGCACCGGTCATAAGTACATCAATTTTTAGAGAATGGTTTTGACCTTTTTTTTTTTTTTTTTTTGCTGCCAGCTCTCAGAGCAGCAGCGCTCTGGGCAGGGATGTTAATGGCGCAGATGATGGAAAGATTTGAACCAGCAGAAAGCTGGTGCTGGCCACCAGCAGATAACCAGGGACAGCAGGAGGTCAGGGCAGCGCCGTGCGGGCATCCATCACCCAGGCACGGTGACAGGGCACTGATAAGCTCATGTCCCCCTCTCACCGTGGAACAGAACCTTTCTCTGCCTGCTGGTGATGCTCTGGGTCTTTCTGCTGTGTGGGCTTTCCATCAGAGGGCACAGAGAAACTCCCACATGGGGGAGAAGAGAAGAGGGTGGGAAAACAGCCTTCAGCTGTCCAGGGATGTGCCTTGCTGGGATGAAGCAGCGCTGCTCCCGCCTGTGTTGGGACAACGTCACTGTTCAGCTTCTGTTGCAAATATTTACTTTTTATATCACAAAACGCATGCAAAGAATAAAAGCTTCATTTTGCTTTTCAAAGCAGAGGAACGGCACGAATCGATATATACACCAGGTGGCCAAAGCCTGAAAACTAAGAGAGAAACTGCAGGTGTCGTCGTCAGACAGAAGCAGAAAAACGTTTGTGTTTTGACTCCACGCTGCAGATAGCACTTGTGTGATTTCCCTCTGAATTCCCTGTTTCCCCTGCTCGACAGGCCCCCAGGCTCCCACTCCAGCTCATCTCCTTTTTTATTTGCTTCTGTGCTTGGAACAAATATTTTATGTGTGTTTATACAACATTTTTTTATGATCCAGTCTGCCACTGGATTTCCAGAGTAAATGAAATATGGCACAGCAGTCATGTACCAGGGTGAAAACCGTTTAATATGTTTGTAAATCCACCTCCTTGGACAGAAAGTCATATAAATATAGTTAACAGCACATTAAAATCTGTTTACTGCACAAGGCAAGTTTGTTTTCCAGTTCACTGTTCAGAAAAAGCATCCCTGCAGCTGAAGGCAGCACAGTGCCATGACTTCTTCATTTGGGAGCCCTGCTCCAACACAAGGCACTTGAGCTTCCCATGGCAGCAGGCAGTTATCTGCCCATCCATCCACTCCTCATCACTTCTCACTGGCCTCCTGCATCCCTCTCAGCCCTCCATCCTTCCACACTGTGCTATTGGGGTGCAACCCAAAGACAGGCGCAAATCAGGGGTAATATTTCCCAGGGCACTGAAGCAAATGAAGAGAGAACCAGACCTGTGCACATCTCACTTTTGCTTTGGTCAAGGCTGCCCC
Organism: Lagopus leucura; assembly: GCF_019238085.1. Taxonomy (NCBI): domain Eukaryota; kingdom Metazoa; phylum Chordata; class Aves; order Galliformes; family Phasianidae; genus Lagopus; species Lagopus leucura. The sequence continues at coordinate 4,550,179 of NW_024962283.1, forward strand.
ACTCCAATTTTCTGTCCCCTCCAAGAAATCCCTGTGACCCTTTTCCCCTTGTCTCCCACACTCAGCCCTGCGTGATGCACACCCACAACCTGCAGCATCGGACTCAGAAATGGCAAACCCCGAGCAAAATCCTTGCTGTGACACTGGGGATGCAGCTGGATGGTTGCAGCCTTGCTCTGGGCACTGCTGCCCACCAGCTTTGGCCACCGCTGTGCAGATAAACAAAGGCTGCAGAAAAGGCTTGAGATTGGCCGCAGAGAACCTGGAATATAAAACCCTCAGGTTTCCCCCCTCCTCCTGCTGCTGTTGATGATAGCCTTTTACTGGAATAACTCACTGATGCTGACAGATAAGCTTTTAGGCTAGTGAAATCTCAGTGACACTTTAAGTGCCCTAAATGACAAAACAAGGACGTGCAAAATTATCCTGCCCATCCTTGATAAAACACACTTGTCAGGCACTTGGATGCTGTTCCAGATGCACAGCCCTGGCCAGGATGAACCAGCCCTGCCCTGTGTGACCGCAGCACGGCCACATCTGGACCCTGCCCTTGTCCCCAAGCCTGAAGACCATGAGGAGGACCCTCTAGTCCCAGAGATGGGCAGGGAGCTGGCATGGAGAGAACACAAACTCCTCGCAGGCTACAGTTCTGCAGGTCCCGATGGGAAAGCCTCCATTAACCGGTCATCAGATCAAATTAAACTCCCACGACATGGACTCTGCTGATGAGCGGTACCAGTTGTCACCAATTAAAATGAGAAAGATTCACAAGTGCCCTGATGTTTTGTCCTTGCAGAGGAAGAGAATACGAGAACAGAAGAAAGTGAGAAGTACAAAAAATGGGCAAGCAGTGAGCCCCCATGTCTGCCGGGCAAACAGACAACTGCCCCCAGGTTATCCATTGCCCAGGGACCAGTGCAGACCTGGGGGGCTGCAGCCCCACAACCCATCCACTAACACAGCCACAGCCAAGGAAAACACAGCCTGATGTCACCAAGGCTCTCCATGCAGAGAGCAGGAGATGGAGGCTCTCTCTGGCATCAGGGACCCATTGCTTATGCCAGGCAGAGCTGCCTCTCTGCTCTGTTTCCCGAGTGATGGATGAGAACAAAATGGCTATAAATTGCCGGGTACCGAAGCAATGTTTTATCTGTTGTGCTGAAGGAGCCACGAGCAGTGGGCTCTGAGCTGCGTGCAGGGCACTGGCTGTCAGTCATGCGTCAAGTGGCATCGCGAGGGAGAGGTGATGGAGATCAGCACCGAGTGCCAGGGGAGACAGATGGGCGCCCGCCTGGGCACGATAAAAACACAGACAACTCCCAGTGCCCTGCTGTATCCATCCCCAAACGCTTTGGTTGCTGTTAGTTATGCAGAGATTGCAGCTGGATACCCTCAGCTGTTTGAGGAGATCACTGGGCTCCATCCATCCATCCCAACACGTGGTCAGCAGTGGATGGAAAGGAATCAATGGGTGTCGGCAGCAAGATAGACCGTTGTTTACCGTGGAAATCCCTTTTTTTCCAGAGAACCACCCGCCACCATTCCCTGCCGGCTCCGCCTCTCCCAGCCATTCCCTATCGCTCCGGGCACGGAGCTTCTCTGCTTACCCCAATACAACTCGATTTCGGCCCCGGGGCGCTGCGTTAGCACCGAGCACGGCCGATGTCTTGCGGGAAATAAATTGACCTATGCAAATGCAAAACCGCTTCCCGCACGGGGCAGCTCCTCTGAGGGAGTCCCGGGACCGGCGGGCAGCACTGCGGGCTCCTCACCACCGCAATGAACCCTGCAAAAACCTCGGCAGAGGCTGAGACACGCCCGAGCTGAAGGCCTTCCCCCCCCCCCCCCCCCCGTTTCCCTACTTGAGAACAAAGCTGTTTAAAGATGTTTTGAATTCCTCCTCAAACACACTTGCAATGCCATGGAGACCGATGCTTTTGAATGCTGGTCCCCAAACCTTCCCTGTGCTCCAAAGGAAAAAAAGCAAAAGGTATTCCGCTCGTTTTACAGAGTGCTTATTTGGCATTTTATCACAGAATGTTTTACTTCCTTGATAAATCTATGGGGTGGGTGGGGGTTTCCCTCAATCAAAAATTCTACTATAAGAAAAAACATCCACATCTGGAGACTTCTTCCCCCTAAAGATATCAGAGACAAGAGCCTGAGGCTGAAGCCACAAACCCCAATCAGCCCAGGTGCTCTGAGTCGTGCTCCTGGAGCTCCCATTTCCATCACGGTCTCCATAGCAAGGCTGTCCCCACAGCACAGCTCACACTAAAGCCCACAGAACACCTGTAATAGTGCACGCCTTCAGCTGAGGCACTGCTCCATATGTATACAGCACATTCATTTACTGTAAGGCCAGCGGTTGCACAATGAACAGACTGACAGCTACAGGAGAGCAAACAACAACAGGGATTGTCTACGTGCATCAGGCTGCAAGAAGGACATCCACTCCCAGGCTGCTTTAATCTGGTGTAACGCCTTCCTGCTCTGCAAACAACACCTCTTCTCTGCAGAACAGCATTCGGAAATAAAGGCAGGGTGGGAGAAGCAGCCCTGCAGCCTCCTCCTTCCTGACCACTGCTCTCCTCCCACACTGTGCTCTTTTGCAGTGAACTCGAATCAATGCCAGAGTTTCTCCCCCATCCTGCTCTCCAGGAGATGAAATCACGCAACTCCGGTGCCCGGTGCAGAATTGCTTCCCATAGAAAAGACTTGAGAGACTTTCCACGGCCCCTGGCCCCAGTGGTGCTGGGCACAATGCAGGAGCAGTGCCTGCCCTCAGCTCTGGGCACAGCAGGGAGGAGAGCGCTCACCAAACTTTGCAGAAGGGAAATGAAGCGCAGAGATTAAGTGACCTGCTGAGGGTCACACAGGGAATTGGTAGCAGAGCTCAGAACGGAGCCGGGATCTCCAGGGTCTGACCGCATGATACTTCTTTCTCTTTCCCTTTAGATAGCTGAGTTAAAAATAAAACCACGATTCCTTTCTGCTTAGCAGAAATGTGACTTCCCAGCAGAGGAGTAGGTTCTGTTAACTGCTGGACTGCAGCATCACTGCAACGCTGCCTGCTTCTCTGCAGCACTCCCATGCTGCGTGTTCTAAGGGATGCGCGTGTGTGAGTGGATGTTCCTAACTAAGAGTACATACATTAATTAGGTTACTTGCCATTTTCCTCCCCATAATTAATACAGAACCTCTTCACAGACCCCTTTGAAGTGAACCTCTGTTGGTTAAGAGAAACTTTCCATTGCCAGGCAGCGCTCTGCAGCAGCTGCTCGCATTGTTCGCTTCAGCTGGAATAAAACTCCATCTGATAACGAAAGGGAAAAAGGCTTCCACGTCTGTGTGCTGTCACACAGGCAGTGTTTGGGATACAGGGAGTGGGCTGCCGGCCTCCATACAGCACAGAGATGGGAAGAATCAGATTGTGATGGCTTTGATTGCTCTGTTTAATCCATTCTGCTCCAGCCGGACAAGGGCTCCCTTTGGGGACAGCTTGTGGCGAGATGCAACTTCACGCTGACATTGTTTGTTAAAGAAAAAATAGGTTTTGATTGCTGTGGGCCCAATTAAATACTCTTCGATGTGCAAGGGTGGGTAGGTGTTGTGTGTACCACTGCCTCCTCTGGGATAAAGCATTCCATGCAGAAAAAACAAAAAACCCTTCTGGGGGCTTTGTGTTTAGTGGTACCTCCCCCATCAGCTGCAGCTGTGTCAGATCTCATTGCAAACAGGCGTGCACGCCTGGACACGAGCTTGTTTGTGGGGCAGATGCCAACCCCTTTTTTGGATGGGATGTGTCTGAATTGATATCTGCAACAAACCTTCAAATAAACCCAGAGGACTGGCGAACAGCTGGTGGAAGGCTCCTGTGCTTTGCCTGCTGCTTATTCAGACAATTTGTATCAGCTCATCGTCCCCCAGAGTTTTCCAACCTGTTGTGTCCTTCTGTTTTCTCTTGTTTGCTAACTAAGATCTTTGGGGCAGGAGCTGTCTTTTTTTTTTTTTTTTTTTTTTTTTTTTTTTTTTTTTTTGGCCAGGGCTGCACAGCTGGGAGCCTGCAGCTCAGCCACGCACTCAGACAAGGGAAGGCTGAAGGACAAAGATACAGCTTAGCACTGACCATCCTGCATTCCCACACAGAATGAGCTGACTGTGACGGCACGGGGCAATAACACAAAGACACGAGTGTGTACGGAGGGGAAACACAAGCAGGACCCCCTTCTCCCCCCACCTTTGCTCGGTTGGCAGCTCCCATCAACGCCGCTCTGCCCGCACCGCTCAGATGCTGCGCTGTGCACAGAACCCATCGACAGGTCTGCATGAAAAATACATGAGCAGTGAACTGACAGGCCGTACGACCTCAGCCGCAATCAGGGCTCCGAACTGCCCTGCGTTCCCCCTGCTCGAGCTCCCAGACCCCGAGCGCTGCTCCCTCCCCATCCCTCCGAGCCGCTGCTGTTGCTACAGTCGGTCTTGAGGTGTCTCCCGACGACAAAGAGCTGCGAGCAGGGAACGTGGGGGGGGGAGGGAGAGGGGGTGGTGGTGAAGGGAAGCAGCTCCGAGGCTTTGCAGCAGCCATAGCGCTGGAGCACGGCGCAGAGCCCTCGAACTGCTATTTTAAGAACGCAACGCTGCTGCGGTCAGAGGGAGGTGTTCAAGGTGCGGGTAGAGCCCCTCCGCCTTGTTTCTGAACTGGGGGAGAATCTCCTGCCGAAAGGAGCGTGGTTTTGTCCCACGTTTGCGGCCGTGGCACGTGGCGCTGGGGATGGCATCCCACCTGACCTGCGCTGGGTGCCTGCCGTTCTGCCAGCTGCCTTCTCTCCCACCCAATGCAGCAGCACACAGCTGCTGGGTGCCCTCTGCAGCCCATAAGCTCTCCGTGCCCCGTCCACAGCACGGGGACCGTTCTGCAAACACAGGAGCACCTCCAGGACCTGCTGCCAGCTCCTCCTGCTCTGTAGGGATGGAGCAGACAGGGCTCGGGGAGACAGAGAGCCGCACTGGAGCCATTTGTTATGGGACCGTGCATCTCAGCATGCAGGCATTCATCTCCCACGCTTTCTAAAATAAATACATCACCTCCAGCTTCTTGTCTCTGTCCTCCTGCACTGTACCTAAGCAGTGCCTGGTGCCCTTCTCTTCCCCGTTCTCCCTGCAGGGAGCTGGCTGAGAAATTCACATGTACCTCTTCTTGATAAGAGGGGATTCCCTCCATTTGCACACTCACAGCTATCAAGAGTGCAAAAACCCACATGCAATGCCCAGCCAGCATGGGCAGGAGATACCTGCTGACAAGCCAAGCCTACACCTCTGCAGTGATGTCCCCTAAGAAAAGTGCTTCAGATGTAATCCTGTTTGTAACTCGACGCTCACACCCACAAGAATCCACCTCGACAAATATCACAGCTGGCTTTTAAAAGGTCTGTGCAATTTTCTAATCATCAATAATAGGAGTAGATAAACGGGGGGCTAATCAAATCACCCGCTTTGGAACAAAAGGTTATCAGGGATAAAAAAAAAAAAAAAAGAGAGAGAGAGAGATGAGCAGAAATGTATTCCTTTCATGTACAGCTTCACAGAATGAGGCGGGCGTGATCTGTGTGTGTTTGATGGGCTTGGAGCAGGGATGCTGCTCTGCTGTGCCTGACTGCACCAAGAGCCCCAAATGCTTTGCAGGGCACTGTTACTAACAAGGGAGTGTGGCCAGCTGTGGGGGAGGCTGATGCCTGCATCTGCTTCCCAGGAGCATAGTTCTCCTTATCCCTATGGGTGAAAGCTCAGCCAACACCACCACCACATCCCGTAGCATCCTGCTCTGCGCCCGCTGTAGGCTTTCCAATGAGCTCCAGTGAGGTCTTTCTAGAAAGATCTGCTCTCTCTAATGAATCAGCTTGAATTTCAGAAAGCACAACATGTTTTGGGACTATTATTTCCCTTTCCCAGGGGAACAAAGTCCCTTGGCCTGGGGTCTTTGCTGTGTCCTCTTCTGTTTGTTCTAATTGCCCTGAGATGCTCTACCTGGAGTGAGCCTTAGTACGTAATTATATACCATTAGCAATGAGAAAAACATGACAACTGCTTTGGATAATCACACAGAGCACAATTTCTGCCAGTCTCCTAGATACCACAGACACATAAGTATTGGTCTCATTTTTTACAAGAGAATATTTTGGAAGAATTACTTAAAGCCAGAAATAAAAGCTGCAGACACACAACCCTGTTTTCACAGCGCTCAAACGAAAGCCAAAGGGAAAATTCACTACAAATCCCAACCAACTGCCAGGATTTCTGTTCTTCCTAACTAAAAGCAGAGTTAACCTTGCAATAGCAAAGGCAGCCTTCAGAGAATGCCTTTTGCTCTCTGCCTGTCCCCTGGGCATCATGGCACTGTGCTATGGGGGGTGGTTCCCTCGAGAGGCAGAGCCCCAAGGGCTGCAATGGAGGGCAGAGGAAGGATGGGTTTGATGGGAAATCTGCCTTTCGGTCAGAAAATGCTCACTGTTCAGCAAAATCTTGTAGAGTGTTGCAATGCCACGGAAAACAATTTCAAGTTTATTTCCAATTCAAGCAAAATATGTTGCTCAACTCATAGAGACAGGATAAAAATTAGAAGCGTATGTTGTTCCCAGATTTTTTGATAATGTAATTAGCTTCCCTCACATAAATTACCCTTGGCTCAGGGCATTTCTGCGACATGGCTGTGGCCAGACCGAGCCCCTTACGACCTCCCAAACACACAATTAACTCCCCTTGCTTTCCCCACCACCCAGCACCAGATGCTCCAGAACAAGCACTGGGATCTTCAGGACGCAAGAGAGCATTTTGACCATTCATTCTGCATAAAACACACAGGCCCCAAACCCAGACACATCTGCACTGAGCCCTGAGGCTTCTGCCTGAGTTATGGCAGATCTCTCAAACTGAGATCTAGTGCTGATTTACAGACTTCAGGAAGCTGCACTGCCATCCCTGGGTAAACTGCTCTCATGTTTTATGACCTTGCTGCTAAGAGTTTGCACTGTGTTTCTAGCCTGGATTCGTCTAGGCTCTGTTCCTGACTGTTACATATAATTTTGCCTTTTCCCATTCCGTTAAAGAGCCATCTACTGTCAGAAGTCTCCTCCTTTTGATAGCTGTAGAAAATGCAGGAGATCCCTTTGTGAATCATTACAGCGCACCTTGCCCCTTGCTTTACTTTGCTTCTTCCAAGACGTTTTTCAGCACAGAAAGGCTCTGATGAGCACAGAGCTATTTATCACTTCTTCCTGGAAACAATCACCACCACCCTGCCATGCAAAAGTTGCAGAGGGCAAGTGAAGATCCTTCTCCTAAAGCTCCGTGCTACAAAACGCATTGGAGGCCGCTAGAAGGACATTGCCTGCTCACCACAGGCTGTTTTCATAGAACAGCTCAGGTTGGAGGGGACCCTAAGCCCACCCGGTGCCACCTCCCACCATGGGCTGCCCAGGGCCCAATCCCACCCGGCCTCAAGCGCCTGCATGGGTGGGGATGCTGCTTTGATAGGGGATTGTGGCACAGGAGCAGGGTCTGCATGCTGCCATCCATCCCCATGTACACCCACTGCTTTTCCTTTCCCCCGCCCTGCCACACGTCTTCCAACTTCTCTCCTTTGCAGTATTTTTCAGACTGAAGGATGACACTGTCAACCAGTCCCCAGTGAATAAAAAAAGCAAACAAGGTGTTGAGAGCCCCAAGGACAAGGCTGGCTGCTGCCAAGGTCACCTGCATGAAGATATTCATCTTCATTCCTCACCATCACCATGCAGCCCCAGTGAGCTGCCTTGGAGAACTGAGCCATTTCCGGGCTGTGCATTTTTAAAGGATGAGGGAGCACAGAATGGTTCAATAGAAGATTGCTTCGTAAGACAATGGCTGAGCTGATAATGCCAGCTCAAGTCATACCACTGGGGACCTCTTACAATTTTAAGATCCAATCAACTTTAAAATATTACTGCCTCAGACAGGCTGTGAGTCCTGGAATAGAAAACAAGTGATCCTGTTTTATTTACAGGAAAAAAGCGTGTTCTTCCTTTCCTTACCCATGTATTGAAATATTAATAGCGTTTGTGTGTTGCTGTGTCAACACCACATTACCAGAGCTCCATCTACACAACCTCTGCTAACAACACTTAATGCCTTGCTCTGAACTGCACGCGAGGAGGGCAACAAGAGCAAGGACAAGCAGGCTCCAGGGGAAGCTGCAACCAAACCCGTCTGCACCCTGTTCCCTCTGTCCTCCCAAAAGCCTTTTTCACTGCCTGAATTACCATTTGATCACAGGAGAGCAAAGCCCTGCTTGCAGAAGTTTGGCTTAGGGATAACCATGCAGTATCAACCCCGGTTTTGTATCTCTACTGTGTTGTGATGAAATTGCCCTTATGCTGCCTATCTGTTGCAGTGGTGTTCTACAGCACAGGAAGCTCTTTGCAATGTGTCTGCGTGCTGCATCCCTCTGTTACTATCTGGAAAGTGCTTATATGACATATCATTATTCTGCCTTACCCAGTTGCCACAGTGGTGATGACTGCATTATATATTTTATCATAAAAACAATAGCAACTACTACAAAAGTTTCTTAATAAAACCTGCTCCTCTCACTGGTGCAGAGCGCGAGTTAAGCGCTGTGCAACATCAAGCAATTTGTGGCTCGCGCACACACCGTCATGCAAACGTCCCCAAAGTGCCCCATGAAAAATTCAATAACATCAATAAAGTCAACAGACAATAACAAGCAGCCTGGCTCAGCCGTGAGGTAGGTTTGAAGGGGAACACCTCAGCTGCCTTCAAGCAGGCTTAGGGAGAGCAGCAGCCCCACAGCGGGGTGAGGAGGTTGTGCATCCTACCATGAGAAGCATGCTATAGGGAAGGTGATCAAGTAGCACGTGGAAAAGAGCACTGCCCCATGCCCAGAGCTACATTTTGCTGCCTGGCACCTGCAGCAGCTCTTGCCTTTGACATAAGGCACTGCAGAGGACATGAGGGTCCCTCACCCCAACCCATGGGTGTCAATGCCAGGCTGAGTGCATCCCACGCTGCCCACCTTTCAGCACCCAATCACGCCCTGCTGTGCTCCTGCCTTCCTTATGTATCACTCATCCATCCCCGCGATTCAAATTCGTCCTCCTTTATGAAGAATTAACTTGTTTGAGGTGATTTATGAAGACTGGCAGGCACCTGTACTGAAGCAACGCTCTAATACGTTCATCATGAAGTCCTGTAGTTATTCCTAAAAGAGCTCATGTTAATGCGTCACATTAAAATTCATACTTTATTTCGACATAACTAAATGTCTCCCTGCAATCTTTAAAATCTGCCCTTCAGAACCTGGATTTTTTTTCTTTTTGGTTGGAGATTGAAGCTACGAAGGTGACAGCTCCACGTAAACAAGCGATGGCATTGGCAGGCGCTCGCAGGTCGTGCGTGTGCCATGTGTTATACACTTGGGTTTGACTGACAGCCAGGACTTGTCTTGTCAAATTACATCTTCAGCCAAATGTGACTAACTTTTGCGAACGTAGATAACAAAATGATTTTGCTTTAAAAAAAAAAAAAAAATATATAACCTCTTCTAATTCAACTTTTGCTAACGGGAGCCAGATTTCACCAAAAAGAAAGAAGAAAAAGAGGTGTTAGTTTTTACGTTCTTCTGAAAGACTTCTCAATTTGCTCCTGGTGAATTGAATCTGAGTCCATGAGTGAGCCGAAGGAGCGGCTTCAAGGGAGCCTTTCATGTGCACAAGCTCGGGGAGGAAGTAATCGCCATGAAAGCAGAGCTATAGGGGGTAAAGTCTTGAATAGTTTGGTGGGAATATTTTTCTCCTCTCTCAATTCAGGCATATTTCATTCCTTTAAGTCCCCGGTAGCAGCGAATCCACTGGAACTCATTGAATTTGGCACCAATTCTGTGCAAAACTTAATTGGCCTGAGTTCACTCAAATTACCTGGTAGAAAAGCCCAGCACCGCATCTCCCCATTCCCTGCTCGCTTCTGTGTTTTCTCCACGCGTTTCCCTTTGAATACCAAATGCACACCTGACTGCCGGCCAGATTGTGCTTTTGGTCTGGTGAGGGCTGCGGGAGGTGTCTGAAGCCCTGCCCAGGAGAAGAAAGCTTCTCGTGAGCCCCGAGCAGAGCCAGCTGGGTCCCCACACCCCTGGGGGAACATTCCTTCTCACTGTCCTCTCTGTGTTTCCCTCACTTTTCAAGGCCATACTGAAAATCTATCAATGCACGTACCAGGAAGGCAACACAATTGCTTTTCTGGCATGGCATCAGCTCCTGCACTGTGCTTTCTCCATTCTCCTGCACAGCCCCGCATCTGACTTCCAGCACGCTCCGTGGGTCATAATTGACCACTTATAGCCTTAGCTACAGTATTAATTTACAAGGGCTGCAATCAGTTGCGTTCCTTGCTCTCAGAGTGGAGAAAGAAAGAACAAGAAAAGGAGTGGGAAAGTTAATCAAAATTTTTTTTTTGCCTATCACTGTGTCTCTGCAGCAGAAAAATGCCATCCTTCTCCTGCTGTTTGTTAGGAGCGGGCTGCTTCATGAGAAGCACTCGAGACACAAAGGCAGACAGTCCCAGCTCCAAGCATAGCCACCCCAGTTGGGGAGATGGGCAGGCGTTGCTGCATGCCAGAACTGAGCATCATTGCTTTTAGGTGTGCTCAAGGAGTGTGATGCTCCCGGGGCCAAGACATAAGGGCAGGGCTGAGCAGAGGCCTCCCCTTCTGGTGGCCACTGGTCACCACGAGTGCAAGCGGATGTCTTCATCATGCTCCTGTGCCTGGATTTGCTCCAAAGCAGACTGAAGACCATGGAAATCTTTCCATTAAGTCCGCTGGGCTTTGAGCCAAACTGCACTGCATTAAACGCCTGGGACACGAGACAGAAAGATGGACAGAAAAACAGAATAGAGTGCCTACGGGAATCCCATACAAATGCACAAGCAGTTCCTCCTGGCATCCAGGAGGACATTGCCATGGCTGCTGGCAGGGGTCTCTGTGCCGGAGGAAGTACCAGAGACATTCCCAAGGAAGCATCAAGGCGCGCAGTCAGCCCACACTCCATCCCAGCACTGGGAGAAACGCCCAGCTCTGCAAGGTCGGGTCAGGACATGATGGATGGGATGGAGGCCCCATTGCCAGCCGCACTGCCTGGCCAGGCACTGGCAGCACCCATGGCAGTGGGAGAAGGGAATGCAGCTGGCACAGGCAATGCTGGCTGCCTCGGGATGTCAGCACCACGCAGTGCTTGTCCTCACGTTTGTTTATTTTCACAGGAAAGAACAGAAAATGACAGCTAATAAACTGCCTGCCAGCGACCTCCTTCTCCCCTGTCCTTTGAAGCTAAACTAACTGTTGGCTTTGAACCCCCCTCTATTTATTAGGTGGAGCAAAGCTTATGTACTTCTTGGTTGCCATAAATTGTAGCGTCTGAGAGGAAGGGAAAAAAAGAAAGATAATGCGACGTGCCCTCCCAACTAACTTAGCTAATTAAAGCACCTCTGAACTGTTCCCAACTATTCCTATGTTATGACAACGTGAATGGCACATTGCAGTGAAACTATTAAATTTATATCGTGCAGATAAAATTCAAATGAGACAATTATTACTTTGTAATAGTGGTTGAGCCACTGTCTTGCGCCAAGCCTGAACAATGCTTTATTCACAGCCCAGGGATGGACTTCTCAAACAACACATAACCTCCACCACCAACTCATGTGAAAGCCCTGACAAAAGGCACTCCAACAATTTTTTCCAGTTACTGAGATTTTTTAATTGCTTCAGGCAGATATCTGAAAGGATCTGCTTTTTAGACCTGTTGTTAGAGGCGCTTCTCTTCATTCCAAGTTTGGCAACAAGCCTGTCCCTTAAAGATTCAAAGACTTTTGAACCTCTGCAATGCATTTTCATTCTATCTACTCAAGACACCCTTGCTTTTAAACCTGTTTCCAATATCAGAGAAGGAAAATTTATTTCCTTTGCCATATTTCTTTTTTAAAGACCGAAGACAACATTTTCCAGTAGGCAGGGTAGAATTGTCCCTGGGTAGAATTCTGCTCTTTATCCCACTTCTGAGGAAGGAATTGATAACGTGCTCATCCATCAAGGATTTGGGAGCGACTCCACCTTCCTCTAGAGCAGAATAAAAATGTCACTGGCTGGCACTTACCAAGTATCCTCCATTTACTTTCTATTACCCTTACGACAAAGAGAGTGATCCTTTAAGACATCCTAAAGGAAGAGGAATCCCTATGAGCCTCGGTCATTTCTCCTTCTGCCACGCTCATGCCACGATACCTACAACGCAGATCAAATACATCTCCACTGGATTTTTCCACTAGGTTACAGCAAGCGGTAGCAAATCTTCAGACTGTGACATTACAGCACGTAAAATGGGAATTGATTGTCATGGCAAGAATAATATTCATTGCGCAGGTTCGCGTGCTCTTGCAATTAAGTTATGAAACACAATGGGCGTCGTGAGGATTAGGTGGACTTTGCAAGAGCCGCTCTTTCTTTTTGCCGAGCATTTTTTATTGTCTTTAGCTAAAATAACCTTTTGGAAACTGGAAGCAACCTCCTCCCCCTCAGCCCTCCAGTCACTGCTGTCCTCTGCTGAACATTGATTTTCCCACTACTCCTCATTTTTCCTGCAACTTGAAATGAACCCGGCTTTATATTTCTGCAGACATGGTAAGAAAAGAGATAGTAAAGTCAGAGAGTTCTATGAGTCTGTGAGGTCAGGCAGGTCCAGCTTTCAGGAGTCCTTAAAAGAAGCTTAAAGACTGAGCATCCTCGGCAGTTTAGATTTAAGACACTAAAAGCTGAACAAGAAAAAAAAAAAAAAAAAAGAAGGCTTCATATTTTTCTTATAAATACTCAGAGCAGAATAAGGAAGTCCCTTTTCCACTGCTTTCCTGTGGTCTCTGGGTGGGGTGTTTGGGAAGGCTCTCTCTCAGGTTCACAGGAAGAACGAGCTTTTGTGCCGCACGTGCTAACAAAAACTCATCAAAAAACCTGCAATTAGCGATGGTATTATTTCTGTAGAATGGATCTCATGTTCAAAACGTGGAGGGCAATTGTGTGACATATCGGTGCAAAGGCTAAAAACAGGGGAGCGCACAGGCAGCTGCACACCTCCAGGGCTGCAAGGAGGCTCTACCTGCTCCCTCTCCATCTTCCAGCAGTCATTGAGGGAAACCGAGATCACGGAGCCCTTTGATCCTCACTCCTCCTCTGCTCTGGGGTAATTGCTATGCTCATCACAGAGAGAGGCATGCCAGGAAGGATAACACAAACCTCACAAAGCAACTGCAACCAGCCTGGTGGTTAGCATCAAAGAGGTGTAATCACAGGTTTCATCGGTTATCTGCAAGCGACACCCACCAGTGCCGCAGTAATTCTTACAGGATGTGCATTCCAGGCTCAAATCATGGAGCTGGGGCCCTATAAGTGCCATAAATCAGAGCCAGGGTCCTATGGATGGATATATCCCGATGGGGCGGTGATTCGCAGCACACTGGGCAGCTCGTGCTTTGTAGCATCTCATCAAGGAGAGGTCATCCAGCACGGAACACCATACCTGAGCAGGGCGTGGGCCATCCACGTTGCCCCTTGAGATGACCTGCTCTCCTAAGAAACAGATAAGCACCACGCAGCATACTGATGTGATCCTGGGGGAAGCGGTCCCAGAGTGCATCGCTCCCCTCTAAACGGTGCTTTCAGATCATCCCCCCGAGATAAATGGTGCCATACAGATTAATTCCTATCTAAGCACAGCGCTGCACATCCATCTTATCCCCTGAGATACATCATCTGCAAAGTGGAAAGTCCCAAGTAAGCCAGCCACAGCATTTTCACACTATCCCCTAGGATGTACAGACCCATAAAGGGACTTTCCTTGTTCCTTTCTTACAGAAATGCCCTGCAGACGCCAGCTGAAACAGTCCAGGAGATTAACACTCAGGCTGCTCTAGCACCGTGGGCTGCTGTCCCTGCGTGCTTAGGAAGATTTGTGAGCAAAGAGAAGAGAAGAATAACCACAAAACGACAACAAGATACCCTCTGCAACAAAACTGAGCCCACTAGAAAGCAGAGATAAGACAGGCTGTCTGCAACAGCTGTGCTTTAACTCTGGGCACGCAGGTCGGCTGCATCCTGGACTTCAACCCATCAGAGCTGCAAATACTTTGGTTCACCTTATGCAGTGAGTGCTGTTGTTCCCATGCCAAGGGTTGGCATTGCAAAGCCTGTAGTTAAGTGGCATTGGAGACAACAGAACCAGCCCCCAACAGATCATCTCCTTGAAGACGTTCCAAGCGTGCCCTATGAGAGATTTATTTGAACCTCTTTGATTGTGGGTGGGGAGGGGGTGCTGAGAACAGGAGGGCTGGTTCCATGGGGCCGCTTTACTGCCTGGGTTTGTCAGCTGGCCGAGTTAATCCATTATTTGTGGATTATATCTTACTGACAGGTGGTCGCCATTTGCAACTGTACGACTAATTAGCTGCGAGACCCCTGGAGCTTTTTGTCTGGCTGCTTTTTTTTAATCATTATTCCATCTAAACGAACAACTTGCCTTAAATAAGACAGGATGAGAGCTTTCGCTCAAAACACAAATGAAAGAGCAAGCTGGAGAAGACTTTACAAGGCTGAGATCCCTGGATAACTCTGCATACATTCCAATGCACGCACATATTTATATAGGTGTTTATATTTATAGTGGCCTCTCTGCCTCAGATCCCAGGTGATGCCCGAAGCAAAGACTCTGAAATTTGATAAGCGATGCTATAAAGCAGAAACTCCAAAGAAAAGAAAAGAAAAAAGCCTGTCCTCGTGCAACTTTGCCTGCAGCTCTGGATCTTGCAAAGACTGAATTCAGTGATAAGTTATGCTACGGAAAAACGTCTCTCCAGCTTCTCTATTTACAGGTAAAGATTATTTGGAGAGGAATCAGACGGCACTCTGCATGTTTATATTGATGCTTGTTGTGGCGGTGCCATGAGGCCTCTGATGCTGAGCAGCCCCTCTCAGCCCCCATCCTAGGAGCACGATGCAGGTGCTGCTTGTGGCACTGGCAGCCAGCAGTTATTGCAATAGGTACAGCTCACAGCCCTGTGCGTCCCAGCTTTGGTTAAAAGCACAGCCTACCCAGCTTTTATAGGACTGTCTGCTTCATGCCTTGAATTGTAAATTTTCCCCCAAAACATAAAAGTTTAAAAAAAAAAAAAAAAACAACAGAGAATATAGATATATTACTGCAGGATGAGAGCTCACCCTAAAAAATTACATACAACTATAAAGGGATTTAACTCCGGACTTGAATGATTAATTTCATGGCTCAGTTTTTCTTCTCCAACCATCCTTCTCCTTATGGGAGGGGGACAGCTGGAGGAAAACAAACCCTTTCAGTTCAGATCTTCCTGGGTAACGCTCACACAAATGTAATCGTTAGTGAACAGCGTCGGAGATGCAGCACTACAGAACACGACATTTCTGAATATCAAACAGGGAGCGGAGGGGGGCTTCAGAGATCAGACTCTGTTCTGATCTGGCTTGGATCTCTTCGTTTTAAAGTCTTAATTGAAATGCTACTTGAAAGCCTCCTGCTCTCTTCTTAACACAAGGATGGGAGATAAACCTGCGTGCTTGTCCAGAATACCTAAACAAATGGTAATAAAGCAAAAGTGTTGTTTTGCTCAAAATTCAAGTTCCTTACAAGAAAACCCATCTCTGTGCCCCACATGTTGAGTATCACTGGGAGGGCATAGACACTCCGACTGAGAGCAGAGCTGTTACTGCTTCTCCGACTGGGGCTTTTCCAGTGGAAGGGAGAGAGGAGGTGAAGAAGAGATGGGTGAGCATAGGATGAAGAGCCTGCAGTCATAGTAATGGCACAGCACAGCACTCACTGTGTCCCTTTCCCTCCTGCTCCCTTCAGCGCTTTTAAAAATAGTTTAAATAAGAGAAACCAAACACAGGGAAAGAGGGTTTCAAGGATCTGCGAGTCTAGCAAAGGTAAACAGAGAGCATATATATTTAATAAGGAGTAATCCCATATCACACCGCTCAGCCTCACAGCAAACAGATGTAGCAATTTGCCAAGCCCCTCTGAATGCCGCCTGCTCTGCTCCTCTCTGATCTGCCACTCAGTTCAGTTCAAGAGACCAGAAGAGATTGAAGATAAGTATTGATTTTGGAGAGAATGAAGTTTCCAGGCCTTATTTTCAAGGTACACCTGGGACGCACATCACAGCTGGGGCAGCGTTGCCCAGGGGAGCCCATAGCAGAACATTGATGGGAATGTGGGAGCTCCTGCCCCACCTGCACCCACAACTGCCAGGCTGCCCCACTCCCCCCACAGCCTTCATATGTGAGTGGCAGGAGGCAAAAAACCAACAAGTAAAACAAAACAAACAAACAGAAAAATCACCGAGGCCAAACTGATGAGGTGGTAATTACATTTTGCAACGTCTGCTGCTTGCTATCATTTGTTTTGTTATTTCTATTAAAAAAAAAATAATTGGAATACGTGGAATTTTTGCCGTCTGGTGCTTGCTGAGCTCTCTTGAACAATCTGACAGCCTCCTGCCCATCAGCAGCTGGCAAAGCAAGGAGAGATGCTGAGGCACATCACAGCAGTGCACCCCAAACAGGCTTTCTCTTTCCAGACACGAATCATAGAATCATTAAGGTTGGAAAAAACCACTGAAGATCATCTGTCCAACCAACCACCTATACTGCCCACTAACAACATCCCTAACTACCACATCTACACGTCTCTTGAACACCGGATGCTTAAGAGGAAACTAGTGATGCTCAAAAAAATCACCCTGCAGCATCCTTGCCCTTCAGATTGCTTAATGCTCAAACACTGCAGCCTTTAACGTGTCATAGAGCTGCTCATTTCCCTGCAAGGAAATGGAGAACCTCTGAGAATGTTCCTTTTAAAATGACAACAACCAAAGATCGCGACTCCCCTACTTCAGCCCCTTGGCTGCTCGTGTGGTGCAGCCCACCAGGAAGCAATGAAATGCAAAAGCACTGATGCACCAACACCCAAAAGCTTTCATCTTGCCCAGCTCTGGTCTGGCAGGACTCACTGCAGAGCTGTGGATGCTGTTGTTAGGGGAGCTGAAAAGTGAGCACGGTATCAAAGCCCACACCCACTTCCCTTGCTTATTCCTTTATTTTGGGTGCAGCAGACAAAGTGTTTGTTCATTTAGGTACAGCAGCACTTATAAACAAATGAGGTGTTAAAAGGAGCAGGGTAAAATGTGGGGCTTTCATCTGAAGGCTGCAGTGTGGCTTTGATAGGACTCAGAGAAAAGCTCTTTTCTCAGGAGGATAATAATTATTTTTTTGCTTTGAGAAGTCCAGTTGTCTTCACAGGCTTTCTTTCCACCCCTCCCCTACCTCCTCAGATTTCTACTTCAAAAAAAAAAAAAAAAGAAAGAAAAAAAGAGGGGGTGGAAGGGGGGGAGATCCAAATAGCATCATTTTGTTGATCAAAACCCTGTGCTAAATGATGGCCTAGATGAAGAAATCAGATTTGAGCTTTTCATTATCACTAGATGAAAACAACACCTAACTCAGCCTTCACAGACAGGATGACTGCAGCGTGGCTGTGGTTGTGTGGTACCCTTGTCCTTGGCTGGTGTTTGTGGATATCAGGTTCCTGATGGACCTGGCTTTCAAACCAGCTATGATTTGGGACTGTCCTGTGGCTCCTGTCCCCTCCTTCCCTTTGCATGAGGCTAAAGGGGCTTCCCCACGAGCACAAGATCTCCGTGATGCCAATTCCCTGCTCCACAAGGTTTTTCCCAAACACCCGTGTACGGATGCATACGTGCCTACAGGCACAGAGCACTATTCCACATGCCCAGCTTACCTCACCCCTACATTTTCAATCACACCTATCATAAATCCTTTCATTAATCTTATTACTTAAAACAACAACAAAAAAACACAAAAAAAAAAAAACCAAAAAACCCACACTTTTCTCTATCTAAGCTAGATTTGCCTTCCACCATTACCCAGGTAGTTATATTTTACACGAGAAGGAGTTGTATGCCCATTTCTGGCCTTCTGCATAGTTAGAGAAAGCCATATTATCTAGCTGTGGGCACAGACATTTAGAAGAAAATGGTTTTCTTTCATCTGTCCAAGTAAACCTCTTCCCAACACTTGTATGTCAGATTGCTGCCAATTTCCATAGCAGAAATGTCATGGTTTGGAGGGGAAGGCAATAGTTACTAAAAGATACTTATAACATGTAAAATGAAGCCTTTTTTATTACTCTTTTCCCCTCCCACCTCAGGCTGTGCATCTTTTAGCGTGCTGCTCTACATTACTCTAGAACCGGCCGCATCCTGCCCAGGTGTCAGATTCTGGTGCCAACTGTGCGTAATGCTTGTCTCATAATGCTCCAAGGTTGGAGGAAATGGCCCTGGGGGTGCTGGTTGATGGTTGGCTGCTCAGGGAAGTGGTGCAGTCACCATCCCTGGAGGTGGTGAAACCATCCAGAAACATTTAGAGCTGGTACCAAGGGATGCAGTTTGGTGGGAATGCCATCATGTTTGGTGGTAGGAAGACAGTCGGAGCGGATGACCTCGGAGATCTATTCCGACCTTGGTGATTCTATGATTCTAAGGTTGGAAAGCAAATCTAAGACCACCAAGTCCAATTGCCAACCCATTCCCACCGCCACCCCATTCCCAGCACGCCCGCTAAACTGTGTCCCTCAGCGCCACATCTGCATGGTTCCTGATCACTTCCAGTGACAGTGACTCCACCACTTCCCTGATACAAGACAGGATGCTGTTGGCCTCCTTGGCCTCCTGGACACGCTGCTGGCTCACATCCAGCCAGCTGCTGACTGACATCCTCAGATCTTTTTTCCCTGCCCATCCTGTAAAGTTGCATGCGCTTATTGTGACCCAAGGGCAGCACCTAACATTTGGTATTGTAGAATCACGTACAGTTGGCTTCAGCCCACTGCTCCAGCCTTCCTCCAAGCACAGGTCTCATAGTTTTCCCCCTGGTGCCATTCAGAACCTCTGTCCTTCAGGACATAGTGGGCAGTGGGCTGCCGAAAGAACATTTCCAGCTCATCTTTACGTGCCAGCGTGTTGCCACATGTATGTTATGAAAAATTACCCGCTGCTTGGAGTGCTCGGCAATACAATAAGCTCCACATCAACATTAATGAACCCCTGTCTCTCCTGTGAGAGAAAGCTAATGTAATAACAACGTTATATTCAGCAAACAAATGCTTGAGACCATTTTTTAAGCACCAGACAGTAAACAGGACCGAAAATATCCTCATGAATTACAAGAGTCTAAAATCCTCTACTGAGAAATTAATTTAATAGCAGTAAATACTGGAGCAATTTCCCCCGTGTGAAATGCCACTGCAATGCTCAGTTAAAAGCTTCATTTAAATGGCACGTGGGCACTTGCATAGGGATGTAAACATATTTCATCACAGAATGGTGTTTTAGATACGCCGCAGAGGAAGAAGGGGCAGGGGATGCACCTTGCTCCATGGAGTGATGCACACAGCAAAGCAAAGTGCAATGGTCACCGAATGAAGGGCAAGGAACTCTGCAAAGCAAGCAGTCATCAGCTCCCATTGTCTGAACTGAAGGGGGACAATGATGCTGTGCTTTTAATTCTTGGTGGCCAATTTGCACTGAGATTTCATGCTTCTCTGCCAACAGACGTGGCATAAAGCAGAGAACAACAGAGAGATAGATAGGGGAAGTGAGAAGAATTTCAAAGTCTAAGGAACAAACCGCAAGCTGATGGATGTCCTTAAAGCTCAGCCTCTCTGGCTAGAAAATGGACGTTGCTGTTCAGAAGCAACTTTCATCTGGCCGCAGAAGAAGGGGAAAGCAGCACGAGGATTGTTAATTTCAATTGATTTTTTGATAAGGTTTCATATCCTGAAGGGGCTTCATATCTGAGAAGTGACATCTGCCGAGATCACCAATCAGTGTCTGAATTCTCCTGAACGTAATTAGATCTGAGAGAGGATAGAGGAGCTGGTGTGGTGGCCTTTAGGGAGGAAATGGTCTTTGAAAAGAATTATGTTAATCAGACTAGCCTTCTCCCCGCATCTGTTCTGCTGTTATTCTGGGTAAAATTAATAGGTCTAAGGAAAGATCTGATCATAATGACAATCTGGTCTTCACAGCAGGAGATTTTATAAAGGAGTTGAACTGTGCCTCATTGAAAACACTTAAAGTAATTAGTTACAGGGCTACTCACTTTCTTTCCTTTTTAATAATAATAATGGTTATTAATGTTTACAAATTACAACGACTCACTGGAAATGAAAGGACGTCTGGAATGGTTACCCGGGGAAAGCAGGCGCTCGCATCCTCACTCCCTGGGAGACAGATTTTCTCTCACCCAGCTCAAGTAGCCACTGGAAACAACCTCTCCTTGCAAGGCTACAGGCACGTTGAGCCTGAGCACTTATAGATATAAATCAGTTCGTAATTATAAATCTAATTATTCCGATTGAAAAGAATAAAGCAGGAGTTGTTTGCCTGGAGGGTTTGAGTCCTTAAAATACTCTGCCAGAGGAAGGGCTGAGCTTCAAAGGAGTGGCCCCAAAGGTAACCAGAAGCAAAGCACTGCCATCCCACTGCATTCCTCCCACTGCGCCACGGGGCACAGGGGTGCAACTCTAGGGTGTGGGATGGCACACCAATGGAAATGGTTAATTGGGATGAATCTCTGCCAACTGTGCCTCCCTTGGAAATCCTTCAGGGACTTCAGGGTCTAAGGATGGAGTCTGGCTCCAGGGAGCTGTTGGGAGGGGCTGGCACTGCTGCTCAGAGAGCTGTGGGTGCCCCATCCCTGCAGGCACTCAAGGCCAGGTGGGATGGGGCCCCGGGCAGCCTGAGCTGGTGGGGGGCAGCCCTTCCCATGGCCAGGGGTGGCACTGGGTGGGATTTGAGCCCCTCTCCAATCTGAGCTGGTCTATGGCTCTATGATGGAGCAGTCACTGAGGAGTATGATGCATCTCAGGGCAAAATGGAGCCTCACAAACATAACACATAGGAAAGGTGAAGAGAGAACTCTATAATTTATAAATACGTTGAAGAAGCTGAAATCAACCTGAACTTTAGGAAAGAAGAGAAAAGATAATTAAAATATAAATAGACATGTTTGTTTCAAAGATTTATGGCAAGCGCTTGGCTCAGTCTGAAGATTAATCAGGCAGGTATAATTATGTCTTTGCACCAGAAAAAAAAAAAATAGTTAAAACTCCTCCCCACCCCAAACATTCATGAAGAAATGGAGAAAGGAGACAGGCGATGTTCCTCCAGTCACCAAATTGGGAATGAGGCCCGTTTCTGAGCCCTGGCTGCAGCCTGGGCTCCCCACATGCCCGATTCTTGTGTAAAAAGACAATGACACCGGAATGGCCACGGGGCTGAAAACGAAGGAGAACCAGGTGTTCCCTGTGAGGACCTTCAGTTTGTTGCATTAGGTGTGTTAATTCAGATCCAAACCATCGAGCAGTGCACAAGGGATGATGGCTGCAGTTTGGGGCTGTACTGCCCTAAAATGGAGAGAGCTTCCCTCAGCCCCAACCCCTCCTCGCTGCCCTCTCCCTGTTCTCCCCTCTGATCCGAGCTATATCCGAGCACCAGGCGGACGCTCCTGATTGCTGGTGCTGTTGGTGTCACAGCACATTTCCTTGCCCTGAGCCCCAAGTCCCCAGCGATGCTGCTGTCGCATCAAGCAGAAAGCACTGAGACCCCGACGTGGCAACAGCAGCTGCACCCTGCAGCGGTGACCGCTTCTCTGCTGACAAGGGGGAAAAACTCATCTCGACTTGTTTTCACTGGGGACTTCGTGGAGAAAAAAAAAATCAGTAGAGGAGGGCTTGGGGGGACATTTGGAAAGCTATGCTGTGCTTGTGGGGCTGCAACGAACATCTTGCTACTAAGTAATAAAATCACAGTTTGTCCCAAAAGGAAGAGGGTAAAGCCCAGCAATAAAAGCTTGCACAAAAACCAGCATCTCGGTTTGCTCGTTGCCTGCTCTTCGCTCCCACAGCTGGCATCTATGAGGGATTCTCCTCTCCAGCACACAGCACTGTGGGATGGAGCAGAGAGTGGGGCTCGGATGGGGCATGGGGATCCCTGGCCCTGCTGGGGTGCAGATATGGGACATGGGCTGCAGGGGGAACGCTTATACAGCACTGCAATTTCAGTGCTGCGAACACAACATATTTTCCCAGCACTTAAATCACTCCAGAAATAGGCAAAGGCTTTCTTTCTGCTTCTTTTTAATTAACCTCTTTCTATTCCCAAGAGGAAAACCCTTTTATCCTTGTATGTTTGACACTGCCCTAATTTCACCGTTTGCTTATAATAGCCTGGATGCATCCCAATAAAGGAAATATTATAGCTGAAGCTGGTGGCACTGCCTAATGTCAAAGCAGCTCATCGCTTCCCATTACAAACCCATTTTCAATCACTTACAACATTGCCAAACTAACTGTCTGGGCTGAAATGTTACACAGGAGGGCTAAGTTCAACTTAAGAAAAGCACTCACATTTGCAGAGTGTTGGATTCCGCAACATTTCTGTTGCACAGGGCTATGGCAATATATGTTTATAGTACAGCGCATATATTTAAAGCCATTTTTTTCCCCTCCTGTGTGTGCTGTCTGAAGCTTGAGACAGCAGCATGGGGAGGAATTCAACCCAAACAAAGATCATTGGAGCTCAGGAGCACAGTGTGTCTCTCACTGTTTGTTTATTTACTGTTGTAAAGCCTCCAAATGCTGCTGCACCGTAAACAATGCCTGCTGGGAAGTGCAGTGCCACATCCAGCCCACATGAAACTGTGGCAGCTCTCACCATACTCGTTAGCTCATTACGAGCCCACCCTTCACTCTCAGGTAGTGTTTCACAGGCAGAGCCAGGAAGCAAGCACTGCTCTCAACCCCTGTCCTGGCCATGAATCCCAATGCCTCGCCCTCCTCCTTTGCCACATGCCACTAAAGCCATACCACGGTGCTTTGGTCTAATCCCACGAGGGGCAGCAGGTGATGCTACACAAGGTATTATTTCCCACACGCCCCCAACCAAGCAAAAGCCCCAGAGGTGGTATTGTGTCTTACGGAATGTTCAAGTGCAGTGTAGCAGCACAGAGATCTCACCTGGGTCATGTGTGTCATCTTACAAAGTAATAAATAATCAATAGTCCCTGGAAGCATTCAAGGCCAGGCTGGATGGGGCCCTGGGCAACCTGGTCTGATGGTTGGCAACCCTGCACGTAGCAGGGGTTTGGAACGAGATGATCCTTGGGTCCCTTCCAACCCAAGCCATTCTATGAATGGAAGCACAGCACCTTTGCCATTAATTAAAAAAAAATAATAAATACAATGCCCTGAACATTACTTCTCGCCCTCCCACGTATGGAGCAGCTGTCAGCAGCCGTCCTCAGCTCTCCTCCCTGCACACCCCTGTGCCAATGTGGCCCTCTAGCCTGGCAGGGAGGGCTGCAGCCTCTGCATTCCATCTCCTCCTTCAGCCAGAAGAGCCTCCGTGGTATTTTGGACTCACATTAGAGCAATTTGGTAAGAAGGATGTTAACAGTGGGGGCAGGTGAGGTCAGGTAAGCAGAGCGGCTCATGCATTGCCATGGCGTTTGTTGGATTAGACACCAAAGAGGGAGCAGCAGTTAAATGAGCTGACTCCAATAAGCCTGTACAGGGTCAGCACGCCTCCATCCCCTGCCCTAAGGCACTGTCACCCCGCAGTGGAACCCAGCTGGCACAGGGCTGGCTGCTCCCTTTGCTTTCTGCCCATAAAGAATGAGTTCATTGCCTTCATCCCATTGCCTCTTTCTACTGAATTTCCCTTACAGTGTCACCCAAAGCCCCAGTACCAACTTCCAGCCCCCTGTTCCCTATAAGGCAGCCTGCACACCAATCCATATCTCTGTCCTCTCACTTAGCAATGCTTCTTGGGGCCAGTCATCACATCTGGCCATTTGGGAAGCCATTGTTCATCCTCCCTGCTCCCTTTTCTCGTGCCTCTGCAAATCCCCTAAGGACAATTCAAGGCATAATTACTGTGCTAAATATTATGGCCAGAGCTTGTCTGACCACCTCATAATCCTGTGGGTGCTGTTCAGTGAAGCTTCCCATAACCCCATTATATCTCCAGGCTCTTGGGATGACTGGAGCAGAGGGGGAGGAGGTGGGATAACGGTGTAGCACCACAGCCTCACATCCCTCCCCAGGAAAGGATGGAGTGGCCCAGCCAGCGAAAGAGATTGATTTGTGGGGAACTTTGCGTGCACGTGTCAAACCATGTGTGACGAGCACCAAGATTTGTTTGACATCTCTTTCCCAGCAAGGTCAAGTTATGCTTTGCAGCTGCTGACTCAGGCAGCTGGGTGCTGCCTGCCCGGAGGAGGAATCACTGTGGGGACAAAGCCTTGCTCCCTGCAAGTTCCAGCCCAGCACACTTCTATTTGCCAATATAGGCATTTTCCCCCCCACCTCTTCCCTCATCATTTACCCATGCAGCAGCATTTGCTCAGAGTTGGGATAGTTTTCCACATGAAGCCCTCCAGAATAAGACATCAGAGAGCTGTTTGCCAACAGGAGACATAAAAGGAGGAAACTCCATGCGAGCAGCAAACAGATTTACAGCCTCAGCATTGCTTTCCATGAGCTGTGCTCTCCATCGAGGTGCCTCACAGCTGTTGGGTTCCCTATTTACTGTTGGGTTCCACGTCCCCGAGGCAGCACTCCATCACAGGGCAGTGAGCGCGCTGCTCACCTCCGTGCCAGCTGGGAGATGGTTCTGCTCCTAACGTTATTTACATGTTATAGGCAAAACTCTGACCCTGGACTTCTTTATTTTAAAGCTTATCCATTGTGTGTTCTCTCCTGATAGCAATCAATCAAGAGAAAGGCAGTCTATTGGGAGAGGGGCATTTCTTAATGCAGCCTCAGTGCCAAAGATGAAGTGGTGAACCAGGAGGTTCCCAACCCACGCCATCCTCCAGCAACTAAAAGCAGAGTCCAGGGAGAAGAAGAAACTGAACCTGTCCCTGTGCCCAGCAAGCCTGGGGCATTTCCATATTTTTCGTAGCCTTCATGCTTTCTGTACACTTCCCTATTCAACATTCATCAAGCAAGAGCAGTGTGAGAGCACGTATGCACCCCCACTGTGCAAAACTCAAGAGATGAGCAAACAGAAAGCTGGAAGTCAGGTTTTTTGGTTTTTTTTTTTGTACACAGGAATCAAAAAGAACATGCCATCATCGTGTACCAAGCTAAGCCAGAGAGCCTTAAGTGCGGTACATCAAGTGTTTTATTTAGTGTATCTGGAGAGAGAACAACTAAAATAACTGAGTTCAGGGATAAGGCCAAGATTCCTGCGGATTCAGAGAGCTGAAGCTATCAGTACAAGAGCTCAGAGTGATTTTCATGAATCAGACTAGCAATGTCAGATCCTCTCCTCTCAGTTGGAAGGAGAGGGCTGGGAAAGATTTTCCCTTTCCCTAAATGACTCTCCATCTCCCAATGAGCCTCTGCCCCCTCACCCTCAGCAGCCGCACTGCCCCTTCTCCATTGGAGCTGCAGAAGGATGGGGGCACAGCCACCAGCCTCCAGCATCCCCAAGGCCAAGGGCTGTCTGTGATGGAGCGCCAGAGCCCCACAGCCAACCTGAGCACCAAACCCTGGTGCACACGCAGAGGAAGGACTATTCCCACCCATCCTCAGGACCACACGTGGACCTGCAGTGGCTGAGAAAAGGCATCACCTCACCTCCTTTTTATCACAGCACTGGGCTTCAGACGTACTAATCTGTCATTGTCTCTTCTGCTTTGATCTCTGAGCAAACCTCAGAGCCATTATGTCTTCGCAAGGAGAAGAACAGAAACACTCCAGGCTACCGAGGTAGATTTTTGCTTTACTGGGCTTTTTCTTCTCCGTAAGGATGCAGGAAAACAAAGTTAGATATAAAATCCCCTAAATTATTTGAAGAATAAAAAGGCCTCAGCGCATGCCAGGCAGGCGTTAGGAGGGTGGTAGGAAGAGCCAGCTAAAAAGCTACTGCTGAGCATATTAAAGAATGGCATTATCAAGTGGAACAGACAAGACATGTATATAATGCGTAAGTAGTGTTTGCTGCTTCTCCAAACAGCTCATAGATCACCGGGACACCAGCTCCTAGGAAGAGCAAAGAGAAAAGAGAGGAATGTGTGATAGCATCAGAGGAGACGTGTCTGGTGCCGAGAAGCAGCACAAGGCTTATCAAAGCCTGAATCTAGATGCGGTGTGGTGATGCTCATTGACTACTGGAATAAGCAATCAGGCCTCACGGATCAGTGCTGTGCAACCAGCAGAGCTTCCCCCAAACCCACCGAGCTGCAGTGGGTAGTAGTAGTAGTAGTAATAGTGGGGAGCTGCGAGGAGATGCGTGCCAACAACCCAACCTCACTCAGTGCAATGCCTCAATATCCCCCAGACACTGTGGGTGCCGGTTCAAGTACGAGCCAACAAAATGGGCTGATGGAAATCCACTTAGGTGAAGCATACAAAGGGATTAAAATTCATTAATGCCCTACAGATTTAAACACTAACGAGAGCCTGAGATGCGAATTGCCACGTTTGCCTGGGCCTTGCAGCTCTTTCCTACCTCACAGCATTGTTGTCGCTGTTCCAAGCCAGCACTTCTTAATATGCGATGACAGCAGCAGCGCTGACCCCAGACAATGAATAGGGCCTAATAGTTAAGCATTAATCTGCCAAAAGAATGACCTTCAACCACTAAAGAAGGGATGTTTTTAAAAACTCGTAAGTGTGAGAAAGGTTCATTTGCTTTCTCATTTAGCATATTAAAAGGATATTATTGCTACAAATAAGAAATCTAAATGAGCCCCCAGTTGCAGCTTTGGATAACACTTCAGATTAAAGGTGCAGGGCAATGATTAACATGCAGTGTATAAACCATTTATCGTTCATAAACAAGGCAAGACACATTTTCTTTTATGATAAGTGATGGAAGGCCTGTAGTGAAGCTGCACAGAGACAAAGGAGTAATACAAAGAAGTGCTGGGGAAAGCACCATGGAGCTGGGGGGCAATGGGGCTGCCAGTCCTGGTGAGATATAGATGCAGGCGGAGGGGGAAAACCATGGGACCAGCACGTCCTTGCAGTAGGGCAGAGCATTATAGGGCTGGTTGGGTTTTGCTGAACTGCTTCCTTCTATGCTAATCCAGGCAGCAGATCTGGAAGTTCCGACCGGGCAGAGATGGGGGCTATGGCCAACACAGCCCTATCTGCATGTGCCAGCAGCACTGGAAAGCTGCCTCGTTCCTTCTACCTTCGTTAGGTTGTTGTTTTTTTTTTCCTCCTCCTTGCGAATTTGCAAAACCCTCTTTGCCAGAAAGCCTGAGTTGTGTGACTTTCATATCTCACCTTCTAAATAGATTTGTCAGCCATGCTCTAGCTATGACAGCTCCCGACTCCCGCTCCCCAGATTTTGGAAAGCATAAAAACAGCTAAGGGCAAAAACTCACAAGTCAACGTAGAGTTGTGAATCCTTCCTCCATGCTATTTTTTGCGACAGAGGAGGGAGAGAAAAGGAGACAGAAAAGGTCTCACTAACACAACCTCGCAGAGAAACAAGATGCTTATTATTGCTGGTTTCCAGATGAATGTTTTCAGACCTCCTGTGCTTGCTTAAGCACATCTGATTAAAGGTCGGCACGAAGGGAGAGCCGAGGTCCCCTCTCAGACTGCTGTCCCCGGTTCTGAGCCGTTCAGGACCGCTCTGGCTCCGCTCCTTCCTCCTCCATTCGAATGCAAGGATGGGAAAGAGCCTTGGAAAGCATCTAGGGCGGAGAAATCAGTCACTTTAATTACCCACTTACACTGTATTTATCTCAATGAAAGGTCCCTTGCTCCTTTTGTCACTGAATGGCAGGGTGAGCAGAAGGAATGAGGATGATCTATGCTTATTTATTTATTTCACAGCACTGCCACAGGAAGCAGAGCCACCCCTGAGCTCTGACTGCGGCTCAGGAGATCACAAATCCTGCTCATCCCTCCCGGATGGAGGATGACAGCAAAGCAAAAGGGATCTCTGGTTCCCACTCTCCAGCGTGGACCAGGTTTCCCACCTGGCGTTTAGCTCAGCATTGCCAGCTCCAAGGCAAGACTGCAGGGAAAGTCCTTCCTTACCTCGAAACTGGACTTAGCCAAACAAGATAGATGCAGAGCAACCCTCTTGCTCCTAATCCAGCCCACTACATCTCTCTGAAGATTTGTTTTTTTGCTCTCTGTGTTTTCCAGCTATCGCTTGGCTCCAACCCTCGTGCATTGGCACATCACTACCCTCTTTTTGTCACTGCTTGGAAGGTGCCCAGTGTGGGCCCCATCACTTAACAGAGGCAGGAAGACGAGGGGCAGAACCCAGCTCTGACTGCCGCTCATCCCCAGCAGCAGGCTCTGTGCACCAAATGCTGCTGAGTTCACCACCTGCATGCTGATGATACACATCCATCACCTTTGGTTTCTCATTGTTTTTCACCATGAGAACCAATTGCCACCACTACACAGCCACCAGCCCTCTGCACTGACCCATCGCAGATTCAGGAGCACCACAAGTTGGGACTGTATGCACACATGCCAGAATTGCTAACTCCAGAGGACCTCCAGAGATGCTAGCGATGCAGGGAGCAAGGATAAATCCTCCTTTGGGAAACCACTACTCCAACTGAATGAAAAATCTGCAAAAAGCATGAAGGTTTTGCCCCCACACAAAGCCGCAAAGGAACCAAAAACTATTCTCAGAAGGTTTTCAGAGTGCCAGTATTATAAATAAATCATCAGTCCACTCCTAGGCATGACTTGCATACAGCCTGGTCAGGTTGGGAAACCCTACTCTGTCCCCTCACTGACAGCAACATGTACCCACCCCAGCCTTCAGCATCACACCAAGCTGCACCCTGCTGCCTCCCTTATGGGGATTTGGAACATGGCCCTGGCCTGCTGCAGGAGCCCAGTACCAGGATAAGCACGTTTCCCTTTGCAGAACAGCAAGCAAGAAGGAGCAGCGCACAGACAGCAGGCGATGAGCAGCAGAAAGGAGGGGAAAGCAGAGGGCAGGGAGGGCAGTGAGGCTCTTTCTCAGTCCCCGGAGTGCTGCTGTCTGTGGCAGCCCCCGCACGGAGAAACACTTTCTGCTGTGACAGGGTTTTTTCTGTGATTGACCCCAATTATAGAAGTCAGACCACACGGGCTGGGTGCGTCACTCATGTCAGGCAGGCAGCTGCTCAGTGCCTGGAAACTCAGCTACCCAAATACATGTGAAATGAAGGGCGCTGACTGCAGCAGGACCTGGGAAAGGGCTGGCTGTGTGCATAGGGTACATGCAGCATCTCAGCAGAGGCCAATGCTGAGCCCTGCCCATGCCCTATTACCCCAACCACCCCCACCTGCAGGTTCCTGGAGCTGCCACACAGAACACGCCTGTTTCAAGTTTTTCCCATTAATTTAACGCACTTGGATTGTCTTCACCATGACCTCACAAAAGCAGGACATCAGAGGCATAGGAAAGTAACATTCAGAGCAATTAGAGACCCTGCAGGCTGCTCAGACCTGGTTGTCCTGCACAATCCAGCTCATGCTGTGCATCACAAGAGACCCAATACCATCACCCCACTATTGGATGAGGAGTATAGCCTACTGCCAGCAGCACTCCTGCACTTCCTTAAAGCATGGGATGGTGAAAAGAAGTAGAACAGTGTGTTGTCCCCTCCCCCTCCTCAAGCTTTTATATTCAGACGTTCAATACAGCTGAGCCATTTAGGAGCACAGGTTACGCAGCAGGTCAGTGTGTTTCCCAGAGACCTGGCTTACAGATGCAGAAGGGCTGTTTGTATGGAGAGAGTTTCCAGGCCACCACCAAGAGTCATCCAAAACAAGCATCTCCAAACAAATGCCTCAAACAGCCACCTGCCCAGACAATATTTATCAACAATCCTAAACTAACTGCTCTGCAGCATAACATAAATGCTGTAATAGGCCAAACCCAGCGCACACACAAGCAAATCAATCTGTTTCTGCAAACATTTAAGTGCAACAGCGTGTCACTCTGCCTAGAAAATTGTTTCATAAACACTGGGGGATAAATCACTTTCTCAGCTTTGATCCCAGCATTTCACAGTAGCTACTTGCCCTTCAATGGGCAAACACATTATAAACCAGAGAGATTTCCATAACAGCCACACGACCAACTCTTGAAGTGCTGTAGGGCCCTTCCATCTGCCCAGCTGGAGGAAGAGCCCCCGGACATCAGGAGACAGACAACAAACATTCAGCTCCACATGAAACACACTTCTAGTCCGGCCCTCAAGTTTTTAAGCAAGGTCAACAACAAACAGTTTCTGTGTGCACAGATACCAGAAACACGCTTTAAATCACCAAGAAAACAACATTTCTGCTGTATAAATGGGAAATAAAGCCAAAGAGACTCACCCAAATCCACCGGGAAGGCTGTAGAAGGGTACCATGTTGCATGCAGCTCTAAAGGAAAGGTCTGTGAGCTACATGGCACCAGGAACAGAAGACAGCATGAGCTTCACCTGCCCCCAATATGGCATCCCCATTGCTCCCTTCGTTTGCCCCTCATTACTCACCCTCAGGCACCTGGGGTCCCATTCTCTCCCTCACAGTACCCAAGGATTAGCAGCTGAACAACCATCCTCACCTCCCTTTCCTCCTCATCCCTCTCACCTTTTCCCACTCCGTAATACTTTCCCGTGTCACCCTGCTTCATTGGTATTTTCTGTAAAACAGAAATTATACTCTGCTAAAAGACACTTTTTTTTATTATTATTTCATTCTGCTGTTATTAATACCTGATTTGATTCCATTTGTTCCATTTTACAGCTTGTCTCCTGCAATTGCCTGGCTTTAGAAACAGTTTTATCTGAGCAGGTGAGGCAGATTATAAATAAATGTGGTATTGCACCTTGTATTTTAAGCAAATTTGAGACTTTCCTGATTAGGTGCCTTGCATGGGAGAGCCTTGTTCAGTCAGATAATTGCAACCTCCATTCTTTATCCTCTCCTTTTGTTCTCTTCCCCCTTTGGCTAAGCTGCAATCTTGCACGAGAACATCAGCAGACAAAACCCCTTGAAAATAACTCTCCAGAAGAAATCTAATTTACTTTTTAATCTGGTTCGGAAATTTGCCAACAAAATTTCCACTGACAAGCACAGCCATTTATTACTACTTATCATACAGGCTGGATTTTCACTCCTGATTTGGATAATGTCGCGGGGACTGCGAGAGTGTACATGTGAAGAGATGAAGGGAGAAATCTTTTGATATATTATTTATTTGATACAATCTTTCCCCGATCAGATCAGTAAGCAGAGGACAAAGCTGCGACCTTATCCATTTCAACTGCTTATGTTATGAAGCACCAAGTGTGTGTACTTTCATTTCACTTATTTTGTTCGTTCTTTTAACGTTTATTTTCATATAAATATAAACACAGACGTGTGCTTATGTACGTATGCAACATTCCTGCTGGGGAAAAGAATTCATAGGGTTTGTTTCCCCACGAAGACCCTCTGGACAAAGAGGATTTGATTACATTTGTGATTCAGGAAGTGTCTTTTCAATGGAAACACATGGAGAGGGCATTGCATGAGTGGTCAGTGCTGAGTGCATTGCTCATTGAGACCATTACAGGGCTCATTTAACGATGTGGCTAATAAGCATCCACCACAAAGGCCAGGTGTATGTTCCATGCTTCATCTTTCTGGGCTAGGCAGAGAAAGAGCAAGCATATGCTTGAATATATAGTGCCTATAGTTTGCAGTTAAATTACTCAGACCGAAGTTGACGAGGTCTACAGCAATCCTGGCTCTGCTCTAAGGTCTCTTTTATAGAGGAGACAAATAGCATCGATGCCCTGCGCTCCTACTCCTGGTCTGTCTGTCAATGGAATCCTTTTCCCCCATTTTCACTGGTCTCATCAGCAGGTGCTGCAAGTCAGGATCTTTCTTCTTGCATTGAGAAGTTTTGCACAATGGCGGTGGCTTCCCGCTTAGCCCCGACATCCAGCCATTACTCTGGCTTTGTTAATTAGGAGGATGCTCTGGTCAGACCTAACTCACATGCTGAAGTTTCTGCATAAAAGTTTCTCTCCCTCTCTCTTTTGCTTTTCAGAACTATGCCTCCTGTGGGAAGTGTAAATATAGAAAGATGACAACATGTGCATTAATGCTCGTTAGAATGTCATCATTATATTCTGCAAAGTGTCTGCTGAAGGGATCCCTAAAGGACACTTAGAAATGAAGCAGCTGCTCCGGATTTGTTCCAGCTCACATCTCGAAGAAAATGACATTGAGATAAATACAGCGTTGTGAGCATCTTCTGAGCAGAAGGAGAAACAAGAGAGGGGAGGATCTCCCTTTGTAACAGTCCCAAGGCAGGACCAAGGCACGCTCAGAACTTCCTCACTCTCTGCCTATTTAACATTAATCCCATCCTGCAACGTCCAATGGTTGGGGTGGTACTGAGGCAGCTCTCACCCACCTACATAGGGGTGAACATAGAGAAGGAGAAACCCGGAAAAATTAAAGTGCTTTCTGTGGAATACACCTCCGACTTCGTTATCTTTGGCCATAAGCTTTTCTCCTGCTGTCAAAACTAACGAGACACTGGCATGGAGCAGAGCGTTAGTTGCAAGAAAACATTGTGCTCTATTTCTTTCCAAACCTTTCAGGGTTTTGGAACTCCAGCCAAAAAGGCTCGAGCTTCACATTTATAGAAACACTGTAAGACATCAGAGCCTGTGGGATTTTGTGTGCTTTGCAAAAAATAAAGGGAAGAAATAAAAATCTAAAAGATAGCATATACATGACCAAACTCTCATATGTATTTTAAGCTAGATTTTCATCTGGTGTGAACCCAGCAGAACAATGGTGCTCACTTTACCAAAACAAGCTCGTTTGTACAAAAACTTTGAGATGACAATACTTATAAATGAGCCTGAAAATCCCTCGGCCCTTTGGATGGTGCTGCCTTTGTGTGCACAATGCCATGAGAAGGGAACTCAGAGAGCGGTGTGTGTGTGATCATCCCCCCCTCCTGTTTGCATTCACAGAGAGAACCTTGAAATAACAACGCAAACAGTCCCAAGGGCACTTACAGCAGAAAAGAGAAAGGTTAAGAACTGTGACTGACCATGAGAAGATCCAGGCTCTCACATTACCCAGCTCGCTTCTGCTGTACTAATGCCTGGCAAATAAAGGAAGGAAAAAAAAAAAAAAACAACACACATTTTCTTCAATTTCCCCATCTCCTAAGAACCCATATCATGTCAAGTATCAAAGTCACAAAGCAGAGTTTTTCTATTCAAAAATAACAAATAGGTCATTTTCCTGGAGCGGCGTCATTGAAGCTCCCAGAGGGAGGGGCAGCCCCTCTCGTGGATGACAGAACCATCTTTTCCACTGGTAGGCATGGAGCGAGGGAAACAGGAAAGATCAAGCGACACGAGAAGCATTATCAGCCATTAGGAACCATTTCTCATTCTGTGCTGGTACTGAAATGATGCTTCAGCATGCCATTAAATGGGGAGATATATATGCTGCAGAAATGGGAAAAGGAGACGGGGTCCCCAAGGCAACAGATGATCCGAGCGTCCTTTTTGCTAAACCAAACAACTAATGCAGCTCCTGAATATGTGGTCCTATTCCAATGGGTTGAATTGCCTCCTGAGCCTCCAGATCTGCTTTCTCATCCATACAAAGAGAACAGAGAATTCTTTGCTGCTTCTTCAGAACAGCAGCGTGGAGTTTTTGGGCACAGATTAAGCAGCCAATGTGTTCCCTGCCACAGGTGGATGCATCTCAGTAATAGGATTGCCTTACTTCTCTGAGAGATGCACTTTATTTTCAATTTTTAATTGCAAAATCTTGACGTGAGGTGGTCACACAATAGATGCACTGAGATTGCAAAGTGCCCACAAACGTCCTTTAGCTGAATGACAAGCACACACGCTCTGTTCCATTATTATTTACCACTGAAGCCTGGAAACTACATTCTAAATCCCATAAAGCCGTGTTCAGATTTAGCACTTTCTCATCTGCACAATCTTTTGCTGGCAGATCCTATTAGCAGCGTGCCTTCTTTTGGGACGTTTTTTTCTCCAAATAAAATTATCCGTAAGTCTCTATCTTGCTAGCACCACCCCCTTCAGGATGTTAGTAAATACATCACATTCTCTATCTGCATTTGGTTTGAAGAGTTCTAGCCCAATGAATTGATTTCTTTACCTTATCTGACAAAAAAAATTGACCTGCTTCGAAAATATCCTTCCATTTCCTCATGCCATTGGCTGTCAAACTCCTTAACGACTTGCAAATCGCCCCGTTGAATATGGTTTGTTAAATACGTGTGTCTGAAGGATGTGTGTGCTGCAAAACTGTGCAGCTCTGAGGGATGAGGGTGAAAAAATTCTCAGGAAATGTTTTCCTGGCCAAAAAAATCATACATTTTGATCAAGACACGTTGCACTAAAACCACATGAATTTACATTCTGCTTTGGAGGAGTGTGGACCAGTGCACATGGCTGGTTTTGGCTTAGCAAACAGCCTGATGTGGAGCAGAGAGAGCTGATTTGTGGCTGTAAGCAAAGGGGGTAGAAAGGGCTGAAAGAAGAACGGAATAAAGGAAAGAGAACGGAATAAAGAAATGAGAACAGTGAGGTCTTTGAAGGAAGAAGAAGGGATGCAGATTAGGGAGGAGAAAAGCAAATTAAAGAGCATCATCATTAATGCATCTTACTCAGGAAGAAACATCCAGCCAAAGGGACCATTATTTCCTCCCTCTACATCAAGTAAACAATTCCCTTTAATTAGAAAACATGTATTTTGGACACATCCCCAATAGCCTGCCCTTGAAAAGGACTGAGCTCCAGAGGAAGTTACAGGAATGACAGCCACCAAAACACAGTGAGAAGAGAGGAGAGGAGAAGCCCTGCCAGGATCTGGGCTTGCTCTGCTCTGGCAGCATTGCATCAGTCATTGGGACAGGCTGGAAGTATTACGCTGAGGCTTTGAGATTGTAGAGTGCTGCATTGCAACTTGGGATGCAGGTAGCCCTATTTGTTAAGAAACGAGCTGCACTCACGGGAAAAACGTGTATTGTAGAATGGCTCAGGTTGGAGGGGAGCTCAAAGCCTGGCCGTGGGCAGGGCTGCCCCCCTCCAGCTCAGGCTGCCCAGGGCCCCATCCCACCTGGCCTTGAGTGCTTGCAGGGATGGGGCACCCACAGCTCTCTGGGCAATGTGTGTACCATATCCAGTGATTATTTCCATCTATGTACTTACAGACACGTTGTAACATCTCACCAAGCAAAGGCTCATACATCACACATATATCTCATATCATACATATATCATATGTGTCGTATATATAACATATCATATATCATAACTGGCACTGGAGATATTTCCCTGAACGTGAAGGGCATCTCAACAGGCTGCTAAGGGTCCAGAAAGCATTGACATGATTTCTCGTTCTCAGGATGTGAGTGGGTACAAAGGCTTCCTGCCCCCAGCATGCAATGTGCAGCATTTGCAAGCATGGGGCAGACATTCAGAGCAACTTCCTCACACTGAAATCTGCCTTTGTTCCAAGTTAGAAATCAAATATTTCAAAATCCCTTGTGGAAAAGAAAATAAAATTTACCCTTCCAACAGACACTTCCCAGTGATCAAAACATTGGAGTTTCCTGGTTGACACACAACATTTAACACATTTCAAGTGAAAAATCTATTTCTCAATGAAATATTGCCGTGCTGTTATCTGGCACTGGTGAAACATTTCAATGCTGCTGGAACATTTTGTATCATAGAATCATAGGAAGGTTGGAAGGGACCTTTAAGATCACTGAGTTCCAACCCCCTGCTATAGATAGGGATACCTCCCTCTAGATCAGGTTTCTCACAGCCCCATCCATCTTAGCCTTGAATGCTTCCAGGGAGGGGCATTCACACCCTCACTGGGCAACCTGTTCCAGCATCCCTTTTCATTTCTTGCTTACACTGAAATGATCAAAAATGGCTTTTAAGAACAAAACAAAACAAAATAGATGTGTATTTTTGAGCAACATCATGTTCCTGGAGAGAATGGGTTGCAGCAAAGCTGTCTGTCCAGCTGCACCTGCAGATCCCTTTGCACCCAGCACCCCTCCTCCTGGGAGTCCTCCTGGGCACAGCTCATGTCACATAGATGCCAAGTATGGAGTGACAGCTCATCACTGCCTGAGTGACAGGCAGCCCAGCACTTAACAGCTCAAAGAAATACAGGGATGCAGCAAGTGGCATGCTGGATGAGAGCTGACATCCAGCTAACCCAGCTCACCGTCTGCAGCAGCAGGCGGGGAAGCTGAGCAACAGGCACAGAGCTGCTGCTGTCAGGGCTGAGGGTGACGTCCCACAGTTGTTTGTGCAGATACACGGAGGATCAGGTCAGTTCATGTAGGGAACAACACAGGAACAGGGGTGGAAACAACAAGCTTGTCAAGCTCTGTGATTATTAGCAACAAGAAGCACATTTCTAGCTCCTCAATTTTGGAGACATACCTGACATGTTGCTATTAGCATCACTCACTTCTGTTGTGCCTGGGCTCCTTTGTGCTTGAGGCCATCCAGAAGGAGAAGACAAATCCTTGCATCAAAACCACCTTGGGTGAGGGCCAGGAGGGCTGTGGGGATTCAGCTTGGCTGCCTCTGCCCATTCTGCATCAAAGCCCAAACCCTGCTATTCTGATACCTTGCTCTCAACTCTGCCTTGTAGTCCAGCTAGAGAGGATTTACACACATGCAGTTCTAACCTGTTGGTCTGAGAGCTCAGCCAGGCAAAGGCACCCACACTGCAGAGGCAGCAGCAAGGAGCCAGCCAGACTCAGCATCTCCAGATTGATGGTCACACTTCTGCTCAGAACACACGGCCAGAGACAGGGGAGCTCTGGCAGCTTCCAGGAAAACCAAAGGTCTCAATCTTTGACGCCATTGCTTCCTCCCCATCCAGACTCTGATGTTATTTGGATGGAAATAAAACAGAGCAATTTTATATTAAGTGCAGCAGCAGTAAAATAATAACAATAGATGCCCTTTCACCTCTGCAGCCCAATGCAGGAGGAGGTTCCCCCCCACCCCCCTGTACAATAGCTGAATGTGATTAATCACCCAAGTTCTCTTAACTATATCCTGGTTAAGATACAAGAAGTCTGTCTAGATAGGGTTTCTGATGGAAACAATCCCTGTTTGATGGCAAGGAACTACTTTAAATGAAACAAACTGAAATAAAAACAGATGAAAGATGTAATCTGATGTGCTTTGCCTCATACCTATGCTGGGTTAAGTGTGCGGACGCTGTTATTAACAGCACAGCTGACAAACAGTGACTTGTTAAGCTGCAGTAACTGGATGGTGCATCTGAGACTTAAAAGCATAAACAGAGATTCACACCAGCTTTCCTGAAATGAACGTAAGCCTCTGTATAGATAAGGCCTCATTTTCCATACTCGTTAGCTTTAAATATTGCTGACAAATCAGATTTCCCTGCACAGGAGCAGTGCAGTGACTGCTGGTCCTACCACAAATGACTGCCAGCAAAAGGACAACCTACTGAACATTTTTCTGTTGGTCTTTTTTAATTTTATTTTTTTTTGTTAAAGCACGTTTGGCTCAGCATTACCATCCCACATCTGCGCAACTCTCTGAGTTGCTGTAATTTCTTTTTAGTTCAATTATTTCTGCACCATACTGTTTGCAACAGCTGAAGCCAACAGTGCTGTTCAGCATATTATGTACTCTGTGTCAGTGCACCATGAAATATTAAGACTACAATAGGTCTGAAGTCACAGAATCATAATCCTTTAATAGTGTATTTCATTTTTGCTGCTGGAGGATGGCATAATATTTCTATTTTTAAGCAAATGGCATTCATTCTAATGAAGCAGGGGCTCATCTTGATACCATTGCAGCTAAAAGACTTTTTTTTGCACTGTTTTTGAAACTCGTGGTTATGCAAGGGGGGGAGTCACTGAGCACCTGGAATAGGGGAGACTGAGACTGGATGTAAGGAAGAAGGTTTGGGCAGTGAGGGCGGTGAGGCGCTGGCACAGGTTGCCCAGAGAGGCGGTGGTGCCCCGTCCCTGCAGACAGCCAAGGTCAGGCTGGACGGGGCTGTGAGCACTGCTGAGCTGTGGGTGTCCCTGTGCGCTGCAGGGAGCGGCACCAGGCGGCCTTCAGCTCCCTTCCAACCCAAACCCTTCCATCATTCTGACTTTCTGCACTATTTAACCATGCTGAAAAACCTGGCTTTACGCGTTTTACAGACAGGCATGGGAGCACTGTTTAGAGGAATGAGACTTGTACATCTTCTTCAGACACGAAACAATCACACCCATCCCCAGCTACGATCTCATACGTACATATATACATACATATGCACATGTGTAAAATAAAATCAAGAGCAGTGCACGCACCCCTAAGAGCATCACACATCTGCACAGTGGTGGGGCTCATCCCCCAGGCACCCTGCATGCAGCACGGCTGGCAGCCCTGCACCTCATTGCCTGGCAACAGGTACAGAGCAGTACATCAGGCAGAGAAAATGTCACTCTGCAGGGATCCTTCATCTCCTGAGACACGTTATTTCTCTCAGCTCCTCTGTCTGGGTGTCAGGGAAGGCAGGAGGCAGCTCTGCCGCCTGTGTCACTGATCAGTGGGGTCTGCCACCTTCCAGGACAAGTATGCTATCAGCACGCACTCTTGAGTGAAAATAGTGTGACTTAAAAATATAAATGCGAAATGAACCGAAACAGCATTTGTGAAAAGGAGAGCGAGGTGTTTTCCCACAGCCAGCATCCCTGGTAAACCCCTTTTTAGGGACAGCCATTCAGCATCTCGAGGGATGGCACATTTGCACATTTTTTTTTTTTTCTTAATAAAAGGGGCTTTTTTAAAAAAAGCCTTCTTGCAAATTTGCATATTTCTCCTCCTCTCCTTCCACAGTTAACCTCGTGGAATATAATAAATATTTCACTTTCAAATCTAGATTCATTAAAGGATGCCCAGGGGGGAGAAATAATAAGGTCTCACTTTACAGCCCAAATAAAACACAGAAAGATACGGCCTATAATGTATATTTCAGGCTTTAGGTTGAGATAATTCATACATCACTCCCAGTTAAGAAACAGAGATGGTGCTGAGTCAGCACATTGCCTGAGAAACATCTTCTCATGGTATTTTACACCTTCTGCTCAGGACTCGGGGAAGCAGCCACCCCTATCTGGTGGGCAGAGATGCCCTCCTCCCTCCCAGCACTGCACGGAGGAAAAGAGACAACAGACGCCCACCAGCTTCTTTTTCCTGCTATGTTTTCTTACCCAAGGTGTATTTTTTGCTAAGGCTGCAGAGCTGAGTGAGCTGTTGAGCGGGACAGGAGCGTGCCCATGACAGGCTGCAGAGTGCTCATTTATCATAAGAGCGATTTCCCTACTAATAAAGTGACCTTGTGTAAATAGCTCAACTTTTCAAAGCTATCACATCGTTAGTATAGGACACACATTGATAGATAGAGACCACATGGACTGCTGATCCAGGATGAACTACCACAGCCAGAGAGTTATTTTTGACTCGGCTGAATCACTCCATCACTTGGAGGCAGGAGGTGTCAGTGAGCAATATGTGTGGTAAAGGAACATTTTCACCCATTGCCAACAGTGCAGAGGGAGGCAGCACTGTTAGGACTCTCTGTGGTTGTCCTCTGCAATGGAGTCCACCAAAGCTATGCCCAAAGGTGCCAACATCTGCAATCAGTGCCTGCTCAGCACACTGAGACATGTACTAAAAAGCTCATATGCTGGAGAGCCCCTGTTTTCCATTACGTTTTCCAGAGTGCTGTGTGACAAAGCCCTGTGGCATCAGAGGGTCTGAAACCAAAAAACCCAGAAAGCAGAAGGAAATGGCTGTAAGGGCAAAGCCAGTGCTTAGCTCAGCATTGTTGCAGAAAAAAAAACCAAAACCCACAATGTTGTCCACAGAAGTGCCTTAAAAATGCCAATGGGAAGCACTGAGTGGGGAGGAGCAGGGGAAGGGACGAGCAGTGCGTTCTCTGCAAGGAGAACACCGGTGGCCTTGCGGTTGTTCTTACTCTCACGTCTCCTCTATACTCCTGGCTAATCCAGTCATCTATTATTTATGTGTAGCCTAATTAAGGTTGTGAGTAGCTTGATCTTTGTTTACCTACGTATACAACGGAAGATTGCCAAGATTAAATAAAATTATCTGCAGGCAGGCAGGCAGAGCCAGCTGAGCAGTGCTGGGAGGATGCTGCAGGGCTGTTGAGCTGCCCCACGCCATTTCGGATGGCAATCACGTCGGGTATTGCATCATACACCAGTGTTGCCAATTCAAGCTTATCTAATAAAGATTCAGATAAACCAGACCAAACAAAACCCAGTGAAGTCTGAAACTCGCTAATCGAATTTGATTAGCTCTCTTCAGTCTCTGCTTTTACCTTTTACTTGTTAAACCTGAGCATTCCTTCTCGTTTCAGTGCTGGGCCTGTGCATTAATGAAATGCACAAGGGGTGGGAGAGAGAAAAATACATGCAATCACTGCATTGAAGACATTAGAAATAAGATGTTTTGCATCAAGATGTATCCTCTCCCAGCCCATCTCAGCACTAGGACAGGTGTGGGTGTTTGTTGGAAGGCTGTAGAATGTGGGTCTACTGGAAGCTATGGGTTCACGGAGCAGCACGTGAGCAACTAAGAAACAGATGAAGTATCTGGAAGGCAGAAAGAAGGCAGGAAAATGAACAGGGGTGTCCTGGCTCGTTGCAGGGAGCGGGTCCAGATGGCCTT
This sequence comes from Lagopus leucura, assembly GCF_019238085.1. Classification (NCBI taxonomy): domain Eukaryota; kingdom Metazoa; phylum Chordata; class Aves; order Galliformes; family Phasianidae; genus Lagopus; species Lagopus leucura. The sequence continues at coordinate 4,591,175 of NW_024962283.1, forward strand.
GAGGGTCCCTTCCATCTCAAACCATTCTATGATCTCTTAATGTCAATTCCCATTTACTCAGCTACTTGGTCTTAAAGGAGACTATGGGTAATGTTGCTTTTCTGAGCATCACAGACGAAGCGTGCTCATAAAATCACACACATTATGATTTTTATACTTAACAAGCTGTATCACTTCTTTCCTCCCATCAAACCTATGGCAGGAACAGATCCCACAAGCTGAAGCAGATAACAAGACTATTACATTCTCAATGTGCACTGCCACCCTACGTGTTTCCAACACTCACCAAATGGATCTGCTTGGACCCATTTTAAATATAAATATTGTTAGGTTCTGTGTTAAATGTGTATGCGATGCATTTTATGAAACCTTTAGCAAATTCTGTGCAAAAGAATATGTTTTCCCATATGGGCTGCTTAAAGAAAGGCAGATGTGAAGTAATCCAAATCCTTCGCATGCTGCTTCTTCCTTTCCTTTCCTTTTGGCAAACTATTTCAGGCAAAGACAAATATTGTATCAAAGAGTTATGGAAATAAACACGACTACAGCTCAGGGGCATAAGTAAATTTCTGGAATATTTTCTGAGTGCAATTAATAGGTAATGTTGCAGGGGGGAAGAAAAAAAAAAAAAGCACCAAAAAATGTGCCTGAGGAAGCTCATTTCATTGTGCAGGCTGTGCTCTGGGAACCAGGGAGTGGGAGCTGCGCTAAGCAACATTAGTCAGGACAGAGTCATAATAGGCTGCAGGAAAAGATGGAGCAAACCAAGGCAGAAGTTCAAGGCAGATTGCTTAATGCTTGCAGGGTGAGTTGGAGCCAGCGTGACTGCTGAAAGTCAGAGAGAAAGACCCCATGCAAGGGATAGGGGCATCATCCCTCCGGCACGCACCGGCAGAGGATGGAAAGCAACATCTGGAGGCTGCAACGTTTGTTCTGGACCCTGCTCACATGAATGATGCGCTAAGACAATTTTCTGCCTTATCATAAATTCTGCAGACTCATGAACTTTACAGTCTATGGAGCGCGCGCTATATGGGAACTACTTATCTTGTGCTGAAAGCAATATAAAAACAGATGGCAAAGATTGTATCCAGAGATAAATCAGCAGTGCTTCTGCCACTCTGCCCACGAACATCTCCGATGCAGCAGGACTCCCTGACAGGCACACAGTGAGGACAACCAAACCACAGCAAGGGCTCTGCAGTGGTTGAGACGCGTTGCTCTTAGAGCAGAAACATCTGTAGGGGATGCGTGGCATGGAAGGGACTGCAGCAGAAGAGAAAACACATGGACCTCATCAGCACTTCTCTCAATAATGCACGTTCTTGCAAGAAAAAATGAAATAAATATATTGTTCATCTGCCAGGCTACTCAGCTCATTAATAACCTGCAAACATTAAACCAGATGTTGTGTTTTATCGCTCAACTCAGATCATTATGACTTTATTTCTGATGGGCTCTGAATAAATGAAATGCAGTTATAAAGGTTATTTAACTATTAAAATAACTATTAATTAAAGTTTGCCAAGTCTTGGGGGCTCCGAGGACAAGCAGCAGCTAGGTAAATGTCAGTTATTATTTAATAAGTCATTGTTATTGAAATATGCAGCACGTGAGCTGCGTTCCCAGAAGGAGCTGGGATCTAGCTGGTCCCCATTATAAATATTTTGCACAGTGTTCGTGGTGTGGGTGGAAGGTAGGGGGGTTCAGCATCAGGCCTGGTGCCATGGAGCACCAGGAGCAGCACGGCAGCTGCCGCAGGGTTGGCTTTGTCTGTGCCTCATAGGGGATGAGGAAGGCAATAAATCACCGTCGCAACAGCTCCAACCTCATCCAGGATTTCTAGAAATGCTTCTAATGCCAATAATTAACAGAAATAATGCTGAATAAGCCTCCAACGTGTAGGAGCTTGAAAAGCAAAGCAGTTCAGTGAGCTGGAACCCTGGAGAAAGAAATATGGAGCTGCTCTTGCATATTATTCTGTAATTAGGGCCTGCTGCAGCTTCGTCTCCATCGCCCCGCATCATGGAGTGCACCCAATCCTGTGTGTGTTTTTCCCCTTCAGTGATAGGAATCAAGGGGAGCAGACACCTCGGAAGCCCTGGTTCTGTACACTAAATGACAATAAAACAATAATTGGATCTCTTTAGGTGGGAGGGAGGGGAAGAGAGAGGGAGAGAGGGATGAATATGGAGCAGAGAACCCAAGCATTAAATCAGGGGATGAAATGCCAGCCAATGTTTTTTTAAAAACAAACCAAGGAAATGAAAGGGCTGCAAGCAACTGCCATACAGAGACAATAATCACTAATCAAGTCAAAGTTTCATTCTAATCAGTTCAGTTGTTAAGGGGAAAAAATAGAGCAATGGTTGGGCTTGAAGAATTACCATTCATTACTGTCTCACGCCTGAAGATTCCATCATCAGAGCTCAGTCCCAGGCTCATTAGGGCCCTGCTCAGCCCACCCAGCCCCTCCTGCTGGGATTGGGCTGGAGGGGAAGGGGAGGGTGGGGGGACTGCAGGATCACAGCCTCTCATGCCAGGAGGGGAGATGGATGATCCTCACACCTCAAGGTGGCGGGGCAGGCAGAAGCAGACCCCAGGCACTGTCACTTAACAGCAGAATGGTTTTCCTGACTTTCAGAAGGACCCTGAACTGGCCATACTTTGGCCACTGAAGTCCAGGCTGGGCAGAAGAACGGGCAGCGAATTAGGAATATATTTCCCAATGTCTTCCTGTTGTCTGCCTCAGATTTTTAGCAGTCCCACTTAAGGTCTTTACTGCAGTAAATCCACATTTGCTTAACAAGAAACGTGGGTGCTTTCACTACTGAATCTCAAATCTTGCAAACTCAATTGTGAACCTGAAAAAAGAACTTCAACTGTGCCCTTCTTTTCAAAAATGGCCATTAACAGTATAGACCAGTGCATGAAAGGGGTCTGGCTAATGGAAAGACTTTTTCTTCCTACAAAATGAAAGAGGCATAAGCCAAGGGAGAAGACATAAATACAGTGGCAAAGCTGCAGCCTGTCCCTGTACTGCTGGATTGCTCCAAACGCCCGCAGAGTGCTGTGCAAACAGCGAGGGTATGGTTTTCAAAACCACTTTGGCACTGTGACTGCCTCTGTTGAAGGCCGTGCAAGCTTTGTCATCAGTTTGAAGGGGAGGAAAGCTAATCCAACTGAGAGTGCTTTTTAACATATTAATCCTGTCCTGTCCCATGAGCAACGTCCCAGCAATTATCTCCGCTGCACAGGCGGTGATGGGGGCAGGGAGGTTTGCCCACGGAGGGAAGGGAATCGTTTTTAGAGTTGTAATTTTAGTACAAATCATTTCAACCCTCAGCTCTGTGCTTGGAGTAGCATCTGGGCCATGTTTGATGGCAAAAAATGATATTGACAGGATGAGAGTGCTTCCTTGAAACAAAGGTTGGTGAGAAGACAGCGATAACGATCCTGATCTCATTCTCATCACTATAAATGCAGTGTAAATTCCTTCAGATCTGTGCTGGTCCAGCTGAGACTGGGGCCTCTGCTATGGCCAGAGGTCACCAGCTGGGCCAAGAGCCCTTGGGTCCTCTGTTGGATGGGATGCAGCAGTACGACATCCTTCCTAGCTCCAGGCTGGAGGGAGAAACTAAAATGCAGGCTGGGCACATGATTCTGGCAGAGGGGAAGCAGAACCAGAGGAGGGCAAAGAAACAACAAGAAGGTGATGAAAGAGCAAATACAGGAAAAAAAGGGAGAGAAAGGGTGAAAGGAACAAGATGAAAATGGTGTTGTGTGTGCTGACAGCTATCAGTGCGCAGTAAATTGAGTTGTTTCAGCTCAATATCAGGTACATATCTGCCCTGATTATGACACTGCATTTCCAAACCAAAAGAACTAACTCGAATGATTGCCTGCGCGGGTGGAGGAGGCTCCGCACGGCGCTGGCGAGCAGCCCTGGACTGAAGCACAGTCTGTTCCAAAAGGAATTTTGCTGGTTGATTTATAATTTTATCAAGTCCAAGAGGATGCGGGAAGCCCTGCAGGACTTGGCATACTAATGACTCTGTAGACTGTAAGAGTTCGCCTTGGTTGCTTTTAAACACTGTCCCTTTACCCAAGCCCCTAAGGCTGAGCTGTAAGTACACAATTTTCAGCGTTCAGCTCTGTCTTTGGGGCAAGCTTTACTCCCTTTGATGCTGCATGGAAACAAGCTGCAGTTCCATAACAACGTGGTTAAGTCAGACCCAACGACTGAAAGTGCTTTTCATCTCTTCTTGCTATGAAGATGTGCAGACCTGTACTAAGGGTAGGGCTCTCCTCTCAGCATCACCCCTGGCTCTCCTGCCAATTCACTGCGTCTCCTGAGAGGAGTCGCACAATTTCCCTGTGCCTGTATCTGCACACTGGGGTGTAATTATTACCTGCAAGGATATGGCTTTTAATAACACAGATTAACTTTGAAGTTTTTAGCTGAAAGGGATAAAGCTCCCTCATCACCCCAGTTGTATGCTGAAGAATGAGAGGAAGTTCAAATCACTGTAACTTGTTGGATGGCTCCTAATGAGGTGTCCATGCTCTGGAAAGCAAAATTCCCAAATCGCAGTGCAACAGCCCAGGCTGGGCTAAGTGCTATCACAAGGGGTGCAGCAGGGCAGCATTGGGACACAACACCAAGATGGCAAAGGGGTCTGGAAATCACATGTATGCACATGAGAGCTTGCCCCTCTTCTTCCCTGCTGGCCCCCAAACACAACAGTCTGCTTGAGAATGCAGAGGGCAAGATTTGGATGTGGCTTGATTTATAAGAAAGAAAAGAAATGATTATGCTCTCTGTGATTTACCTTCTCTGTGTTTTACAACCAGAATAAATTGCAATTCTGAATGTTGCTCTAGAATTATTAGTTATTGGGGGGGGAGAAGCAGTGCCATGAATCTTGCAAGCGGGTAGCTTATCCCTGTGGCACATTTGAGACACAGTGGACTGGAGGTTTAATTGGGGGCACTGCGGTTTTGGGAGGGAGGAGAGGGGCAATGTCACAGGTTGTGAGCATTGAGGGAAGTGGAGTTCAAGTCAGGCAAACCGAGACTTGGTCCACCTGCTGCATTTCTCCAGCTTGCCAGACCGCAGGAGGGCATTTTGTCCTTCTCCTTCCTTCCATCTTTCTTCTCCTGTTTATTTATACCAGAACGTAGACACCAGTGGGGGAGAATTTGTAGTCAGGCAAATCACTCTGGCCCAAGGCCAGACCTTGCTCACGGTTTGGTAATCTATGGACTGGACTCAGAGGAGATTTGTACCAGGAGATGCCCTGGAATTACTGCATTTCTTTCAGCAACCCCATTGAGTGCACAGCTGAAGGAATGCACACACCAAGGAAGCCAAACTGTCAGTAACCACTGAACACAGTCCACACGCAGCACTGCACCCCAAACCCATGTTGCACCCCCAAAGGCACCCACTGCTCCCAGCATCCCACCCCGCACCTTCCAGTCCTGGCTGCTTAAAGGAGCACGATGCAAAAACTCTTGTAACAGTTATGTATGAAATCAGGGAAATGCATTCCGGTGCCCTACGAGCGCAAGGTTTGCATTTTATCCTGATGAACAAAGGTTCATTTCCTTTATGCAATTTATCTTATGCAGAGATACTCAGAAAATAACCCAAAGTCTTTATGACAAAGGTGCTGTGGAGTGCCGCATGCTGAACTTTGAGACCAATAAGGTATCTTCCAATCTATTTTTCTATGACTTCTGCCAAGCACTTCGAAATCAGTAATAACTTGTTGCAGGGAATTTCACAGAGCAATTATATTTTATTCAGAGAAGTATTACTATCATTTTTTATTTCTTCTGAATCTCCTTTTTGAGGTAAATCAGTCAGAACCCAGCACACATTCCTGGGTGAGAATAAGCCATTGCATTGAAGTATTAGATTTCTAGTTTTTTTCCCACTTGCCATTTGCACCAAAGAGTACTGAATATCTTGTCTTTTCAGACTACAGGGCAGGGATTTTCTCTGGCATAAGCATATAGATGCTTCCTAATTTTATAGTGGGCATCATTTTACAGCAGTCAAGCAACACCATCTACAAACCAATGCTTCTTCAGCAGGCTTTGCTATATGCCCTTTCCGTTTCTCTACGGTCTTCAAACTTGCCTGCGCTAACAGATGTTCACCATTCACGACTGTAGAGCCCTGGTGTAAACCCCAGAGGCACGCTGCCTCTAATCATCCCCAGCCACAATTTCTCTGCTATTCTCCTTGCTGCAACAGCCTACAAAGGCACAGTGAAAGCAGCATCCCAACAGAGGGCCCTTCCTCCAGGCTCAGCAAAAACAACACCACGGCAAATAGCTGCAGCCCTTACAAAACACTTCTGCAACAGAACCCAGCAGAAAAACACAGGGCTTTGAAACTCAAGAGACAACACAAAGCATCGCAGGCTTTCATGAACTCATCATTAACGGTTGCAGCATTGCTACCCTGATTGCAAAGGGCAGAACAGGCTCAGCAAACACAGCTGCTGCTGGAGCAGAGGCACTGCAGCAAGGAGATGGCCCTGCAGCCTGCATCCCAATGGGGCAGAAGGACCAACAACAGGACAACCAACACATGGCAGGGGGTGCTCTCAGCACGTGACACCAGGAACACACTCTGTCTGCTCTTACCTGGACCAGCAGCACCTCCAGCCACACCACCATCCAGATTTCCACCCATGGGCTCAGAGCTTTGAGTGAGGTCTGAGTGCTCACAGCTGGTGCCCCACACCTGGCCATGATCACACCTGAATGAGGACAGTCCTGCAGCACCCTAACTGAAAAGCCCCCAAAAATCCAAGGAGTGGACCTTTGAGTTCCTAAGGCTCTGCTTTTTGGCTTGGATCTGTGGAGTGGTAAAAAAAAGTTCTGTGATAAATAAGTGATAATTTCCAGTAATTATTTTATCAAATTCCCTGTTTCAGTGCCTGAGCAGTCATGGACTGACTACGGTTTTCTCCAACAATTAGCTCCTTCCCACTGCTGCTGGCTTTGTGCATCATTTTGGAGCCGTCCTGAGCTCAAAATGGGGCGTTTAATTGTGCCGACCATTCACATGGCATTGCTTTTATTTCTTGACCAGTTCAGCAGAACTAAGATTCATTTTGCAACCCAGTTAATGAAGGCTACACCTTTATAGGGGTTTTTAATGGCTTTTCCATGCACAGACCTTAGCACAAGCACTACGTGCTATAGCCAGCGCTGAAAGCTCTCTGCTCACAAGGATGATAGGAGATGGCTCTGCAGCTCTCAAATGTCCTCATGATGCAGTGACAGAAGCACAGGTCACAGCCACAACTGAACCACCCTTCCACTCCTGGTTTTGACATTCCTACTGAGCTAGATAAGCCTCATCTGATGCAGGACAGCCCAGATATCTACTCCATAGCCCAACAAAAGGCTGCAAGGTTTGAAGACATCGCAGGATAAGATGAACGCACCAACTGGCCACAGTTGGAATTGTTGTAAATGAAGGTATGTGTCAGCCCAGCTGAAGCAAGACTGAAGCATACAGCATCCTCAAAGAGCACAGCCCACTCCCCAGCTCCCTGCCCTCCTACTCTGGGCTCTCCTGCAGCACTACGTGGGCACATGGAGCATTCGTAGGTGGTTGTATCATTGCTGTGTGTACTGCAAAGGAAAGGGGGAGCAAAAAAAGTCACCGGAGGAGAGGAAGTAATTAATGCAAATCCCTGAGCTGGATCAATGCAGATATTGAGGCTTTTACAGTCTCCCCAGAAGGTAGAAGCACTCAGTGCCTTGCTTATTTCAAGAGTTCACAGCTCACAAAAGCTCCTGGAATGCTATAAGTGCTTCCTGAGGTGCAGAGAGGGACGATGCGGGCACTTTGTGCCAGGGCTCAGACACAGAGAGGAGAGCGGGCTCTCTCTGTCACTGCAGCCGCTCACAGCCGCTTGGGGACCAACTGCGTGACAGCTGCGACAACAACAGCAGAACCCTCTCGACGTGCAACACCCCCAGAAGCTGTCAGCACACGAGGGACGCCGAACTCCGGCTGCGTGCCAGTGACTCATGCACTGATAGGAAAAAAAAATATATTGTTTTCCCTTTTATGTGACGATGACAGTCAGGAGAGTGATGTAGAAGTGATGGGTGAGCTTGTGTGCTTGGTTCTGTGTGGTATCTCCCAGGCTGAGAGCAGCCAGTTCACACACTGAAGAACAGACGGGCTCTCCAAAAACCAGCACCTGAATTACTGGAGGTGTGGAAGTTCAAGTCGCTGTCTCTATTGCCACCCAGAGCTGCCTTTGGAACGCCCTGGTGCAAGCCAAGCGCCAGCCCTGCATCCTTCCCAGGCTCTCTGCCTCTGCCCCACCACCTGCTGCTATTCACAGATGTTTAAGCTTCTTCACTGGAAGCCCATCAGGATCCTCCTCTGTCAAAGTCAAGTGTGTTTAATTAAGACAATCCAATCCAGGCTGGGACTGGTCAAGTTCTCCCCAAAGGTACACAATGGAGTTAGCAATGTTTTCACAGGAATTAAATTTATAATACAATAGACAATAATAAAGCAGGCTTTGTACATGCCATTGCAGCTACCTTTTTTGCATACAATTGAATAAATTACCTTTTGTTATGAAACATTAATCCTCTTTGCTAAATGGCATAATTCCCCCCTCGGATGCATTGCAAGCGCAGGAGTGCCCTCGGAGCAGGCTGACAGCCACCCTCACTCACATTGCAATTACCAAAGGAGCACATGAGAGTGTACCCTACAAGGGGACAGCAAGGCTGCTGGTCACGTCCTGAGCTCCAAGAGGGGCACACCTTGACCTTCCCAGGGCAGAGAGTTGGAGGAGAGCTCAACATCTGACAAACGCACACACCAACATCCAGCGCTGGTTGGAAGGAATGCTCCACAAATCTCTGTACAAAGCGACAGCTCTGACAAAATGAAAGCGAGTATCAGGTTCAGATCTGCACTTAAAACAATCCAGAGACCCATTAGTATTCATCCTGCGTGATCCAGATGGAGTAATAGCAGCTTTATGAATAAAATTAAAATCAGAGAGCTGATGCTGCCTCGCACTTAGCAAGAGGCTGCAGAGCGAAGACCCCATTATAAGTGGTGATGACTGATGCTTCTGCTCTCCATCCCCCTTGGAGGGACTGGCCTGCCCCCAGAGTGGCTATTTTGGGGCTGCAGGGAGTGGGGCAGGAGCTCTGCACATCCCATGTCCTTGGTATGCATCTGGCCCTGGGAGTGGGGCTGCAGCTTCCCAAGAAGTCCAGCATCCTGTGGAGAGCACAAGGGGATAACAGAAACTCTCTCTGAGCAGCAAGCAGGCCAGATCTATAATGTTTTTAACCAGGTTGCAAGTTTCAGACTATAGTTCATTAATTCAGAACGATAAAATTGATATTCTCTCTCCCCCTGTCAATGGGATCGAAGGGTCTCTCCGTGTCTCCTAATGCTGCCATTGTATTCCAATAGAACCCACTGCGTCTGCAGCAGCAGATCATTGTTTCCCTGAGAGACGTGTTGGAGATACCGGTAACCAAACTACCTGCATCCTTCCTCAGTCACCTGGAGGTTATTTCTGTTGCCTTTCCATCTCCTCCCCTGACAGCCCATGGTGTTTCCAGCCTGTCTGCCGAGGAAATGAATTGGAGGGGAAACTGCTGTGCAAGGAGTCTCTTCTTTGATTTTAATGACACGGTGGCTATGTTATTCAAAACACCTTTTTTTGCCAAGAGTCCCTAAGCACTATTATTCATGGCTGCTTATGAAACCCCTCATTAGCTCAAGAAGCTAATTGTTGTTGTTGAAAAAATGAGCAGCGAATCTTCAGGTCTGGCGCTCTGCCACCGCAGGAACCTGTGCTTATTTATTGCGAGGGTTGACATCTTCTTCTTTTACAGTCAGAAAAATAATCCCCAACAAACCCACACTTTTCCCTGTGCTACAAGTTGTCTTCCCCCTTTTTTTTTTTCTTTCTTGCATGATTTCAGTGTGCGAGAGCACTTAGGACTGCTGGTGGATCCCCGGTGGTTCTTCATGACTCATTTCAGACAAACTCTTCTGGACAACACAGCAAGATCATCTCTGAATAGCCAATACTAGCAGATAAGTTACAGAACCATAGGATCATTACGGTTGAAAAAGACCACTAAGATCATCTAGTCCAACATCAGCCCATCACACCATGCCCACTAAGCCGTGTCACTCACTGTGACATCTACCCTTCAACGTTCCACAACAAAGAACCAACAGAGGTACACAAAGCTCCAGTAACTGGAATTTAGACAAAGTCGGACAAAATTCAGACGAAATAAGAAAATGACAGATGTAAGAAAAACGTGATGGTGCATTCCACATTCGTTGCCCATCACTGCATCTGCTGGCCCTAAGGATGAGCGAATAGGGCAAAAACCAGGCACTGGCATTTCAGCTCAGGCAGTTACTGGATTTCCACTGAAAGACCATCCTTAGCTAAATTTCCTGTTCTGTCAGCAGTGCATTGCTGGCTCTTGTCTGTGCTCCAAATGTCTTTACATGAAGGCATTCTGATCCTTCAGAAGTGACATGGGAAACCATTAAATGTAGAAAAATGTAAGGCAAAATCCCCGAACCCCCAAACATCAGAATTACTCTTTTTTCTATGGGTAGATGAATGGGAAAATCTGCAGTGACGTGACCTACCAAAGAAGGTAATAAGAAAAGCACGATGTACTGCCATAGCCCTGTGATCCTCACAAACTCCTTGCTCACGGTTACAACAGGTAGCAAAAATCCTCAGGTTTAGTGGGTCAGACAAAAGTCCTTATTTCTGGCTTATTTCTTAGAGCATCCCTTCACTCAGAGCCTTCAGTTTTACTTTTCTTGAACATTACCTGGGACAAAACCGTGGAAGAAGTCTGAACAGCAAAGAGAATGGTGGCCACGAGACAGCAGTTATTGACAGTTGGATTAGATGACCTTAGAGATCTCTTCCTGCCTTAATGATTCTATGATTGCTTCCCTCATTTCGATACCTCAGTGGTATCAATTCAACTCCCATCCATGCAATATGAGAAGGGACAAGAACAATGCTGGACAGCCCTCCCTTACATCCCCCACACATCTCAAGGAGCATCACTTGGGGTCAGAAGAGGCAGCCAACCCAATACTAGTTAATAAATTGTCCCTCCTATCTGGCTGCTGGGAGAAATGAGGCTTCAGTCAGGAGGAAATTATTTTGCCGGTATTGTTTTGCTAACAATAGCAATTCTTGCTTCTGAGAATGCTATTTTGCTTAATACCTTTTTTCTGTAGAGTGGTAACATGTGACAGAGTAATAGCCCTGGGAGCAACACGGAGGGGTCTGCCTTGTGACAAGGAAGAAAGACAACTGCTTCCATCAGAAAAGAGAAGGAAAATAAGTGCTAAGAAAATAAGTGTTCTACGTTAGGATCCCTCGACAACGTAAGGTTTTAATCTTTGGGATTAAATGGTGTTTTGATTTCTAACTGCAGAATAAACGTATTTGCGGGAGGGAAAAAAAAAAAAAAAAAAAAAAAAAAAAAGCCTGTTTTGTTCTCTGGAAAAAGAAATGGCAGCTTGGCCCAGCCAACGTGGTGATGTTTGAAATAAAGCACAAGTGTGTTTTCAAAAGGAGAAGTTATCTGTTGGAGAAGGCAGTAGAGCAAAGTCCACAGCCCAGTGCAGAATGGGAGGAAGGACCCTTCAGCCCCCACTTCCCAAAGAAATTGGTTTCCAAAACCCAACAAATCCAATTATTCATTAACGTTTGGGCTTGGTTTTGTTTTTTGGAAAGCATGGTTGTATTCTGGGCACAAAGTGTTTATGCTGATGAATTATTCAAGTTCTGTAAAACTAGACATCATTATTTTCATGTGAGATAAAGCAGCGCTTGCACATATACATGGATGTAGATACAATGCAGGCTTTACCAAGAATTGTAATGCTTTCTACTCTCAAAAAAAAACCCAAACCAAAACAAAAAAACAACCCAAAAACCAACAACCGAGATACGATGCTCTGCGCTTTCCCTTTTTATTCAAAGGGAAAAGAAACAAACACTGAGCCCTGCTGTATGTGCTCATTATGAGACGCCGGTGTATCCCACAGAGTCACCTGATGGTCACTGACCCCTTGTCCCCCCTCATCAGCAACCATAAATAACAAACCGGTAGAGAGTGCTGTGGAAGCAGCAGAGGGAGGAGAGAATGAGCTGCCCAAGGCTTCTCCTGGCTCTTCCACTGTGATGTGCACTGAGGCTTTTTCTCTCTCTTCCTTCATAAGCAACCTCAACGCAGCAAGCCCACATGCACATCTGCAGCTCCCTTAGCAACCTGACAAATGAACTATGGGCATATGAGCAAACCACCTCTGATAACAAACCAGCACGGCACACCCACAGCCCTACAGGGACAAGCCAGTGCTCGCTGCAGTGCTGCCAGCAATGCTGATTGAGCCAGCCGCAGTGCCAAGAGCCTCCCTATGAGAGCCAACCTGCACGGCCACAGGGAGCAAAGCACCCAGCAAACCCCTCTCACAACCTCCCGCTTCCACCTTGCAGGCAGCCATGCTGCTAGTCAGAGGGCTAAGCTTCATAATAGCAAGAAAAAACAGAAGGCTTCTCATCAAGAGCATAAAGCAAAGAGCTTATTTTAAAAAAATCATAAGAAATCCTTTCGCTGAAGTCCGTTTCCCCTCTTCTTGGGAGTGATGGAGGGGGCCTGCATTCCTATTGATCTGACCTGCAACACCCCTAGCACAGCTTGTTAAAAAAAAGAAAAACATTGTTGAGCAACACAACATCTTGTTAACTTTGTAAGGCAGGGCAGCTTTCCTCCTTCCCAGCAATCACCCAGGCACTGCCTGCTTAAATAGAGCCGAGCAGTATTGCTCTTAATAGGGTTATTAATAACTGTCACATTCCAAGAAGGTGAAATAATGTGCTTTCTTTCTTTCATAGATTAAAACAAACCTGTAGGGAATTGTCTGAGTCCTCCTGCCCCCACCCTTTTGTATCCTTAAGCCAGTGCAGAACAGTGAAGCAATACAGCAGCAAAATGCTTCATTAACATGATATATTTAAAGGGAAATGTTCGCCAAGGACCAGCTTTTATACATGAGCCTCCACATCCTTCCCTACCACTTATGCCCCCATTGGTTATTTTCTCCACGAAGGAAGTGATAAAAATTGCCAGGACCACTGTCAGAGCAATTAATTTGTATTAGTAAACTAAGCAGGAAGAGAGCTGGTCTTCAGGCAAATCTGTATTCAGGAAAGACTCTTTTCAAAGAACACAACCTATTAGCTTCCTCTGTGATTAAACATTGCCATTAAGATTCCTTACAGGGTTGGGGAGCAGGCGAGAAGAAGCTGCCCCAAGTTCAACGGGCACAGATCTCCATTCACACCCATCCACATAACACAACAGCTTTGGTCACAGCACACAGTGTGCCACGTTCCAGAGGTGCTATCATGACTGCAAGCTCACTGACCACCACCATTCTTAAATTTGGGGTGGCCATGTTGAGCTGCCTTAACCAGAGCCCACATTTTCCAAAGAGACTCAACATCCAGACAACTGCTCTTTAATGGTGCCTCAACTTTTGCTCTACAAAAAAAAAAAAAAAAGAGCACTTTGCTGCTTTACTGTAGTTACATCTTTAGGCCTAAATATAACTAAGAGCCAGGGGGAGGAGAGCATCTTTAGGATTGTTCGACTGCAGGCAAAAATCTCAATCCTTACATGTTAATTTAAGGTTTGAGGGTTTTTATCTGGATGCTGCTGAGACAGACGTAGCTATGAGTAAATATGTCAAAATAATCTATCAAGGGGAAATCTGGTCCCTGAGCTGTTCAATGAAAGAGGTAAATTACACAAAGATTATTGCTTGATTTGCTTGATTTCCAAAATATATTCTAAAAAAAAAAAAGAAGAAGAAAAAAAAAAGAGATAAAAAAGGAGAATAGGACAAAATTGGGGGCTTTTTGTCAACTCTTAGATCCCATTTCTTTATTGCTCTGAGATAAGTGTGGACACATTGCTAACTGCAGCTTACACCCTTTTTCACCCAAAATGGAAGTAGAAGGAAGGTTTAGAGCTCCAAGTTGTGCCACAACCTGGCAGTATTTCATCACTACTGCTGCTGTTGCCCAATGACTGTGTGCTGTGGAGTGTTGAAGATCCCCCTTCCAGACTCAGTTCCCAGCCAGAAGGAAGTGAGGAAGAAAGTGGTTGTCCCTGCTGCACAGTGAGAAACATGGCCCCACCATACTCAGTGTACACAGAGACAGGAAGGATGGGGGAAAAAAAAGGAATAAAGAAGTACAGACACAGAATCATGCAATGGTTTGGGTGGAAGGGAGCTGGAAGGCCGCCTGGTGCCGCTCCCTGCAGCGCACAGGGACACCCACAGCTCAGCAGTGCTCACAGCCCCGTCCAGCCTGACCTTGGCTGTCTGCAGGGACGGGGCACCACCGCCTCTCTGGGCAACCTGTGCCAGCGCCTCACCGCCCTCACTGCCAAACCTTCTTCCTTACATCCAGTCTCAATCACCCCTCCTTGGGTTTGAAGCCATTTCCCCCAGTTCTATCACGACAGACGAAGCCTCAGCATTTAATTAACAAGCAAACAAAAGTATTTTTTTTAGGGATGAAAGGCTCCTCTGTGGCTGTCATCGCTTTTTATTAGCATACCACTGCCTTGATCTTGAAACACTAAGTGGGAGCAAAGGGCCGCAGACTCTGCTCATCTCAGCTTGGCCAAAGAAAGGCTCTCAGAGTTGCCCATCCCATATGAGATGCCCAAAGCTGATGTGTCAGCCCCATTCCCTGATCACTCTGCACCCACACCACCCACCTGCTGCTCCAGCCCCTGGGCTCCATCCTGAGCTCGGCTCTGCAGCTGAACCACATTGCGCACGGAGCTTGGATGGGAGCTATCCTCCCTGCCAGAAGGCTATTACTCACTAATAGAAGTGCTGCATTAATCCTTTTAATAAAGAAAAAGCCTTGTCTTAAAAAGAAAAAGAAAAAAAAAAATCTAACTGAATAGTTTTTCCCTTGAGGCTTATCAGTGCTTCATTTTCCATCACAAAAATAACGTACTGTAAAAGACTGATTAGTCAACTGATAATTGAGTTCTTAAATGTCAAAAACAATATAGTATGAATATTCAACAGATCATGCCACTGAAACTTACCTGTTCAATCAACAATGACTAACATTTTTTATCTCCATTGTTCTTTGCCAGGTATTATGTTAATTTCACTTTTCTGAGGTGCTGAACAAGGTTCTCTTAAAACATATTGTCTTGCAGGTTAATGTATAACGGGCTGCTTAAAAGAAAACTGTTTGGAAGTCGTGCCTGATTTATATCCCTTTGCATTAGCTTCATCTTGCAGTTCAGGTAAAGGGGCAATTGAAACAAAATTGCACTGAAACAGATATAGTTAATACTTCCAAGGAGAAGAATATTCAGCATGTAGGTTATAAGAAAAGAAAAAGAAAAAAAAAAAAGTGATATTCTTCTGCTTTAGAGGTTAAATGCAGCCCAAGGTTCAAGGTCACAGCACATTTCAGACATCATTTAATTTAACATAGGCCAAATGTAATTAAGAGAAATGTATGTGGCTTTTAAACAGATGCAGAGCATTATCAGAGCAGCCCCAGCAGCTGGAAGGTCCTCCATGGGGAGGAGATGTGGGTGGGAGCAGCAGGATGCCATGTTCTGCCCATGTCCACTTGGAAACCTGCTTGCTTTCAGAAGGCTGCTCCTGCAGGCAGGATGTTCATTCACTCGTGGTCATCAGGGAGCAGAGCTCCGTTCCTCAGAGCTGCATGCATGCTCCATGGGAGCCAGCAAACACAACTAGACATTGGGCTTAAAAGAGGAAAGGAAAAAGAAAAGGGCCACGGAAAGGAAGCAGCAATGTGGTGTAAAACCATGGGAAAGAAATGAGGGAGAAAAAGGAATGAAATAAGGATGAGGCACTTCATGTTGGCCTTCAACAAGTACCTCCAGCATTCCGCTGGGCAGCAGATGAACTGGAGAAGTTTCAGAGTGAGAATGGGTTGGAAACCATCAGTAAATGTGGGTTGTAACAAAAACAACAACAACAAAAAAGGGAGGTTTCAACTGCAGGGTGCTTTTCAACTAAGATACAATTTTTGTGATAAATCTGCTAGAGATAAGGCATCAAAATGCTCTTAGAAATTCCACCACGCATCCCTTCTCAAGTACCAGTATGACCAGACCCCTATCTCCTGTAATGCATGGGATTATAGACTCACCAAGGTTGGAAAATACCTCCAAGGTCATCCAGTCCAACCATTCACCTACCACCAATATTTCCCAACTAAACCATATCCCTCAGTACCACATCTAAACATCTCTTGAACACCAGGACACATTGCCCCCATGTGCAAGGAATGGGTCTCACGGGAGCTGTGCGCTGCAGCCCTATTTCCACATCAAAATCATTCTGATTTTCTACAGAAACTCTGACATTTCGGGGAAAAACATCCTCATTTTCCAGCTCGCTCTCATTATAGACCACAAGTGTTTAAATCACTTGAAATTAATGTGGACAAAGACCTCAGTGGTAGACTGCACAGAAACACTTCTGCACTAGCTGTAGATAATCAGGTGACAAGCTGAACATCCCCTCTCATTGTTTGCCTCCATTGTTTCATTTCATATTTTTCCACAGTTCAAAATCTGAATATATTTACCCATTCCCTTCATCTTTCCCTCTTCAGATTTTCTTTGCCGTTTAGCTTCAAAGAATGTACCTTGCAGGAACGAGTATTTCTGGAAATAGCAGAGGAGCTTGAGGATCATTGCAGTCATGCCATAGGGCACCATTAAATAAAGCAACCTTCTCTGTCACCATAATCATGATGGAACGACTCGGATGGAAAACAAACCACAGCTGCACACGCGGTGGCTGCAAGCATCAAATCTCCAAAGGCTTCTTCAAAATAAGGGCAGATATATCACAGCAAGGAACAAAACGTCTCAGTGCTTGTTGGGAACCATTATTTTTGCTGAGCCCCAGCAGGAGGTCATTCTGCTGCTCAGGATAATTTGCACCCAGACCCTTCTCCGGCACAGTGCATTTAAAGACTGAAGGATTACATCTTCCTAAGCATGTTTTTAATTAACACACAAATGTGTCATCCTAAAAGGGAGCTCAGAAGCCTGGCTCTCAGTTACCCCAAACCAGATTTATGGGCTCTATGTGAAGTGGTTAGCAAAGACATTTAAAAACAATTAGGCTCTTGAAGAGGCAGATCCAAGCAGCCCAGGCTGCTCTCATTATGCTGGAGAATGGGAAAATAAAGCCATTAGGCTCACCAGACAACTAGGTTATTTGTACTATTTTTTTTAATGATTAGTTTCTTTAATATTGCCTTCTGCCTGCAGTGGGAGAAACTCTCTTGTGCGCTCTTGCACACCGAGTCACTGATGGATGAAGCTCCCATGTGACCAACCCAATCCATTTTTAATGCTTCACGATGCTATTGAAATGAATAAAAAGGCAATTAGCATTTTCCTTCCGCAAAGCATCAGATGCCATTGAGCACTGAGGTGCCGCCAGGAGCAGGAGCAGGGAGGAAGGCCAGGGGATGCTGCAGGGCTGCTCACTTGGAGTTAAATACAGCCCTGCCACCAGGTTTCACTTCTGATGCATATTCTATACTTTTGCTTTGCATCTTTCAGAGATTGCAGAGAAACAGGCTTGGGTGGCCCAAAGATTGGGGCACACGATTCTGAAGATGGATGCACTATGGTGGAATGCCAGCCTGTTTGGGTGTCCTTGGTGCAGAACATCATGCCTGACTTGCCCCCAGAAGCTCAGCCAAGCTGAGGCTTGTTTGTATCCAGTGCTGCAAGCAGGACGTGAGAAAGTCCTTGGCTCATAGCACTGCAAGAGCCCAAAAGCCAGCTCTAAAATTTCAGTGTTTTGGGGAAAAACTAGAAATGTGGAGCATTTTTCCTCCTCCATTCTCGTTATAGCCCTTCCCTAAGTGGCACAGGTAGAGTGCAGGCTGAACCTCAGGGTCAGGGAGCAGTGACATCCTGCAGGTCTCTGAGTCTGGGTCTCCTCCTTCACTCTGATGCGAGCCAGAAGCTGGGATCTATGGGGTGGAAGGACAGTCTGCCTTTCTTTATTGCCATCACTGAAAAAGAATCCATCTATAGAAATGGAATATAAAAGATCTTTTAAATGGCATTAATATTCCAACTGAGAGAAGTCAGAAACTGGGGGGAATTTCTCCCCCTCTTTTCAGGATTGCCCTCTCTCACAGAACGCTGCGCATTGTTGCAGATATTGCACTGCCACTCAATCAGTTCCCGCAGATTTTGGGGAAAAGAGAGAACTTTTCACTTCCATACCAGGGTGAGGAAAGGTGACCTTACACACACACTTCCATTAATCACCATCATGCCTTTCATTTGCTGCCCGGACCAGTATCCATAATTATACTAACATATTTTTCACGAGTACAATGGGAAAATGTTTCAGAGCAGCAGAGCTGCAACGGGGAAAAATTAACCACCTTCCTCGTACTGAGACATAATGGTTGTTTATTCCTCTTGGCGGCACGGTAATTCTCCACAGAGCTGCCCAGAACAGAAGTAATATACAGTGTGAGGAAGGGGTGGCAGAATCCACCCCATAAATGCGAGCTATTAGGTTAATTCCTTTCCCTTCTTTATTCAGGCTCTGCAATGACAGCCGGCTATTTTACCAGGCTTCCTTCCAGGCCACAGTAGCTGCAGGAGGGACAGGGCACAATCTAAAATAATTTAAGAGAAGTGTATCTCTATGCAGCTCCTGCAAACGGGAGCTGGCCTCCTTGCAAACACCTGCGTGCTGTCTGCTCCTTGCATTCTTTTTGGATGAAACTCTCCAAAAGCCACTGGGCAACAATCACGTGCTGGTAAGAAGTTCTATACGCTCATCCATGAAGCACATTTCAATTACAAAGGCAATTGAAATTTTAATTAGTAGCATCACAGAAGTGTTTCTAACTCAGTCAACTATGTTAAAAAAAAAAAAAAGACAAGAAACAACACACAAACAAAATAAAAGCCTGCATCACTCCAACAGATACCACCACACAAAGCCAGGAAAGGGCAGCATTTTTAATAGAAGATCGGTTTCTGAACTTGGGAGCAAAGAGTAACTCAATCAGCAATGATTGCCACCTAGCAAAACTGTGCAGGTCTTGCATCCTCAGGGGCCAGAACTATGTGTCCCCTGTAGGAGCACAGGCACCTTCCAGCCATCCCCTTTGGCTCCCCATTGAAGTTGGCACACTGCACCATCCAGGCTCACCAATGCTCTCTTGTTTGCAAGCACATCTCTATTCTGCCTGCTTTGATTTTGCTCGATTTATTTATTTTGCCCGGATATCTCATCGATCGACTCACCCCAGGTTCTTTTCAACACTCTCTATTGACATAATGGGAGCTCTGCATTTGTTTTCGCCTTCCGCAGGTCTGTGCGTTGCCACATTTGTACCACAGGAAGCAGAAAACTAGTTTAACATCTCATTTATTTCATAGATGAGAAAGTAATTCCCTGCTGAATGATTGTCCTGAACCAACAATTCAGAAAGCAGGAATTTACAGTGCCTGCCAGAGACGAGAGTGCATTACTGTAGTGCTGTTATATAATGGAGCTGAAATATGTTTTTTTCCCCTCCTGTTAGCCTGAAGAGAAAAGCCATTAAATATGATTAAGGTTAAGAGATTGCTAAAATCACAAACAGCCGCCATTCAATTATTTTGCTCTATAAAATGCCACACAGATTGGAGTTATTTCTCCGAAATGTGTTTTTAGAAAATAACATAACACAACTAATGTGGTTTGATGTAGCAAATCAGGTTTCAGATACTTTTCGTAATGCAAAACCAAAAGGTTGATGATTTAACCCAAAGTTTGCAACTTGGAGTCGTCAGGTGCTTGTCACACAAAGGAAAGGGGGGGAAAGATCCATCACCCAACGAACACCCTGCAGAGTCACCCAAAGCTGTGGAGTCAGTCAGTTTTAATGCCCATTGAGGGAGAAGTCGGAAACACACACCAGCTTGGCCTAACTGCCACACATTCTCTCTGGGGAGTAAATCTCTCAAGTAGCTCCCGTGATTTTTAACACGACCTCCGGCGAGTGCTAAGGATTCATCTGGGCTAGGAGAGAAACACCAAGAGCTCATCAGATGGCCATGGGGTTTCCCTGTAGGTTGTGGTCATTGGGAGAGTGGGCTGCGTGCTGGTTGCTCTGCTTGCACTGGTACTTAATGCTTGTTGAGCAGCAAGCTGGCTAACTGCGCTCAAATGTATTTTCTGACAGCTGTACAAGGAGCTGAAATAATTGGAAGGCTGGAAAAATATCCATATGTGGCTGTATTAATGGCTGGAGTCTGGTGGTTATTATGGTTAATAAAATGTGAGGAATTGCATTATTCTGCTGAAAGAAACACAAAGCTTTTGGGGTCCCCGGAGGCAAGGTCTGAAGCCAGTTCCATGAGTGAACTGGAAGGGAGCTCAGCACAGGGCTCAGTCCCTCATGTCTGCTCTAGCAGCTCTCGCAGAGCAGGGCAAGCAATTTGGATGGCCATCAAACACGTCAGGAGGATTTGTCGCTTTACAGATGCTTATTTCTCACCTGTTGCCATTGGCATCCCTGCAGATTTCACAGGCTTCCACTATGGTTACCGTGAGAACCAAAGAAGAGAGCGTGGTGACAACAAAAACTTGTCCCTCAACACATGCACGAATTGCAAAGGGTTAACGGGTGAGCAATAGATCATTTGATGAATAACTGCGTGATTAGAGCACAGCAGATCAATAATTTCTTATAACCATGCCCGTAATTCATTCCATGAATGTGTTACAGTTATCTAACACATATCCTCTTACATCTCACAAAAACAACTCATTCATTTATTGACATAAGGCAAACCAAAGTACAACAGAGGAAATAAACAAAGGACATTTCTGGACCTATGCAAAGGATCAGATCAGAAAACGAGTTTATGCAAAGAAACCAGAAAATGGCTCAAAATACAGGCTCCCCAACACACCTGGGAGATGAATAATCTGATCCTGAATCACGGAATTACTGATGGCTGGGGAGATACACCCCTGGTAGTAAAGATAATAATGCTCCTTGTACGGCAGACAAATCACAGCCCATCATCAGAACTGCTGGGCTGCTGCTCCTTAAATCACGGCCGTGCATCTCATCGTGCTGTGTACGTGCAGCAGCATCCCCCTGGTACAAGGGGTTGGGCTGCCCATTGCTGCTGGGACAGCACAGCTGCAGAGCAGGGGTTTGCTCACCATACAAGCAGAGGACACCAGGTTCACAAGGCTGCTGCCCGCTGTGTAGCTCATCCCAGTGCTCTGGTAACACTGATATCCAGTTTTCAAGACCACCAACTTTCTCTCTTTCATGCCTGTAGCACCGTGATGCCCACAGAGGTTTACCCAGGCCAATGGATGCTACACAGATCGCCCCATGCCCATCATTGTGAGAAAGCAGAGACAGGTCTGAAAGCAGCTGTATCTCCTTCCTTTGCTAACTACCCAAGCAGCTATTCCATGCACATGAAACAGTAGATAACTCTTTATCTGACAGGTAATTAGTGGCAGAAAAAAAAAATCAAATTAAAAACAGAGACCGTATTAATAACGGCGCACGGGCGCAAATTTGTCTGGAGATGCACAATGAATTACTTCAATTAAAAAAAAAAACAACAAAGCACAACACTCTGTTTTCTCTGTGGATGGGGGAGGATACATCTTCATTCCTGCTCTCATTTGTGAGCCAGGCTCCTAGCACCAGCCAGCCCTGCCCTCCTGTCCCACTCACAGTGCCACATCCGCAGTCAGATCACAACCATGGCTGCGTGCATCACCAATGCACATGGTCAGCATCATTTGGTGAAGCTGGAACACAGGCCTAGCTAATTAATAGTCTAATACCTGCAGTCAGGAGCTGGATTGGAGCTGGGCTGAGTCCTGGCACAGTGCATTTATAGCCAATATTGTGGAGCAGGTTTGTGGCAGGGCAACGATTGCTCCTCACTGGAGTGGCAGAAACAAGGCAGGAGCACAGGGTGGTCACCTCCTTTTCCTTCAAGGCTCATTGCATTTCAGTCTAATACGAAGTGTTGAGTTTCAAGGACATGACCAGTAATACCTACATCATTAAAAGCACTCTGTGGTGGGCTATAGGCTGAAAGAAGGGAGTCCAAATGGAGGGGTCAGGCACTGTCCTGCAGAATGAGCCCTGCCTGCCAGCAGCATTCCTGCTTAGCACTCTCCTTGCCTGCCTCTCTCCCAGGCTTTGGGACAGGGTTAGGTGTATCCTGCACCTGTGAGGTGCAGTGCAAACAACTTGAGGAGGGCGTTCAGACCACGCTGGTGCAATCTGCACATTGTTATTATCCTCTGCAGCGCTCTCTCATACAGAACTGTAATTTTGGTTCTTTGTTTTCTTTCCCTCCAAGAGGAGAGGAGAAAGCAGCTGGAACAGCAGAGCTCACCTTTGGCCATGGCGTATACTGCAATACAAAGAAATGCCACAGTGCACTTCCCCTGACAAATGGTTCCAAACAAAGAAACCAGAATGGATACACAGCTCAGGAGTGACACGGGGACCTGCAGCACAGTACTGGGAGGGCTGTCCTACAGCAACGTGAGGGTCTCTGCTCCACTCCTGACGAGCTGAGCTCTCCTCCAGCAGCCAGGAGCTGCAGCCACACAGCCTGCAAGTGATTTCTGTTTGGTTTGTGCAGTCTGCAAAGCCTTGTTTGATGCAGGCAAGAAAGAAAAAAGAACACCAAAGAGATCACAGCAAAGAAAACAGGAGATTCCAAAACCAGATATTACCCACAGAACCACAGGAGGAATAGAAATATAGAACCAAGCTGCCCCTTGGCAACAGCAAGGCCCTAGGGAAGGCTGCAAGACCTGGAAGTGGGGCTGGGAATGGTGGCAGAGGTGTGGTTATCAGGCAACACCACCCCGTCCAGCTGCTGATTGCTTCAGCATCTCTTTGCAAAGTGTTTGAACCTTTTGCACAAATCTTTAACCAGATCCCACTGCACTTTTTGCAGCAGCTCTACCCAATGGGGAAAGTTCCTCTGGATGGGAGAACTGTGCCCTCAGCCAAAGCCTAACCACAGCCCAGCACTCTGGGGATGCTCAGAAGCTTTGTGCCCAGTTTGTTCCAAGCCCCCACACCTCCAGGCATGGCCTGTGCCAGGCTGGGTGCCACCCAACAGACGATGCTGGGAGCAGATGGGGAGGAGCACCCTGCAGGTCAGGGCTCTCCAAAAGACAGAGCAGAAAGTCTAGAGAAGCAGCTAGCTTTCATCCTTACCCTGAGGCCTCCTGGCTTATGGATAAAGCCACTACTTTAGGACGAGGCTTCAGCCTGATTCCCATCAAAGGCTCTGGTCACTGTGTGTTTGCTTAACACCAGACCTTTCAGCACCATCAATTTTAACAGGGCTTGACAGACTTGGGATTAAACACAGGAGCCAGACAAATCCATACTTTTATAGGAGACTCTGGTGGATGTGACAGGACAAGCAGGACTAAGAAAAGGAAATATTGAGGGGAAAAAAAGGAAAAAGGGAAAAGAAAGAGACACCAAACCCACCTATTTGCTCACCCTCCTGGTGCAAGCACCCACTGTGCCCCTACCTGCTCCCTGCCAGCATCCATACGACCCCATGCAGCCTCCCAGGCACTGAGACACAGGCAATAAACCCCCCAGCTTCACTCTTCACAGCAATTGCTCCATCTCCGTGCACACAGCTGACAGCACAAAATAATTAGCAGGGCTTGCCAGCTGACGAGGCTTGCAGAGGCAGCTCAGGAACATCAGGGTGGAAGGTTTGTTCTCATTTATTTTTATAAACAATCTCTGATTTTATCAAACACTGTTCTGCCACAGCCCAACATGAAGCTCAGAGCGAGCGCGTTGCACTGGGAGATCTCCATCCTTCCATGACAACCTTACAGATAGAGGCATGGCCCCGCAGTGAGGAGCACAGGGGGAGGTCTGAAACCCACCTGCATCCATCTAATGAAAGTTTCTTAATATTTTCTGGGAAGTTTTCAAATCAACAGTTCTGTGTTTGTTTGTTTTTAAGCTTTTTGTCTCAACACCCATTCTCTGGGCTATCAACACAGAAAATGGTTTCATCTGAAGACTGCTGAAAATGGACACACAGTCGTGAAACTTCATAAAACAAAATTAAATGAAAACCTTAATGAAACCAGGCACAGGGCTAACAGTTCTCATTTTGACAGACGGAAAGAAACATCAGCCCAGCAAATCCTGAGTTAGACTCTGAGCCCTAAAAATAAATCAAATCAATGCAACCCTCCAGCATTGCGCCTGCGGTGCTGAGGCTCGCACTGCCCATGGCTATCAGCCCTGCCCAGAGCAGACACAGCCCTGCCCCGAACTGAACAAACACAGCTCCTCCAGCTGAGCTGGGACCAATGCTGCAGCACACCAGTGAGACTTTCCCAGTGTTATCGTGTAGCTAGATTATTCATGCAAATCCCCAAAATGCTTTTGCAGCATAAGCAACGGTCCCACTGCTGCAGAGAAGCCTGCTCTTGGTTATTTGGCAGCTCTTCCTGTGCCTGGTGCTTTCTGTATTGTAAGAAATCCCCTTTGGGGCAAAGCAAAAACTCAGCTGTCTTTCATTATTTGCAACTGGCTGCTCACGCTCCTGGCTCTGGTGGCGGCTGCTGTTTTTCAGCAGTGCAGAGCCGCTCGCTTTCCCCTCCCATCGCTCCGTGCTCACTCCCAGCAGCAGTTCTGCAATGCACTGCCCAGCCCAACCCACTGCCCACCACCACCACCACCACCTCTGAGCTGGCAGTGCTTTCTGCTCTTTCATTAAGCACAAACTCCTGGCTGCACGCCGACCTGCGGTGCCGATGCCACACTCAGCACCAGGGCTGCAGAGCCACCATGCCCTGCACTCAGCCTGCAGGGCTGCACACGCACCATCCAGCACACTACATCCAGCTTCAGGCAGCACCAACAGAGCACAAACCTCACCGTTCACCTCTTGCCCTTTGCACAAAGTCCCCCAGTCCTTCCCAGCTGCTTTCCTTTAGTCCCAGCTTTCCTGGGAGCACCAGAGCTCATCGGCAGCCCAAAATCTTGCACCCGCACAAACACCCCCAGGTACCTTGGGGAGGTGCAAGAGAGGTTGAGGTACAGCCAGAGAAAACAACAGGACCATGGTAGGGTGAATTTATCAGTGCCTGTAAACAAGGGTGTCCGTTCAGAGAGAACATTGGAGCCCCATCTAGTAACTGATAGTAATTAGTATTTAATTACTGGAAATTAATTGATTTAGAGAGAGACGCAGTCACTTTATATACGGCGTTTTTATGAACTAACCATGGTTTACTAAGTAATTTCCAAGTCATATTTATTAGCATTGCTTAAATCTAAGCAAACAAGTTATTTTTGTTTTCGTTGTGGGAATAATTAAGAGTTACTGTGTGTTTTGTTTAAGGGAATTTCCACCCCCAGCTGCAGTGTGGAGCATCTCCCCTCCCTCCACCACATACTGAAGGCTACAGCAATGGGGCAGCTCACTCACTGCCAGCACCCATGGATGCCCCCCAGCCATGGCTTCCCATGGGCAGCACTTGCCCCAGGTGCTGCTGGAGGAGCAGCCACTCTCCACATCCCCTCCCCATCATGCAAAGAAAATCTGAAGGAATTTTTTTTAATTTTTTGTTTTGTTTTGTTCGGTCTCACGATTAAAAATGGCTCTGCAATGCTTTATGCATGCATCTGTTATGCTAAAATAACCATCCTTTCTAACCATGCCCACCTGCTGTCTTTTTCAATTTTAAGTATTTCTAAGTAGCAATCAAATCAGTATAATTTGTTCTTTATCTCAGAAAAACCATTGTGAAAGAAAAATGTGACCATTATGTTACATCAGGGAAAAATACAAGCCCTTTATTTTCAGCCTTCTCTACATTCTATCAGATCTCCCAGTCATCATTACTCCGGTTGTATTTAATACTGCTCAAACAAACGGAGCTTTCTTTAATCACCACCACCTTTCTCCCTTCCCTTTAACCCACCCTTCCCCAAGGTTAAGGCTTTTTCAGTTGATTCTTTTTTTTTTGTTAATTTCAATACACAAATAGTTGTATTACGACTACGTTAAGGGTTTCCAGGAGACGGCTCTGTGGCTTCGTTTCATGCTCTCACTATCAGCAGCATTAACATCAGCTGCTATTGTGTGAGGATCACGTTGCTGGATCCTAGAAGCAGGACACACCCGACGTGCTCACCACCCACCGGCTGTTCCAGGGAGATCAAAACAAAGCTGGGCAAATATTGACTTTATAATCAATTGCAAGATTAGGACTGACTGCTGAAATGCACCGGGCTTGGTGTAAAAACATTCAATTCCATAACTTTCAATAAAGCCTGCAAATGAGAGGTCAGTGATAAATTATTATTTATAGACTTGGTGCAAACATAAGGACTGCGATTCCTTTATAGCTTAGATTAATGCCTTCACATAAGTGCTGTTTGCAATGCAAGCATTAGGGCAGGCTTTAGGAAGACATTTCTTTGATTTAAATAATGGGGCAGTGGAGCCTTTCATCCATGAAAGAACTACTCACACATAGAGCAGAGTAGATAATTCTCAACAATCTGATTTTTATTTATTTTTTTTTTTTTGCACATTTTCAGCCCAATGGATAACCCCGTGCTTATTTAGATTTCTTTCAGTTTATTGATTATTCAAATGTCTTCCTATCTTCAGCACCTCCACAGATGGCTCTGAGCATGCTGAGCATGTTTGGGAATGTGGCTCTTTGGCAAGGGATGCTGCATTGAAGCCAAGTCACCCCTTGCTCAACAAATGCCCTTCCAGAGCGTGCAGCAGGTCTGACATGCTGAGAGCAACACAGCTGGAGCCAGTGCTCACAGAGCAGAGTGGCAACCATCTGTTTTGCCCCCCATGCTATACATGTGTCCAGGGAAGTGGTGCAGACACCGTCCCTGGAGGCATCCCCAAAACATGGAGATGTGGCACTAGGGGACATGGTTAATGGGGATAGCAGGGGTGGGCTGGGGTTGGACTTGGTGATGTTAGGTGTTTTCTAACCTTAACAAAGATCACCAAGCCTGCAGCCCAAGGAACTTGGGGCAGCATTAGTAGGGACTCACTGTACCTCAGCCAAGTGTGAGCACAGCTCCTCCAAACCAAAACCAAGGCAGTCTCTCCCCAGGCTGCCTGAGAGACCAAGCACACCCATTATCCTACCTGCATATCCATCACACCAAAAGTACACGCTGCTCCCTTTCCTTCTTCCCCTATCTCCCAAAAGCCAATTCTGAAAGTAAAAGCCTTTTTTTTTTTTTTTTTCCTGGAAAATCCTCCATTATACAGTGCTCCCCTCTCTCTCAGGAGCACAACATTATCGCCCTTTAAGTGAGCTGAGAGCACATCTTCGATAGATGAAAAGAATGGCCCACAAGGTTCAGATCATTAAACAGTAATCCAGGGCTTGGGGTTAAGCACTTCTATTTAACAGTGTGCTCCTGCTGCCAGCTCTTCAGCCTGCCTAAGAACAAGCCCTGCTCACAGAGGTGGGGATGTTCTGCTGGTGTCAGTGGGGCAGCTCTGTTTGGCACTGCCAGCCCTGCACTGGCACTCCTGGAAGGGCCGGGGACAACTCTGCCATTCTGTTCAGGTTTAGAGAAACATTACTTTTGGCTTTGGCTGGGAAAGAAGGCATTGCAGCTTGCTCCAGGCTCTGCTTGTTTTGGAAAGCCACCACTCAGCCAAAAGTCATCCAACAGCATGAGATATGCTTTCCACGACACCGAGCATCTGAACTCAGACTCACTTCAGGAAACATCACCTCAGCCCAGAGATTTCCAAACCTGGAGTCAGGCTGTTTGTGTCTGCAGCTGCCGAAGCAGCCACACTGGGTCTCTGCAAATGCACAGCACTGCTTGGAGCTGGTGGCACGGCTTTCCTGACCCTCTCTGCCCATGGCACTTACCTAACCCACTCACTGTTGGGTTCCCAGCCCAGAATCTCTGCACATGTTCTTACACCCAGCTCGGCTACACTTTGCAGATTCTTGTTTCCATAAATAAAAATTAAACAAACACTTAACGAGCATCATGCATATTAATACCCTCCAGGTGAAGGTTAGCACGAGCCGTGATTGTAGCAAATCCGCATTTGATTAGATTGACTTGGAAACAGAGGAGATAAACAACCCACAAAAACCCCCAAATTATCGTAAATTATTCTTTTGACCTCTGCAAGTTCCTCAGTTTTATGCAACTTAACAGCCTGCTCCATACAATGGGACTTTTTCCTACTCATTGTGCCTCAAAGCCACAGGTGCTGGTGTTTTCGGGTGACTGTTCCTTTCTCCTCTCAAGTCACTAACCACGTGTGCAGGATGGCATCTGTCTAACAACTCATTGCTTTCAACTCTGCCATCTAATAAAGAGCTCCTTGGGAAAGCAAGAGACTCATTACACGTTCCTCCTTCTAAGTCCCAGGTGAGAACTCAGAGCTGCTGGATGAGCAGGAGGTGTCAGGGATGGAGTACCTGGGATCTGACACCAAAGCTGCCTTCCTGAGCAAATTAAGCCAGGTTTATTTTTAACTGGCAGCTGAAGGCTGGTTTGGGAAGACGCAGCAGGAAAGCCCCGGCTCTCACCTCGGCTGAGCTTTCAATTTAAAATAATGTGAACGCTGCAATTATCAGTGGGCCTGACGAGCCGGCAGCCTCGGGCCAGCCGCGGGGAAGCGTGGGCAGATTGGCACACCTGCAGCGACCACAGCAGGGATTCATCCCCTCAATCCAACACAACTGCTGCTGCCTGGGTGCTGCGGTCATCGGTTCCAACGCTCCTGCTCCAGTTGAAGCCAGAAGGACTTTCTTTCCATAAAAAGCCAACAGCTGGTTAATAAATACTGATGAAGGCAATGTGGAAGTGTCTAACCTCCGAGCCGAGGTTCTCCATGGGGTCCCTGCTCTGCATCTCAACACAAGGTGCCATCACTGTAACACTTCCAAGTAGATGAGCCATTATTATTCATTCATTTCCTGTTTGTGGTGACAATGTTAATCACAGCGGTCTCTGGGAGAAGGATGCTAATGAAGATATGATGTGGGCAGAGGAGTCCTGAGCCAATTCTGGAGCCATTTCTCAATTCATTAGCATGCTGTCATGGCAAGGGGCAGCTGCGGAGACCCGCGTTCCCACCTTTCACCAAGACATGACAGGATAATAAAGCAACACTCTTCTCAGTCCTGGGGAAAAGCTGGAAGTGTTCCTTCCAAGCTCAAGGGTTGTTACAACAAGTCCCTAAAACCAACAACAAAACACCATAACAAAACCCAAGCACCCAGATGAGCAACAGAAACCATGTGCTAACCCAGGTGTCTCAGCACCTCTGGCTGTGCTCTTCTCCTCCTGCTCTGCTACTTCATACCCTATGCCCACACTGCACTATGAGGCCATACAAGGAGCCCTCTACACCATTGTCCCTCATTAAGCAGCACAGGGATTCAGTCTTGCTATCCCAAGCAAGGTGGAAGAATCAAGCTTGTTCCCCTCTAGTTCCTTGCTCGCCCACAGGAAGGTCGACCAGACACACATCTCAGCACCAAGCACAGCTCTACCCGCAGCAGGGAACAAGTAATTGCACAGAACAAGCTGAGAAATCTGTGTGGGTGTCCAAACACAGGACAGATCCAGGGAGCTGACATCTGGGACAGCTTGTGGCAGTGGCTGATGCCCTTGCACTGTCACCAACTCTTTATTCACCAGCAAAGACACACAAAAGTGAGCAGGCAGCGATTCGGAACAGAAGAACCTTGAACCTGCCAAGGGGACTTGTCTGTGCTGTGTGTCATCTCAGTATTTTGTATTAGTCACCCTACACAGTAAAAAAGAATATATGATCAATGCCTTTTTTTTTTTTTTTTTTTTCTTTTAAATTAATGTGATTAAGTATTCCATGCCTCAAAAACTCTGGGCGACCAAGAGCACCCAACCTTCTTACAGTATTTCACAATCTGCATCTACGTGAGCAAATACAGTCCTCCAAACAACCCGATGGCCCCCAAAGTTAATGGAATAATAGATACACCAGATTTTATTTTTAATGTAACTGCAAGCATCCCACTTTGCTGTGCTCGGGTTTTTTTCCTTCGATCATCATATCTAAATTCAACTTTTACATTCTGACGGGGTGCCATATGTTCAAAGACTCAGATGAGCCTTGGAAACTAAACCAGTGGGGATGCATTTTTTTGCTGATTGCCATTCTCCCGACAGTGGTTTCAGCATCCAGCCAGGAAATAACAACAGTGCAATGAGGGATCACAGGCTACAGACCTGTGGACAGCAAACAGCTGGCACCATTCGTAAAATGCAACCAATCCACCTGCAAAATTGTTTGTCCAATGGATATACCTATAAACCGAGCAAACAACTACATTTGCAGACATTAGTAAGGAGTAATCTCCTTTCCAGTGCGGGCTCATTTTCACCTAGCTCCACTGACCCTTTGCAGGAGGAGGGGATGAGTCACTTTTCAATAGCTGCTACAGAACCAAGGTGCAAATCCTCCTCCAACAGGGGTTTTTGGAGACTTCGAGAGGCTGCCACAATCAGGGAGATAACTTCAGGCTGTAGAAAGCAGGTAAGGTCTGATAGGGCAACATCACAGGTGACTGCAAGACGCTCACAAGCATGAGATGCAAAAAGGTAGACAGAAGGTCCTGAAACATAGGAGTTTCTGGTGTCCAAAACAAATCATGCTGTTAGTTGTCCTACCAATGGGTTGAAAAGGTTCCCTCAAAATATGCTCAGTTATGGGGTCCCCAACACAAGGGCACTTCTGTGGCAGATCAAGACAGGAAAGTGCTGGCACTGTCCAGACAGCACCGCACATTTCTCCTGGAGATCTCACACTTCTATTATTAAATTTCACTCCTTCTCTCTTGGATACAGCTTCGTTTCACTTTCAGCCCGAGCTGCAACACAATATAATTTGAGCTGTGAAAATGCAGTCAGCACATCTCGCCGCTGTTGCCTGAACCATCTATGATTTTGTCAGCTCTCCATGCTTGACAGAGTTTCCTGATGTTAAATAGGTTTTGCAGATGAGTGGGGGCAAGCTACTAGGATAAGAAATCATAGAAGGGAGAAGACAGAGCAAGATGTGAAGCAAGCAAGAAAGCAAGCAGAGCACTGGGAATACACAGCAATGCAGAGCCCTGCATGGAGACCCAGCCCTGTGCACCAGTGAGAGATCCAACAAGAATGGAGGCATGAGGAGGAAGACTCTTGAATCGTAGAGTGGTGGAGGTCTGCTGGTTGGACTCCTCATCAAGGATACTGCCCAGCTGTTTCTAACTTGCATCAGAGCATATTTAATGTCTGGGAGCAGCACGCAGTGCTCCACTAATGCTCCATCAGTCTAGCAAATCGCAGCAGCTTTCCAATCTTTATTTTTTCCCCTGTTAAATCTAGGAGGGAAAAATATACCAACTGTATTTGATAGGAGTTAGTTCCCCTAGAGAGGACTGTGGGAATAAGGATTTTAATGAAGGAGCACACACACAACTCCCATTCCTTGTTTATCTTCTTCGTATTTTAAGCAAGGGTAGAGGAAAACAGAGCAATATTTGGCTGAATTCCCCACGTCTGTCAAAAACCAACAATTCATAAATATTTAATTATGCCTATCTATCACCTGCTAGTGTTTGGGGTTTCCAGGAGTCAGGGAATCATTGCCGGCTTATTCAGGCAGCTCAACAATAAGCACGTGCTGAAGTTCAGCCTTTCTTGTATTACCGCCCCACAGACCCAAATTGCTCTCAAGAAGCTGGGGATGCTGGGGATTTAGGATGGAAGGGGGCTAAGAGTCGCATTTTGAGCTATCTACCAGCATCAGAGAGGCGGTGGTGCCCCGTCCCTGCAGACAGCCAAGGTCAGGCTGGACGGGGCTGTGAGCACTGCTGGAGCTGTGGGTGTCCCTGTGCACCGCAGGCAGCCTTTGAGGGTCCCTTCCAACCCAAACCATTCTGTGATCAGTGCTATCTCTATGGGGAAACTGAGTCACAAGAGGGGCATTGCAGTGTTTCCATGGCAGCCACAGCCATAAATCAGAAATGGCCTAAAAGGACCTGCAGAGGACCTTTGACACACAGGCAGGGGATCTCAAAGGGCCTGAGGTATCCCAGCCCTCCCTGTCTCACCTCTACCAACATGCCTTCATGCTTTAGTGCGCCAAAGGGAGACTTCGTAGGTCCATGCTCCTCAAACAGTATCTGGTTGGTTGCGTGGTTTGATATATCTTGCTCCTACCAGCTGTTTTACAGCCTCCCTCATTAAAATGCCAGCAAGGAATGCGAAGAAACTCATTTTTCCTTCAATCCTAACATAAAGCAGGTGAGGACAAAGCCTCAGTCCCCATTTACATCTCTGGGAAACAGGGCTTTGCTTTTAGCCAGACCAAGCCATCGTTCAGCAAGTCAGGACAACTCCTTTCTACCTCCTGCCCACGGAGACCAGACTGAAGGAGCATCCTTGCTGCATCCTGACTGCTTGCACCCAGAGGTTGGAAGATCTCAGCATACTGATGCACGTTCCTCCTTAATGCTCAAAAAAACCCCACTCTCTGGCCCTGCCCTCCTCCTGCCAGGCAGAGCAGTACAATGCTCAGGTTGTTTTTTCCATGTACTTTAGAAGACCCTGCTCTTACATTTAATTAAATGTATCTACATAGAAATGAAATTAATTAATTCTTCTACCCAAGAGCCCTCTCATTGTGTTCACTTAAATGAGGGTTTTTTTAAATGTTGTCTCCACCAAATCCAGGCCAGTTCTCTCCAGACAACACTCAGACCACCGTTTCAGTTCATACTGTGACACCCAGACCCTCTTAAAACACAGCGAGGTGTGTGAGGCCAGCCCACTGCCTGCTTTGGAGGAGACAGCACAAAGCTCAGAACACAAACAAGCCAACTTTGTGCATCTCAGACCTTGCAGAGAGGAACCCGCATCGGCTGGGACACAGCGAGCTTCCACTGCCAGGCCAACATGCTTAACCTGCCATCAGTGCAACCACGGGGATGTCGTGTGTTTGAAGTTCTGCAAGGTCAGAAGGCTGCAGCAAGCAGGCGGGTGAGGATGTGGACCTGAAGCACAAGGAAAGAGCTACAAAAGGCTTCAAAGCTTGGCTCCAAGCCCTGCAGGGGGAATGCTTTAACCGGGTTGGGGCTGCTTTGCCAGAGTGTTGCAAAAGCAGTGGCAGAGCACAGCACAGCTGCACGCGATGCTAGCAGTGCCCCACTGCTAAGAGCAATGCAAATCAGTGAACCAACAGCCTGGAAAATGCCTGCTTTTCAAACTGCCATTTTCCCCGAGATCCTAGGCCATTTCTCCATGCAGGTCAATCGCAAAGACATTCAGCAGTGACAGCTGACAGGAGGACTCAGCGTTTAACCCTCCAAAATGAAAGGAACGGAACAAAGCAGAAGAACAAGCTCTCCACAATTGGACAAGGAGGATGCAGAGAGGTGACCTAAAACAACGCTATGAGAATGGACCTGGCTATTACACATGAGGGTTAGTGCACTGCATGCTCAAGCCCTCGCTCTTTTTTCTGTCCAACTCTTCATCTAGCAGAGGAAATATCTTCCTTCTAATTTAATTTCGGGTCGAGGCGAGGGCACTTTGCACTCCTGATGGAGCACTGCCTCCTGCAGAAAGTGAAGCAGGAGGAAA
Source organism: Lagopus leucura (assembly GCF_019238085.1). Lineage (NCBI taxonomy): Eukaryota > Metazoa > Chordata > Aves > Galliformes > Phasianidae > Lagopus > Lagopus leucura. The sequence goes on from NW_024962283.1 coordinate 4,625,047, forward strand.
GTTGTTTGTGCTATGGAGAGTATGGAGGCAAGGGGCAGCCCCCAGCAGGAGCTGGTCTGTGGGCTTCCTCATTACTTGGGGCAGGGCCAGCAGTTTCACTGGGGCAGTTTTACTGCTGGGCTTTATTCTGTGCTCTGTCCTGGATGCTTGGGAGCCATGGAAGAGAGGAAGAATGGGGATGGCACTGTAGTGTGACCTCCCTTTCCTCCCACCTGATTGCTCCACTTTGGTTTCCTGCAAGCTGCATATCTTCCCATTGACACACAAGCTCCAGCCTCCTGCAGCCAGAGTTTAATTGATGGGGGAATGAGAGATTTCTCCTCCCAAACAACGAGCTTCTCAGCCCATTCCAGCAGTACACCAATTAGACTATTTACATTTTCAGTTAAATACAAGCCACCTAGAGATTCCCCAAGGCTTATAAAGATGATCAGGGCAATCTTGACTATGAGAGTTGTATTAAAAATAGGGATCTGAAGTTTGCTGGCTGAAGGAATGGGGCTGCTCATGGCACACAGGTAGTACCCAAGCCGGCTCAGGTAGCAACACAGAATTGGACACATCTCTCATTAGGCTTAATTAATGGCTCCCCCCTGCTCCCTGTGTATGTACTGTATCATAGAATGGCCTGGGTTGAAAAGGACAACAACGATCATTTTGTTCCAACCCCCTGCTGTGTGCAGGTCACCAGCCAGCAGACCAGGCTGCCCAGAGCCACATCCAGCCTGGCCTTGAATGCCTCCAGGGATGGGGCATCCACAGCCTCCTTGGGCAATCTGTTCCAGTGCATCACTGCATCACTACCTTCTGTGTGAAAAACTTCCTAATATCCAACCTAAATCTCCCCTGTCTCAGTTTAAAACCATTCCCCCTTGTCCTATCACTATCAACCCATGTAAACAGCCATTCCCCCTCCTGTTTATACTCTCCCTTCAAGTACTGGAAAGCCACAATGACATCTCCCCACAGCCTGTATGCAGATGGAGAGGTAAACACCAGTCCTCCTCACTGATGTCTTCCACTGCCACCAATTTCTGAGCATCTCAGCAACAACCAAAACTTCTGGAAAGCATCCTCCGGACCCCAGCTTCCTCACCCAACCCCTCTTTGCTAAGAGGCACATACATCCATACACCTACACACTACAGCATGCAGACCAACACAGTGCACACTGCAGCGGTTACCATCAGAGAGTAGCAGTGCCTCACTCTTCCAGGCCACTCTTTTATCAACTCCACGTCCTGTGCAGGAGTCACAAAGCTGAGGTCCGGTTGGCTGTGACCTTGCCTGGAGCCTGCTCTCCCCTTCCCAACAGCCTGACATCTCCCCAGGGCTGCAGCCATTCACAGCAGCACATCAGCATTGCTCTTCCCTGGGGCGGTTTGTATTTCACCTGAGTTTCCTACAATAAATCCTTATCGAGAGCGCCCGTGGCGAGCCTATGGTGGCTTCGTTCCTCCTTATTAGCCCTGTGCAGATTAGCTCTTTGCAGTGCTTAGCCAGTTTGTACAGATTTCTGATAAACGTTTTGACAGATTTTCCTGACTTTGGGGAAAAAACAACAATAACAACAACAACAAAAAAAACACAACAGCAAGGAGAAGAAAAAGAGAATCTTTGCCTTTCCACACTTCAGATACTGTTTAAGACATGAAATATTCATCACTTGTCTACACGCGGGGTCTACAAACCAGTAAGCTCTTCTGTATCACCAAATAACTCTCAGCCATCCCTTCCCAGTCCCTGGGTCTCCATCACTGCACCGTATCAGTTCCCAGGATGTGGAGGAATGTCCTGCACAGGAGGACCTGAGGCCACACGGGGGATCCTAAACATGACTTGGGATGCCCAGGGAGCACTTTGCTCCTTCAGATCTTTGTCTCTGCAGCTCCTACAGTAAATTCAGTGGATCACCTTTACCTTCAGTGCTGCCTCTCCCCTGGAATGCTAATCTTTTATTCATCGCCACTCTAAATGAAAGCTTTCTAGATAGCGGAGAAAGCACTGAGAGCAAAGGGTATTTTGCCTTTGAGGCAGGTATTGGGAATTTAAGGCTCTGAACTTTCTTTGGGGGACGCAGAGTCCCTGTATGACACCCGCAACCTTGTACAGATGGGACCCCCCCAGCAGCCATGTGGGTTTTGACCTTAATCTTCCCCTACACCCTGACCTCCTCCTGCAAGAGCCATGGTTATGCAAACAGAGCAGTGCTTCCACCCCACTGCAATCTTCCCGTCCTCTCCAGATAGCTGGGGATGGAAATTTCCACCATCCCCTCATGCAACCATTTACTTTCTGCCAGATTTATCTTCCTGCTATTAGCCTTCAGAGCTCTGATTTGTTTGCCTGTCATTTGGACAAATGTTGACAGGGAGAAACAAGTGGGGCTTTTTTCCCCACCCCTTCCTTTTTTTTTTAAATTTAATTTTATTTTTTTATTTCCCCCTTCCCTTCCATGGAATCCAGCCCAAGAGCATCAAGGAAAAAGGATGAAGAAGTGACCCATAAAATAAATACAAGGCTTACAGTTTCTGATAAAGATTAAATATTGTAGGAGTCATTTCAAATGACGAGATAAAAGCTAGGGGAAAGAACAGCCTCAGACCTCGATAGGGCTGGAGAAAAATAAAGAAGCATACAGACACATACACAGGAAAGATGTCTTATAAATTTTATGGGGAGTTTGATAATCTGAATATATTTTGCTCCAAGCAGACTGTTCTCACACAAGTGCATCTCAAACACATCGCTGAGAAATCCTAGGAGAAGAGCAGCAGGAAAGCTGAGCACCCAACTGTGTTATGCTGACCTGGGAGCTGGCAGCTCTCTGCCCATTCAGCCTCAGCCCAGTGCTGACCCACAGCTCCCAGAACCACAGGGGATGGAAGCAGCCCCAGAGCAGTGCCCTCATTTTGCCCATTTCTGCATAAGCAAAGAGACAACCCTCAGAAAAACAAGAATAAAAACACTTTCAGGGCTGAGTGTCTTCAGTCCTTCAAACCTCACAGCCATAAGAAAATGTGATTTTCATTCTGTTCTAATTCAAGTCTCCCAGAAGGAGAAAGACACTGACCTAACTGATAAAAACAAAAAGAACTTCCACAGATGTCCTCAGAGATTCCATCTCTCAGCTCACTTTCCTTTACATTTCTGAGCACTAAAGCACTCGAGCAACACAGCTAGAGAACTGGAGGGTCACCAGGCTCCTTCAGGTTTAATTTCTCCCCCTACTTAGAAGCTTCCTGAACACTCATGTAAATCCCAGGCTGCTCCCATACGCTACCCCACAGCCCAGGCTGACAGCACAGCACTGCCCACTACAATAATATGTGTGAGCACAGTGCTCAGACACCACAGCAGCACACAAAACTCAGGTTTCACAGAAAAAAATAAAGCCTACAGAGGATACCCACAGCCCATGAAAAAAGCACAACTAGCTGCATCTCACAGCCCTCCTTACCTGCTGAGTTCAATCCTGAATGGACACAACACCAGTGCAGGACAGGAACGTGTTGCTCCTGCCCAGGGAACACCACTTTCTGCCCACCAGCCTTGTACAGCAGGTGGGGTGTGATGGGCACTGAGTATCCCCAGGTGTGGCAGGGAAGTGGCTGCACATGGGGCAGGACAGGCAGGGCAGGAGCACAGAACACAGCTGCATCCCTAGTGCGTGGGGTCTGCAACATTGGTGGGGATATTTGGGGGTGACAGCAGGGAGTAGGGGAAGGGTGGGCAGGGACAGCACCCAGCTGTATGCTGAGAGCAGCTTGGAGGAACCCCTGTTCCCTGCTGTGCTGTTGATGTGCCTCATGGCATGCACATCCCTGGGCGAGGAGGGCTGTGGGCGCCGAGCAGCCTGTGCCCCATTGCTATCAATGTGGCACCAGCAAACAGGTGGGCTCCTGAAACATGGAGGGGTTTGCTTGGACAGCAGTGCTGGCAAATCTCTGCTCTTCAGTGTGCTCATCACTCCCTCCCTCCCTCCCTCCTTCCCAAGGATCAGGTGCAGTCTGTCCAAGCAGACATCCAATTGGGCAAGCACGAGGCAGAGCATTCAAACGGTGGCACAGAGAGAATTGAAGCCATGCTCGGCAGCAAATTAGACATTTAAAAACTGAGGAGAGTGACTGCTGAAGATTAAATGCATTATAGATTTGCTGGAGGAGAGGCGAGTGAAAGCAAAGGTGGATCATTGACACCCCTCAGGCAGCAGGCTGAAGGTTTGTTTATGTACTGGCGTGTAATCAAGGAGGAATGAATGCAAGACACGGGGCCTTAATTTTTCATTGGCAATCAAGGCCACGTACACCTTTCCTCAGTCACAGACAAACACGTCTTTGCTCCTGCTCAGCACAGTGCTGCCCAGAGAAGGGAACATCAGCAGGGCCAGGAGTGCTTCCTGAGGCTGCAAAGCCTTGTGTGTGTAGTGTGGCTGTGCTGGGCTCGTTGTAAGGTCTTTGTGTGTGTTAATGCAGTGAGCAGCCTGCAAAATGTGAGAGCCTGGCGTGTGGGATTGGTGTGTGTTGGAAGCAACAGGATGAGGTTGGACGCAAGCTTTTGCTGTCATTCCAGGGATGCTCTGTCAGCTCCTGAAGTAAGGAGATAAGTGGCTGAGCCGCTCCTGGTTCTTAAGAATGAGGCAGAGCACCTGGATCCTGTCTGCTTTTCATTCAGTGAGAAAGGTGAAGTATCAAACCCAGCCTGCAGGAAGAAGAGAGAAGCGGGGTGTGCAGCAGAGCTGCCTTCACACCAAGCGGGGCCAACCCAGGGTGAGCTGCATGCCCCAGCAAAGCCATGCAACCATTAAGGTTAGAAAAGACCACCAAGTCCAACCTCAACCCGTCCCCACTGTGCCCACTGACCCTCAGTGCCACATCTCCACGGTTTTGGAACCCCTCCAGGGACGTTGACCCCCCCCCACCACCACCTCCCTGGGCAGTTTGTGCTAATGCCCTACTGCTCTTTTGGAGAAGAAATTTTTCCTAATATTTAACCTGAAATAGGAGCAGCCCCGAATGCCCAGCATGCATTACAAAGCCAGAGGAATCCCCCTCATCCCAAAGGATGCTGAGGGCATACGGGTGGGACTTGGAGGAAAGGCAAAGGACAACACCAGTGCTAGCAGGACATGAAGCAAATCTTTATTTAAGCCGTTCAGAGGAAAATGGGATTTGCAGAAAGCAACGGTGGTTCCAGCGGAGCGCTCCAAGCAGGCAGCAGATCCCTGCAATAGCCCTCTTCTTAGCGAGTGCTGAGAGTCTCAGCATCGTTTTAAACACCAGGGACTCCTTCCCTCTTTGTACTGGGATAAATGCTCCTTATTTCAGAGGGAGCGGTTGGAAGCAGAACAGACAGCTGCAGCCCAGCAGAGTACAGAGGGGAGCGGGGGCTCCAGGCAGGGACCCCAGCAGCAGTGTGTGGGGAACAGAGGGGCACGGGCAGGAGGGGCTGCATGTGGCACAGTCCTGGGATGGGAGGAAGCCCTGTGCAGGGCCGTGCGCACGCCCTCCTCTGAAGGAGCACAGTTCTCTTTGTAGCCCGAGGTCAGAGTTGCCCCCAAACCAAACTCGGGCTGATAGATCTGCCTGATAGATCTGCCTGCCTTTGATTTTCCCCCATTGCTGGCTGAGGAACTGCTGAATGCATCCAGCCTTGTCCTTTCTATCTATATCCTGTATTCCTATTGTGCCCACTCTACTCTACATCTATTACTTAGAGTGCTCTGCCTCTGCAAAACAGGATAAGAGACAGGAGGGAGGCACAGGGCTGTGCAGCAGGTAGGCAGAGACGTACAGCTTAAAGCAGGTATTCATACAATCACAGAATCATGAAGGCTGGGAAGGACCTCTAAGATCATCCAGTCCAACCATTCACCTACTGCCAGTATTGCCCACTAATCCACGTCCCTCAGTACTACATCTATCCTTTCCTTAAACACTTCCAGTGATGGTGACTCCACCACTATTATTAATGTATTAATGCAGCTGGGCCCAATGTATTCACATTTTCCAGGAAAAGCCTTCAGCATACAATAGGAAATGCCTCTATGACTGTTTCTTGAAATAGGAAAAGCCAGTTTAAACTTTAATTGGCCATTAAACTTAAATTATTTTCTCTGTTGCACTAATTCAGATGTTAAACTATTAGCCTGAGCATGGCTTTTTAGTTGGGATTTGTTTTCTCCCATTGCTGAAGTTATCCAGATACGTGGGGTTCATTTCAAATCAGAGGAGGATAATGTGTGCAAGGGAGATAATCTTCTGCAAATGGCTGGTAAATTGGAACCACCAGAATTATGGGCTTGTTCAGTGTGGAGGACTGAATTGCTGTGCCCAGGCTCACAGGACTCATGTACGACTCATTTGCATGAGTGTACTGTAGATGTTGTGTCTGTGCTGTGTTTGCAGCCCTGCATTGCCTTGCATTGCCTTGCACTGCCCTGCAGTGATCTGTATTGCCCTGCATTACCTTGTATTGCCCTGTATTGCCTTTTATTGCTCTGCATTGCCTCTCGTTGCTCTGCATTGTCCAAGACTGCCTTCCATTGCCGTGCATTGCTCTGCATCGCCCTGCATCACCCTGCACTGCTTTGCATTGCCCTGCATTCCTCTGTGTCACTCTGCATTGCTTTGCATCGCCCTGCATCGCCCTTCATTGCTCCACATCACCCCGCATCACTCTGCCTTGCCCAGCATTGCCCTACATTGCTTTGCGTTGCTCTGCCTTGCCCCGTGCTGCCTGCACAGCACAGCTCTTGGCGTGATCAATGCGTTGAGGAGCAGATGTGATCCCATGTGGCACACCAGGAGCCACTGCCTGCAAAATGTGATTGGATCTTCAGAAAAACCTATTAGTCTGGTGTCAGGACTTCTGATGATAACTGACTGGCCGGTTTGGATCAACGCTGTGGACTTGGACAGTTGCACCTCACCCCAGCTCTCCACCTTTTTTTTTTTTTTTAACACAAGAGTATTTCAATCACTGAGCTCAGAATTCAGGTGCATTTTACCTGATATAATTTAAAGTGTCAGTTATTGCTCTTACTTCATGTAGCACGAGCTGCCTTGACTTCCAGAAATACCAGCCTGGCAGAAAAGGCAGTAATTATACAATCAGAAGTTAAAATAATTCCTTTTTGTGCTTAGTTAAAAAATAATAATCATCATCATCATAAAGAATTGTATTTCTTACCTAATAATATAATCGTGCAATTAGTTCCAAATTACTTACACAGCTTGTAAAGATGTTAAGTTCAGGGCAAACATTACACTTTTAGTTTAAGTAATGATCATTTTCTTCAATTTCATGAAATGTCCTTTGGTCCTTTTAATTAAAACCACTCACCAGCAGCGGGCTCACAGCCCAAGGGGAGCATTGCTGGAGCCAGCTCCCAGGGCTTTTAGATTGGGAGCCTCTCATTTCTGCATGCTATTCATTCCATCTTTATCAGCAGTGCTTTTGTTTTGGTGCTTGAAGAGTTAATGCAGAGCATTGCCCCATTAACCCGTGGGGCTGTTTGGAAAACCTGGGGCTGTGAGGGCTTTCTAGGAGCCAAGATGCCTGGATGTTCAATGACAAAGAGCATTGGCTTGTGATGGCCAAGGAAAGAAGGGGGGGATGTTGGGTGCACAAAACGGGCAGCATGGAAAATTGCTGCTGCTTCTTAGATCTCAGCAAATGCAATCAGAGAGGTTTCTTGGTGGATTTCCTTCTCTGCATGGCTCTAAATGGCCAGACAAAGGCACAATGCAGTCACTTGCTGGATAACTTCAAGAGATTGGATGTTGACACAAGTCTACTGGAGTCATCTAAGAGTGTGGATTAAGCTCTAGTTGTCCCAGGCAGACCTCCCTATTCCCCGGGACGTAATGAAGTATAAATAAGAATCTTTTGAAGTTACAGCGAAGTAAATCTGTGATCATTTCAAGCAGCGCTTTATTTGGGTTTCTTTTTCCAAACAGATGGATGCTGCAGCCTGAAATTGCCAAGATTAAAGGGAGCAGTGGTTTAATACACATGACAGGGGAAATAGCTGGGCTATTTGAGGAGCTGAATCCAAAGTCTTGGCAAAGGCTCTGCTCAACATTCACAGAAGGTAAACAGCCTGAGAGCAAAGCAACTGCGTCTCCTGCCCAGCACAGAGGCGCTGGCAAACGCAAGAATAATGAGAAATGTCCTGATTTGGGGCATGGCATGAATGAGCCACACATGTCCATAAATAAATCATGAACTCTGCAACAGGCAGCTTATTTGCTCTCACAAAAGCTGGGGCTGGCAGCATTTTCACTGAGCGATGTTCACAACTGGGTTCTTAATAGGCTATTAACGCTCAATCAAACTTCTATCAGTTTTAACTCCAGAAGCTGAGACGTGGCCATAACCATGCGGCCCCATCCCTTCCCTGTCTCCCGCAGCAGCTTTGCCTCGTGCTGGCTTTGCTGTTCCCCACATCCCTCTCTGTGCTTACTGAGTTATTAAAAATGACCACAACGAGCAGCAGGGCTGTGCTTCAAGGCGGACGCAGCGTTAATCACAGCCCAGCGCCCTCGGGGCTGAGTGGCAAAGAGCAAAGACAGTGGGGACGATGGAGAACCTCTCCCCATTGCAGCATGTGGGCATTTTGTGGCGGAGCAAGAGCAGAATAAATCAGCTTCTGGTGTTCACGAGGTACTCATCTATAGGTGCATGTGGATGTGTGCCACGCAGATAAATGCTACCAGCACTGAGAGTTGCCATGTGCATGTGCAGCAGGTGGGCACCACCCTCCTCCCTGCAGATGCTAGAGCCACAGAATGCCCCAAAACAATCATAGAAAGATAGAACGGCCTGGCTTGAAAGGGGTCTTAAAGATCATCCAGTTTCAACTCCCTATTATGGGCAGGGTTACTAACCAGTAGACCAGGCTGAAGGATCATTGAGTCCTGGCTCCACAGCAGAGTATGCTGCTGTTTTTCTATTCTTTCCTTAGATATCAGTGCAAAGACACGTAGACTGTCTCAGAATGGAACGGTCTACCTAGTTTCACTGCACCTGCAGTGGTAGGCAAGACAGAAGTTTTTCATGTGTTGCCTTACCCATCTGCAGATACAGACTGATGTATTGCTTCCCAGCTTATTTAATAGGACAGTGTGTTTACCATTTAGTTTGTTATCTCTCGTGTCCCAACACAGTAAAAGGCAGGGGCATTGAAATTAGATGGTGTTGGAGGTCCCTTCCAACCCAAGCCACTCTGCAGTCCTGCGATTCTATCAAATACTTCCCTGATGAATGAGATTCTCAGTCTGTCAAAAAGAAAGAAAATCATTGTAACCTGTTCCATAAAATAGGTACCACATTTTTAAGATGTGAAGTATTCCGGAATAACAGTTATTACGGCTTTGTACTTTTTCCACCACACCCAGAAATAGTCAGGAGTGAAAGCACTCTCCCGTTACTTTTTGTATAGATTTCTACTTTCAGCCATAAAAGGCTCTTTTTGCAGATTGCACTGCTTATTAACGGATCCACGGGGGCTGGGGCAGATGGAAGAGGTCAGGCCGTGTTAACACGTTCACTGCTTCATTCCTTGGGCCTCGGCAGCTCAGCCCAGCAATGCGCATCTCTCCGCAAGGAGGGACTGCATCTGGCACCAGAACTGCCCCACTCCCCCAGCCGTTGTTCTCTGCAGGCAAAATACAGGTCATGCCATTGCCGAATACAGCTAAAATTCATGAGATAACAGTGTTGCTGCAATTTGCTATTCCTCCCAGTCTTTATAGTGTTTTAATGGATTTATTCTCCGCGACGGACGACTCTCCAGACAGGGTGGCACTGGAAGATGATGAGCTGTCAGCGCTGAGCTCCTTCCCTCGGCAGCTGGGCACACGTTAGGTATCTCCACGCCGATGGGCTCGCCATCAAACATCTCCTCCTGCCTGCCAAGGAGCAGCGCGGCACCAACGTGACGAGATGTACACAGTGCAGCTCTTTGGATGTGGTTTGCATGTGAGCACTCCGCCGTGGTGCCTCCGCCGGCCCACAGCGCGCTTTCAACTCCTCGTCGTTGGAAGCGGTGCCAAGCGCTGGCTGCGCTCTGCACATTTCTCTCGCGCTGCCTTCTCTCGCTCCTTAAATTATTATCTCTCTCTCCCAGCGGAATAAAGATTCCCGAATTTTTCTTTCACCTGTTCTATTGACATTGTGCCAGACAGAAATGCTGCTGCCTGAATGGTAATGACCAGAAAGCGTTCAAAGAGAGGGGAGCGAGGAACAGGTGGGGAAGGAATTCAATCGCTCATCAACTCCATAACCTTGTTTCTGACACCACGAGCGTGTGCTGCAGTTGGTTTTGGCTTTAAGGGGGAGAGAAGCACCGCAAGCCAGCTTCAGACCTCTGATTCTAACATCTCTTATAAATGGAAATAATTAGACAATAACCACGCTAATGATCAAAGAACATATGTTCATGCTCATTTCATATAAGGTGAGGAATTACTCCCTTTTCCGGCTTGCCCTGAAGATTTTTTGGACTAGATGATCTTATAGGTTGTTTCCAACCTTGTGATTCTATGATTCTTTTTGCTCAGTGTCAGAACGTCTGTAGGAAAAACATTACTTGAAGAGGTGGATTCAACTTGGAAGCACTGAACAGCAGCCTTGGTACGCCAAGGCTGGCTATGGAAAGCTCCTTGCAAGCACATTTGTTGTATGCATAGACATTAAGATGAAGTATCTCTCCGTAATATCTATTCAGTAGAAAACAATGGTGAAAATAATCAGAATTGAGCCTGGAATTGGGATAGGGTGGAGAAAACCACATATCCCAACACTCCCCCACTGTTACAGGATTGAAATACCCATCTGCTATTAAAAGCTTGTGCACTGGGCTGCCCAACACCAGCTCTGGAAGATTGAAATATCAGTTACAGATCAATTTTCTCCTCAAATAAACACTAATGCAGGATAAACAGTATTAGAAGATGCAATCGTAACATTGCTGACTGCGGGCTGGACTTCCCGCTGCTCGCAGCAAGTTTAAGCCTAGAGATTAATTAACCTGAGAAGCTATCACTTAGGGAAGATTTAAGGCTCTTGCATCAGGAATATGAGCAGAGGAGAAGCCGTGCGTGCAGGAGGGCAGCGGAGACTGAAGGAGGTGAACACGCTTTGATTTTCCCATGGTTCCCTTTTGTTCTGCTCAGCGGCAGCTCTGGCTTTAGGGATCAGGTGTGTGAGTTGGGGTGAGCCGCCCTCCATGGCCAGCATCATGCTCACAGGTCTTCTCCCAGTTCTGGACCTCAGTTTTGCTGGCAGTGCCCCATTTTGGTGTGGACTTATATCTTCCCCAGGTTGCCACCTGGCACTCGCCTGTGTTCTGCTCAGTCCTTTCCTTCTCTGTCTTATGAACTGCGTTGCTGCTGTTCACAGAGTGCTGTGCATTGGGAAGCAGGTGCTTCATAAAGAACCAATGGCTGTGCAACTCTGCTTAAGGAATGAAGTGCCACAGGGGTTACACACTGGTTCTGAACATCCAAGTGTCACTAAAAGACAACACCCTGTATCAGGGCTGGAAATCTGAACTCGCACCAGAGCTGAATTTCCAGCTCCTTTTTCTTCCCATGGGATTTACAGCAAGCTCCGCTTGCTCTGAACGTGTGATCTGCAAAGAATCATAAAGGTTGGAAAGGACCTCTAAGATCATCCAGTCCAACTGTTCACCTACCACCAATACTGCCCGCTGACCACATCCCTTGGTGCCACGTCTCCACATTTCTTGAATGCTTCCAGGGATGGTGACCCCACCACCATCCTGGGCAGCTCCATTCCAGTGCCCAACCACTCCTTGGGAGATGAAGTTTTTCCTCATATCCAACCTGTCCCTCCCGTAAGGTCTCCCCAAGACCCATCTCAGCACCACATCATGGAGTGCTCCTCTAGGCTTTCAGGAATAAAACTTGAATTTTGAGAACAGCTAGAAATCTCCCAAGGCAACAAAACCTTTCGTGTTTGCATTGGCTGTCCCAAAAGACGCTGCCATGTCCCTCCCACCACTGAAATGCTCTGCACTGCCAGCAGGCACTGCACTGCTGAGCACAGGTGTGTGCACAATGTGCCAAGTGCTTCCCACCAGGGACCGTCCTCCCCCACCCAGGAGCCGAACAAAGCAAGGCAACCTTATTACAGTGCTCAGCAACCAGCACGTTATGCTGAAACTCTAATTAAATACTCGAGATAGCCATCTTTCTTTAAAAACAAAACAAAGCTAAACAAAGCAATGCAGCAAACCAACCAATGATCTTTTAAATGTCAGATATCAGCTTCATACAGCAACTGGAAGTGCTCAGTCCAGGCACTTCCAGCAGCTTTTTCCTCCTTCTCATTTGGCCCTTTAGGAAGTACTGCTCAAACTGCTACAATGGACCGACACGTGCCAATGTTCCCTTGCAGAATTGGGTGAGTTTGTGACAAAATGGTGCTGGGAGAAGGCAAAGCACTGCTCTGACCTATGGCTCTCCAACTGCTGGTCCCCTCCCAGAGGGGAGCTGAGCTGCAGCACTGCTCTTGTGGATTCAGCAGCCTGGGGAAATGCATCAGAGATTTCCCAACGGAGCCAACCTCTTTTGGAGAGCAAGGCTCCCTTCTCAGACTTGCAGGAGATACTGGAAGGCAGCATCAGCAAAGGCATGGAGGTGCCCCAAATCCTAAAACAGGTGATACAGAATCATAGAATCCCAACCAGGAAGGGACACATAAGGACCAGAGTCCTGGCTCTGTGCAAGACCACCCAAAAATCAGACCTAATTTACCAGCACCAACCTTCCCTTCCCATGCAATGCAGAGCTCTGTCTGCTACCTGCTGAGCAGCAAAGAGTGCAGGATGAGAGGCAAAGGTAGTTTTGTAACATTAATTTTTTTTTTATTAAGAAGACAGATATTTTATAGTACTTTTTTTTCTTTGTAAAAATGGTATACATGAACCGATACAAAATGTGAATGGGAACAGATGGATATGTATTTTTCTTACATTGTAACATCTTCCATGGACACCTTAAAACAGAACTGGCCTAAGGGGAAAAAATAAAAAGGCTGGGTGAATAAAGAACAAGGCTGTTTAGCATCAGTCGCGCTTCCTTCATTTGTAATTCTCCTTTAAACGTGTTTGTTCTTTCTTCACACTTAAAAATCCTAATGACCTAAAGCTGTACAAAGTAATACTCAACAATACATTTCAAACAGTGCACTGTATACTGAAGAAAAAATACATAAACCAATATACAACTAAAATTCGTAATTTCCTGTTTTTTTTTTTTTTTTTTTTTTTTTAATTATTATTATTATCATTCTGTTTTTTTCTTTTTCCAATGTGTGGGGCCGAAATTTTTGCAATCTACCTGAGACGGAAAACACCAATCAAAACACATGAACCTGAGACATGTCAACATTTTAAGTCAAAGTTACATCGGTAACACTGCACTACTGTACACTTCCAAAACAAAGATGGGCTGTCCAAAAACAGGATGCCAATTCTGTGACCGACGAGTAAAAAAGCTCCCCCACCCCCCCCGAACTCTACATGCTGAATGCTTCTCACCATGGTGTGGTTTGGCAATGGTGCTGAAGGCTCAGAAAAGAGCTGCGCTCGACGAAATTTGCTCAGGAGGGAAAAAAAAAAAAGCTATTCCTGTGAGTTTCTTCTTCTTGTATTAAGGGAAAAGACCGACTGCTACGGAACGGACTTGTTTGTTTTCATGCCATCCCATTCCCAACAGATCCTGCATTACAATGGTTCTGCCAAAAACAATTAAAAACAAACAAACAGAAAAAAAAAACAACAACAAACCACACGGAAAGATGACCCCCCCCCCCCCCAGCCCCCTAAAAAAAATCCACCTGACGCTAAGATTAATGTTACCCTTAAATAAATCAGCATACACGTTCCACATAAACACAGTAAAAAAAAAAAAGTACCTCTCTACATCCAAGGTAATTCACCAAATTCAGGTAGGATTCCCATAGCGCCTTCTTGTTGCGATTTGCTATCTGTCACCGATCTATAATCTACCTAAATTCTCCTTTTTACCTATGGCTTTAATAAGTCAGTTAGCACTGTAATTTTTTAACGCAAATTCCCACTTTTTATCCATCAGATCAAAACAAAACAAAATAAAAGGCAGTTGCACCTGTCCAGCCGCCCCAGGGCTCGGACCTGACACGGTGTGGGACGCAGCGATGGCTTTGGGGTTGGAGACACATGGGCCATCCCAGTGGGATGAGCACCCAACCCCACACCCACCCTGATGCCTTCCAAGCACCACACCAACGGAGGGGGACAGAACCACAGAGCTGCACACTCGCAGCCTTTGGCAATCTGGGAGGGCTTTTCCTGTGCTAGCAGATCGGGGAGAAGCCAGGACAGAGAGCAGTTTGCAACATTATCCGAGCAGAAATCCTGCCCTAAACCCTTTGTGGGGCAGATCCTGCACTCCAGAGCCGCCGGGGGCTGCAGGACACCTGGCTGGGAGCAGAGCCTGGGTGCGGATGGATGCACCGCGGACGGGCAGCACCTTTTCTGAGTTGCGGGCTATTTTCTAGTCTCCATCAATCTAAAGCATTTGGAACATGGGCAGCCACAAACAGGTTCTCGTTTGTTTGTTTATCCAAGCCTTTACGACAACAGAGAAAATGGAATATGGGTACAGCGAATTGCAAACTATGAAATCTAAAATGTGCTGGTTCTCCTCCGATGAAACCGAGTTTTGAACAGAAAACAGTGAAGATAAAAAGAAGGAAAAAACACCTTGAAAGAAACCAACCTATTCCAAGGGGTCCCAGCAGGCAACTCCAGAAACAGAGGACAAAAGGGGAAACAAAGAACCACAGAAACCTGAAGGGAACTAACGCACAGAAGCCCCTCTTCTTCCCAGCCTCCTCCCAAACCCAAACAAACAGAAATAAAACAAGGCACAGAATCTTCTGCAAATGACTTCACTAAACTAAACCCAAGCCAGACTTGGCCAAAAAAACAAAACCCAAACGAACTGAGGTGTCGAACAGCAGAGTGTACTTTACGAAGAATATTTTTACACAGCAAATCCCAGACCCTCCCAGTCTCACAGCTCTCCACCCATTTGCGTTTCTCTTTAAAAAAGACACAAGCTGGTTGCAACTTCCAATATCACTGTCTCTTTATCGTTTAAATAGGGCCAGTAACCGTCCACGGTTGGACACCTCATTAAAACCAAGGCTGTTCTAGATGAAGTACTCTTTCTTTTCTTCGGAGTTGTTTTGTCCTCCTTCTGCATTGATGATAGCTGTGTCTGCGTCGGCTGCATCGTCCGCTCCTTTGGCTTCATGAGTGAAATATGTACCTGCAAAGGAAGTGGTATGCTGTGTGACACGGCAAGAGCCAGCAACAAAGCCACGAGCAGGATGGGCAATCGACACCACCAGAAAGAAAGAGCCCGAGAGTAAGTCCCAGAGCACCACAAACCCCAGCACATGGAGCAGAGGTTTCCACAGTCCCGCCTGAGACAGCCCACCGCGCAACTCCTGTTCGCTTCCAACACTCAGAAGCTTTTCCAAATGCTCTCAGTGAAGCTGGTAAACATAAACCCCTCGGTGCAATCACAGGGGCTGGAGTGGTCACAGCACTGCATGTGGGCTCGGCCTCACAGACCCATCATGTTACAAAAAATCCACCTGGCACATACGCACCACCCCAGGTCAATGAGGTTTTGTAGCCAGACCTCCAAATTTCAGCTCTAACTTGTGTACCGAGCACACTCAGCACAGCACACTGGTTGCCTGCCACAGCTTTCCTCGTGTAAAAGAGAAGAGATGCTCTTCTAAAGCACCCAGAGGGCCAAAACACCACGCGGGAGCTGAAGCACGTGCCAAGTCCGTTCATTTTCCAGTTGCAGTCTTTGTCTTACCTTTATGTCTCGCAAAATATCGCCCTAAAATGATGAGCAGGCAAAGCATGGCAAATACAACCACGGCCACGACACCACCGACGACTGCATGGTCCACGCTCCTTATTGCCCCTTCCTCACCTGCACGAGAATCTGTTGAGATTAGAAGAGCAGTAAGAATTGGGGACTTACTACGAGACAACGTGAAGGTTTTGGTTGCAGCCGCCCTCCGGTTTGGAAAAGCCACCCTTCTGCTTTCCAAAGGAGAAGGGATAAAGCGTGGAGCTATCCAGACAGATGAGTTCAGGGTGAACTGATCTGGCCGATACCTCGCCAGGTGCCTCCCGCTACAAGCAGCAGCACTACCACTACTGGTGGACAGCTGGGACAGGGAAAGGAAGAGAAGAGATGTGGAATCATCGGTGGGCACGAGTTTTTGGAGGTTCCCCTAGCATACTCCCCAAACTCCAGTCTTCCTTACGGGCAGAGGGCACAGCAAGTAGCGGTACAATGTGGCAATGTGAATCGTTAGCTCTGGAGAGACATCATTAACAAGTGCCCCGGTGAAAACACTTTAACATCAGCCCAAAAAGAAACAATCAACCGAGCTCTGTAAATGCATCTACAGCCATCATCTCCCCCAATAAGAACTCAAAATTACATAATTAAGCATGACCTTTTCTGTTCATTACAGCTCACGACGTCCGGAGACACAAAACTCTTAATCCCGACTATAAAAACCTCTTCAAAAGCAGATAGTGAGCAATAATTGTGCATCGCCTCCAACTGCTTTATTTTATTTATTTAACTCCTCACCATGCAATTAGTTTTCTTTTATAAGCATCTCTCCCTTAGGATGCCATCACCGGGAGAGGAATGACTTATTTGGCTGAGGAACAACTCCAAAATGAACCCGGAATGAGCTATGGCCATGTAAAATGAATGTATAGCAGTGTAAACAATTTTAATTTAAGAACGCAGCTACATCAACCCTCGCTGCAATTCTAATGGCAACTGAGATTTATAACGTAGTAAAAAACAATTATTCTCCCGTTGATTAATACATTAACATTTTGGAATAGAAGCTAAACCATTGTCTCTCTTTTTTTTTTTTTTTATTGAGTCAAGCACGACACCTCCATTAAAATGATTTACTGGCCATACCTTACAATTTAAGCACAGCAGCAACAGAAACGGTAAAAATCTTTTAACTTTACATGATTTGTGAAGTCATATGTGAAGGATTTACCATTTAGATCTTTCACTACAAGAAGCACATGGCCTATAAATCTGCCCTGCGTGCAGCTGCCCAGGCACCTAAGAGAAATGCATTTTACCAGGAAGACTGAGAGTGCAAATTCAAGTCAATTTTTAAGAAAGATTTATCCCGGTCTCTCTCCAAAGAACAGAGCAAATCTCTGAAGCCTCCACCTCTAATAATATTTGAAGTTTATCGATCAAGCGTACAGATCCGTGACAGCTAAAGGTAATGGTGCTCTTTTGAGCTGAAACCTGATACAATGCTCTCAAGCAGGAGCCCAGGATTTACGCTCTCTATCGATATTTCCAATTCTGTTCTAAGATGAAGCACTAAGGGATGCAAGTAAATAACTCGTGACTGGGAGCGCTGTATAGCACGCTTTAATTAAAACAATTTAAGAAAAAACCTTGGAGTATTTCTTCAACTTTTCGAAGCAGCAGCTTTGGCACACGCAATGGTTTGATGCTGCCAGGCTCTGGTGCACGTTGGGGGATAAAACAAAGAACAGCCCACGAGCATCACGAAGGGAGAACCCCCTTCCAGGAACTCGCCTAATGAGCTCAACTCAACGGGACAAAGAAGACACTGCTGTAAACCATACGGCTTTTGTTTCCACACAACCCAAAGCCGGGTCACTTAGCAGTGGGAGGAGCAAGCCAGGATGCATCTTAAAGCCTGGTGTTCAGCAAAGAGAACACGTACCACGGGCCAGTTATTGCACAGGAATTCACTATCAGAATAAAAATGAGACCCAGAGAACCCAAACGCAAAAATTCTCCCTTACACTGTAATGCCAAAGTGCACTCAAAGGATAAAACTTAATTGTGAAGCCACCCAGAACACACTTCATTGGTGGAAAAGCCCTATGCACAGCTCTGTGAGAATTAACACATCTTGAACTGTCAGCAGCTCCACGTCCAAGGGGAAGTGCTGCCTTTGAGGTCAATGCTTCCCAGCTTTCTGGTGAAGACAAATAACAATAAGCATTTAGGGACGTGGTGAACGTCCTGGAGCCCCGACTGAAGGATTTCTACTTGCTGTGGCAAGCTGCCAGAACAAACCGCCTCTAAAAAAGGACATTTTTTCTTCCTTTTTCTTTTTTCTTTTTTTTTTTTTTTTAAATCATCCTCAGTAGGAACAAACTGTGTCGTAAGCACTTCCCAGCATTTGCTGCTTTGGCAAGAAGCAGGATATCCCTGCTCGCTGATGGGAATGATGCCCGGGGTGCTGCAGCACCATGCCAAGCAGACCACCCTGCTGGGGCAGGGATGCTGCTGCAACAGCGACCAGGTAAAACCAAAGCCTGGGGTGTGCTGGGGCCACTGCAGCTTCAGACAAGAATCACTGTGTCAGGTACATGGCTAAATACCTACTTCATCAAGGTTAGCTCTGAAGGATGTACCCAACCCCACAGTGGCTGCAAACCATGCAGTACCCAACCGTGCAGCTGCTGATGGTGCACTTCTGACTTTAAAGATATAATTATATTTACATATTAATTACCCAAGGAATGGCTCTTGGTGTCTAATTGTGAATGTGCTGGACAAAACAGGCAGGAGCTCTGTTTAAAAATAAATGCACCGCATTTAGAAGCACTACAACCCCTGCACTTACTGGAATTAACTCCTCTTCCTGTCCTTCCTACGTTGCATCGATTTGCTCTCTGAAGGAACCACTTGCAAATTAAAATAGCACAAAAATCAGATTTGTCAAAGCGGAAGCCCTCTCGCCAAATTGTGTCTCCTTTTTAAACAGGAAAGAAGGCACAAGGCAGTAGAAAGTCATCAGTCTGCATCTTCTAGGGCTCACAGGGGTTCCCACTGCCTTTACTTTGAGGTGCTGCCCAGCAGAAATAATCCCAGGTTGCAGATTATTTCGTACTGAATGAGCATCAGTAATGGATGCCACTCATTATTTCCTCGGTAACAAAGTGTTGAGACTTCAGAGTGGGGAATCATTCCCCAAATTTGTGCCAAGAAAGACAAACCTGACCTTAAAAACCAGAATCTGCTTTAAAATGCTGTCTCCGATTCACAAAAGCTATTCCCGCTTCATATCTATGATTAAAAAAAGAAATCACAACTTTATTACTGAAGAGGGAACAGACGAGATGGCAGGAACTGACAAAATGCCACATTATTTGCTAATCCTAATATGTTATTCTTCCTTAAGATTTGCTTTTCTCAGCACCAATTCAATTATAGATGCTACAAATCCTTCTGACATTTAATTCCCTCTTGTCAGAGAGTAGTAAATGTATACATGCAGAGCTTTCCCATTAAGATGTTAATATATATTGGAGCACGCTGGCCTTTAAATCCAATAGTCAGAATGTTTCTACGATGGCTTTGTTTTCTGTTTTGCTTCTGTTTTCTTAAGGTGGAAGGGGGGAGGGATGCAGGGAGGGATGGAAGGAGTCAGCACAGAGACACTGCTGCATGTTGGGGACAACATGCACAACTATTCTGCTACTCCACAGCTACGTTGCACCTCAGCTGGACCCCGTTTCAGAGGGTGGTGCTTTGATGTGATCCAAACAGGGCGGATTATATCAAAGCACCTTAAAGGAAAACTGCAGTGATAACGGCACCGTCTGCTTACGGTAAGTCAATATATGCAGGGAAAAAAATCAATTTTTTTTGTTTTAAACTACTGCGTTGAGAAGAGGACGACTGTGCCCTGCCATATTTTTACCTGATGTAGCAGCGAACTTCTCAGCATGAGATGCAGCACAATATACAGCAGCAGAGAGCACTGCAGTCCCATTTAAAATTGCGGCCGATAAACTTTGGGAGCTTTTAAACGAGGTTTTGTTCATTATTTTAACCAAGCGCCACTTTAATTGACAACAATAAATGACAGCGCTCCCAACGAGAGTCCTGAAGTTTTCCTTTAAACAGAAAGTGTGATTTGTTCAGACACTACACAGAGAAAGACATCTTGTGACTGGTTCCTACTCCACTCCACACTAACTCCCTTAGCATTAAATACACAGAGTCCTAAGCAAGCATCCAGCACTTGGCAGCACACCCATGGTGCTCTGCTCGCTTTTCTCCTGGCTTGAGGACAAACCCATGCAGGTGGCAAAACTGACACTCGTCAGCCCCAGTATCTGAGCATGGAAAGTGACTCAGGTAACAAGGAACCCATAGGAGACACTGATGTTGATTATGTCTCATATGAATATTCTCAGCTGAGATCCCTATTTTAAGCCAGACAAATCTTCGTTATGTGACTTACGGTTGGTAGGATTTTTTATTATTATTATTTTTTAAGTAAGTGTTAATAATAATCTCAAATTCTCTTAGCATTTTTGCAGTAGTAATTGCTTAAAAATAGATCACTTACTGCAGCCTCGGGAGCATGGGAAAAAAAAAAGCTGGCAGATTTTAATAGTAATATCCTCATAATGTGGGTCAAGCTCTTACAGCAAGGTTTAGCTTACGGAAAGCTTTTCTCCTCCCAGCTACTCAATGAATAGGCTCCAATCAATTCTGGTTTTAATGAGGCTTTGAGATATGCATATTTATATATACACACATATACGCATATATGTATGTATACGCCAGCTCTTCTTTTTAAGTGATAGCATCTCAAGATTAAAAGAAAGGACCAAATTGGACCTGACTGACTTTACTAGCTGGTTTTTAATTACATATCAATCACATCTGAGTTAAAAGCTTCAGAGCTATTAGGAACAAATCATTTTATTTAGCTGAAAAACTCCAGAGCAACTTCACGCCAGTCCTCACTTTCTGGTACTGCTTTTACCTTGAGCAGCATGGCTCACTGTTTTACCCCACATTGCTCCAGCACTGCTTCTGATTAAGGCTCCATTCTTTAAATACCAGAGACATGAAATAACCAAAGCTTTAGGAGATATTACCCGTCATGGAATCACAAAGGCTGGAAAAGACTTGTAAGGTCATCCGGTCCAACCATCCACCTACCGCCACTATTGCCACACGTCCCCCAGTACTGCACCTAGCCCTTCCTTAAACACCTCTGGGGACAGTGACTCCACCACTTCCTCAGCCAATTCTGGCTGAGTTCTGATCTACAGCTCCACTTTGTGACATCTGAACAGCTCTGAACTTTTTTTCTGCAGCCATTTGTGCTATTAAAGCAGAAAACGGATGGAGTTCTTTTCACAAGCACGTAGCACAGATAGGAATTCTGGCATATTTTGACTTATTCCTGCACTCACACAAAAATTTCTCTTTTATTTCTTGGTGAAAATTAATTTCAAGCTGTGGACACTGGAGATCATGGGTTTAATTTGTGTGCACACACGTATACGTAAACACAGCGGCTCCACTGACAGCTACCCTGCTTCCGAGATGCAATAAATGCATTGTGATGGGGAAAACCTAAATCCACTTCTTTCAAGAGTTCCCAACTCATCAACCTTTTTTTCCTCTTCTTAAAGTTTTGCCTGTTATGCAGTTAAAACACCAAAATGATGCAAATCTCCACACTTCCCTCATGGTCATGAGTTAGGTGCAATGACTTTACCTTGCTGGATGAGCCAACTATTCCCCTTTCCTAAGAGGTCAGAAACCAGGTTGGTGCTGACATTTTCCCACTGGCTGCTCTTTTGACAAATTGCTGGTGAATCCTTTTGGAGAACCACGTTTTTGACATCAAGGAACATCACTAAAACGTGGGGCAGCCGTTGGGGTGTCGGTGGGCAGAGCAGGGAGAACAGGGTGTCTTCAGTTCAGAACCACTGGAAAATAATCATCAGTGCTCATCTACCAGCTGGGAGATAGTAATCACTGCCTGCACAGCAGGATGAGCAATAATATTATTCATTGCTATAGTCCAGCATTAAGTGTGCTGCTCCTACCCCTACTCTAATTTATTGATGGACTGTTAAAGAGTAGTGTCAACCTGTTCGTCGTATCGTAATTGAATTTGGTCTAATTTAAGCTGGAGAAATTCAAGGAGTTCATCCTTCTTCAATCAATAAGCTTCTCTTCAGTGACCCATTTTAAGCTCGCTTCATAAAAAAGAATGCATTTTGTTTTAATAAATTTAATCACTATGACAGCTGCTCAATGTTTATTGGTTGTTTCTTCAGACTTCCCTCCGCTAGAAAATGGAGCGACACTTACAATCAATAGTAATTGATTAATCAGCAACCCCTTGAACAAAGGTGCTAATCAGGTTTTGATTAGTTAATCAAACCAGATGTAAAGGCTACACGGGTCTTTCTTGATTGTTCAGTGTTTTACAAGATGTGTATCAACACTGCTGAGACAAACAAGAAGACCATAATGCACCTGAGGGGCCCGAAAATACAGATGTACGGAATTAGATTAATTGGATTACTGCAATCATCACACACAGCAGCATATATATTTATGTGCGTGCGTACGTATATACACACACCAATACAAAGCAGTTTAGACTCGTCACTCACAGCACTGCAGGAATTGTCTCTGTAACACTACAGGGCTGAAAAAACGCTGCAGTAGAATCAGAAGTCAATCTGTGCTGCGGAAGTGTGAGACAAACGCCTCTGTCCCGTACATCCTACGTTAGGAGCACAGCTCTGAGAGGCACAGACACACACAAGTGAACGCGGCACTGGGAACTAGCTACCTGGATGCAAGGCAATAGATGCATTACTTATTTGTACAGTTGGCAGAGCCTCCGTTGAAGCATTTAGCAGGACGCCAGTACCTGAAACGAACAGCACACTGAGCAAACACTGCAGCGGGAGCAGCACATTCAGTTTATACCACATTTCAACAGCCCGGCGGGCTGAGCACACACCTCTGCGGGATGGGCTTCGGCTCAGCACTCACCTGTGCTGCCCTCTGAGCTGCAGCCACCAATCCAAAACGGGATCCTATGTCATTTTCTCGGGAATCTGGGCATGAGTTATGTGATGGAAGGCAGAGACTTGGTCAGAGCAGCGAGCAGGGCTGGGCTGCCGCTCTGTTTTCCAGTAATATTGGTATGTTTGACTTGGGAGAGCCATCCTTTGGTTATACACAAATAACTTAAGATTGCAACGAGCAAAAAAAAACACCCAAGTTCTTGGGGGAAAAAAACCATCAGCAGTCAAAATTGATGCTCCAAAATGGGTGCCTGTTAGTGCACAAAGGTGCTCGCTCACCTGCTTGCTGCTCGCACTGCATTGTGAGAAGCCCATGGGAAATACGGACTTAAATTTCAAATTGACAAAAAGAACAAAAATATGAAGCGTATCAGCAGTCAACACATCCACAGCTCTCTGAGAAAAGTGGATGTGTCACTGCAAAGTGAGTGCATGAGTGAATGAGGGCACAGGGAGGGTATGGCAGAGACAGGCAGCGCAGACCCAACTTGTGCTGCAGCCAAAGGGAGGCAGTGCTGCTAGCAGACACCCATTTTGAGGAATTCCTCTGTTGATTTAATTCCCATCCTTCTGTTTGTTCACCAAAATATGTTTTCTTTAAGGAAAAAAAAAAAAAAAGAAAAAAAAGAAAAAATAAAGAAAAAAAAAAAAGAGTATCAGAGCAAAACAGTTATTTTCCACCCACACAGTGATATTTAACAGACACCTAGTGCTTCTTACCTATGAGATCTGGCCCAGGCCTGCAATAATAATTATTAGTATTGCTCAGGTGTTAGAATACATATCGAGTTAATCAATCATTTCTAACCTCTTGGCCAAAGCATCCTTATAGTGGCTTACAGGAAGAGAAGCTGTTAGTTTCATTGAAGAACAGCATTTTATGGAAAAAGACTGAGGTCTCAGGGTTTTGGTACCCAGCGTTAGGTTTTTAAACTGCAGAACAACACAGTGGTGGACCAAAGCCAACCGGTGCACCTCATGGTAGAGACCTGCTGGGATGGGGACCAGGCACCGGTGCTTTCTGTGCTCCACCGCTTCCCAGAGGACAGCCTGCCAAACCATGGAGATTAGAGGTTCAGACTGTGCTAGGGTGCTCATTTTGCATATACCCGTTGCCCCAGGTCACCCACTGAGAATGCTTTTGCTTATTCGTTAAGAATTTGCAAGGATCAACCATAAAGATGCATCCATGCAGCTTTCAGTTGCCTGTGGGTTAAAAAAAAAAAAAGGTTTGAATTGTTGGCTTTGTCTTTGCTGATGAAACCAGGACCTCCTCTTGATTCCCAATCTGACACTCCCCTTCCAAGAAATGAGCGGGCAGCCTCCATTTAGTGCCGGCTGCACTTTGCAAAGACAGTTTCACACATTACAGCAGAGTTGAGTGTTTTCCAAACATTAAATTCCAACTCAACAGGCCTCCAAATTAGCATTCGAAAAGCTCCTGCATGCCACAGAGGGCAGCGGGCCTGGCAGCCAGCCCCAAAGGTGACCCCGTGTTCCTCCCATCCCCTTTTCACTCCTTTCACAAAATGGTGCCAATGCCAAAAAATAGGGAGGGAAAACCCAACAGACAGCAGCGTGCTTCTGATCTGTGGGACTCCGTGTGCCATTAATTGCTACACCACAGCGACTATACAATGCAAAATGGCCAAGACGCAGAAATCAACGTGGAACCGGTATCTAGTGTAGAACAGCAGTGCTTTACCTAGTGCTAGCCCTTACCTGAGAGATCCCCATAGTCCAGCTCCTCTGCGGAATTTGGCAACTGAGTAAAGCCTTACAAGCAAAAACAAACTCATTTTTCTTTGTATTCCTCAAGTGACAATAAACAACACACTTAAGAACCGAGGGTGAATTTCTTGGGGAGGGGAAACAAATGAGTCAATCACTTGCCATCTTCTGCTGGTCTGAGCAGAGTAAGTAACTTGTATTTCGGGATTCCAATCATTTACTTTATTACTGACAGACTGGCAGAAACATTCCTCAGTCTACACTGTTAACACATGGAACATGGAGGTGAACCAAAGTCACTCATTCATAACAGCATGCAGAAACCCCCAGACTCAGCCTTTGACTCATCAAATAGGGGCAAATTCCCAATTAATTCTGGTTTGATTTGGGTTACGTGAACGTTTTGATGTCAATTTTTCTTCCAATTTTCCACTGAAATTCAGTGGGTTTGGGCAACGTTGACAAGTACGGAAATTTATGAATTCAAGAATATTGTGGAGCACATTTCAAAACTGAAAGGCATCGTAGATGCAGACTGCAGGCTGTACCTTCTGTTAAAAATAATAAAAAAAAAAGGACAAAAATATTTTAGTCTCCCAGTTTTAATGCATTTCTGGGGGAAAAAAAAGCATCTATCCTCAAAGCTGATCAAGACAAACTCTTGTGACCACAAACTATCAGCACTGGAACAATTCCAGCATGAGCTGACCAAACCCGGATGCTTTTAGTGAGACTGAACGCAGCAGAAGGAGGGTGAGCTCTCAACAACCACTGGGTGCCTTGACATGTGCTCCGTACTCACCCATGTTCTGCAAAATGGGTCCAGTGAACGCTAATGGGTGCTGCTTTGAGTTCTGGTTTTACTTGTGGTATGGGATAACCTTGTTCAAGAGCAAGGCAAATGCCTCGTGGAGCTTTAATACGCTCCTGGAAAATGCTGGAGGAAGTTATTTGTGCTTCTAGGGGCTTTGGAGCCTGGAGGAGCAGCAATCCTCCATCCCCACCTCTTTCTTACACGTGGAGAAGGAGTGAGCAACAGTGGCTCAAGATGGATTTTTGCAGGGCAAAGGCTTCCTTGTAAAAAACAAAGGTGTTAATATTGTACACTCAATGTGAACACTTGTGCCCTGTTGGAAAGCTACAAGCAATACATATAGCTCATTAAAAGAGACATCCTTCTTTAGCAATAGAGTTTAAAGTATATCATCTTGAAGCTATAGCCTGAATGATCTTCTAAAGAGGGAAGCCGCTCAGATTAATGGCAAGAAATTCGGTTTTGCAACGCTGCTGAATTCCAGGGAGCCCCCTGCTTTTACTATAATCTATAAAAATAATCGGAGTGGAGCACAGAAGCACTGGACATGCAAACCTGTGCTCTGAGCAAGAGCCATGCAGCTCTTCTGCCTTCAGAACTGCTCCTGTGTATTCTTCCCTCTCGCTTACAGGGAACTACGTTTCCTCTGTAATAGAAAAACAAGGGCAACGTTCCATTTTTAATGAAGCAAAAGAAGACGTAAACATTTGGCAGTTCGGTTTCTACCTGCACCTGAAACTGCCACCAAACGGTATCAGAACGCTCCATAGGGGATTTCAGACCTGTGGTAAATCACTTCTTGATTTTCCTCCTTAAAACTTTCACATCCATGATTAAAGTCCTTTATTTCCTCTTCTGATCAGGACGCACTTGGCGTCCGCTGCTGCTTCTTTTAGACAGACTTTCCTGATGAAGAACACATCTGAAAAAGGTGCAACCTGAGAGCTGGGTTGTATCTCCTGCAGCCTGGTGCAAGTGTCAGGCCAATTAAATGGACATTTTTTGGCAGGCTTATTGAGAACGCAATGCTTTGTCCTTCTTCACGGGGTACCTCTGATTTTTAAGCAAAATCTAAGTTCTCCTTTGTATCAAACTGTAAATAACCAATTCCAGATTCTGTTTCATGTGGAGAATTTTACGAGACTGAAGAGGAATCTTAACATGCGCGTGGATCTTTGTGATGTTTTATTCAATTGCCCCAAGGATTAGGTCTGTATTTAGAAACCTATTTACTCTCAGTTGCACTTTTAAGTAGGGCATTTTTAAAAAGGAAGGCAAAAAAAGGGGGTTGGACAGCCAGAGCTGCTTGATAACGCTCACGCAGAAAGCACTGGGGCTTTATTTTTTCCTTGTATGCTGTTTAATCTGGCAAGATGTGCAAACTGAGGAGAGCTCTGGCATGGCTGAGCTTTTGGCTGCAGCTTCAGACAAGCCAAACTCATTTCAGAGACTGAGCATAACTGGAAAAAGCAACAAGAGCTTAACACAGCAGTGTTAAATATTCCCATTCAAAACCTTGCTGAGACCAAAAATTCATACGGGCCTTCAGGGAAGTATTTTCATCTCAGAAAATAATTTATCTGCTCTGTTTTGGACAATGTGTTTTCTTGCCACTCCTCACTCACATCCGGGATCTTCTCACAATGCTACCCTACACTCCAGACTTCGTGCTCTGCCTGCATCAGGAAAGACTTTTTTTCACCCTATCTTCTCATTAATTAGTTTCTGCAGACGTTCTGCCTGTGCTCTGGGTGCAGCACACACAGGTGCCCCAGTACCTGCCATGCACATAGGGAGCACAGCTCACTGCAATGGGCATTGGCTGCATTCTTCAAAAATCACAAAGAAGTTCGTTAAAGCTCTTTGCCTATAATAGCATGGGGTCAAAACTCGAGGGGAAAAAATGCAACATGTGTTACTTTTGCTGTAGCAAAAGAACACGGTGTACGAGGTCATGGCTGTTTATAGGCACTCTACTGGTACAGGAGGCAAAAAGAGAGCTGGGGAATCTCACACAAAACAGGGCAGCAACCTCAGAGGGCTGAGCTCCACAGCCTGCAAAGGAGGAATCACGTCTGGGAAGCAGCAAATCTGCATTAGGACCTTTGGAGGGGAGCGGGACAGGAGGGAAGAAAGGAAACGTTAAAAAAAAAAAAAAAAAAAAAAAAAAAAAGAACAAAAACCCAACAATAACTGATTTTCCAAATTCAGGGCTGGCAGACTTCCAGAGCTACTGCCACACCAATGCCTGCCCTCGATTTGCCTGCATGTAGGCTGGGAGCTGCGAATTCGTGGTGCGCCGGTGCGTCAGCCCACTGGCACCCTGACACGTGAAGTGCAAAAGAGAAGGGAAGGAGGGTTTACGCTCAGTAACCCCGTGTAGTGCAGTGCAGCAGAAGCACAAGCCTTCCTGCCGGCCATGACCATGCTGTTATTGGAGTTCTGGCAATGAACAGTGCAGAGAAAGGAGAAAGTGCATCAGAAAATTTACAGTTAAGCTCTCATTTTCAAACAGAAGAAGAGTTAACAATGTTCGTGCTTTTAAGTCACTCATGCATTGCTGCTGTTAACTCCATTCCATCAGAGAACAGGAATGGCAGGGGTTTTGCTACCGCTTTCACATGCATACACATACAGGACTCCTTTTCCCCCCAGTCCTCTAGGATACACTCCAAAAAATGAAACGACTCAAAATTCCTTTCCCAGATTGAAGTATTGTGCTGGTTCCATACTACCCTTACATTTCATTTTCTTTTCTATCAATCTTTCTGGGTTTGGTTGTTAGACTTTTTTTTGTTGTTGTTGTTGTTGATTTTTTCTTCCCCCAATTCATTTGAAATTGTTTTTGGAGAAAATCCATTTGGCTTTAGTTCATGCCCATGCATTTCTAGTCATTCACATACATGCTCACTCCGATTGGACATTGGTAAGAACAAATGGCCAACGTACATAAACACCTGGTATACCCATACACACTCCAGCAACACAAGCTTGGAAAGAAATCCCAGAGTCTTCGCAGGAAAAGAACCCAAGGAGGCAAAGGCAGTGAAGTTTAGTACAAAACAGGTTAGATTTTTAAGGCAGGAAAGTTTGCCAGAGCTAACTTGCTTCGGGTTGCTTGTCATTTCAGTTGTCAGTCTCATACAGAAGCAGTCCTTCCTCGTAGAGGTTATTTGAAGAAGGGCTCTGACCTTCTTCAAATAAAAAGCATTATTTATATGGCTATGACAAGTAAGAGATGAAAGCCACCAGGATTTGTGCTTAAGAACCAGGTGGGCACTCTGGTGGGGAGCACTTTGCTCTGGCAGCCCCTGCCCCACGCCAGGTCTGTGCTCAGTGCATGGTGATGGCCAAAAGCTGATGGCAAAACCCAATGCACAGCCCCAAGGGCAGAAGAGTCAATGAAGTAACACTCACCGAGTGCTTATGTACACCAGCCACCATTAATTCCTATCGTTGTGGAAAACAGTCCCACCTACACGAAAAGTGCTAAATGGTTAACCTGTGTTTTCCTGCGATTTTATTCATATTTTATCATCAATTACCAAGAGCTACCAAGTTCTTCTTTTAAGCTGTTACTTAATTAAACCATACTCATTGTCTTTTTCAATGCCTCCAAAAGCCTTGAAGGCTTTTCCCCTAGGGTAATGATGGGGTGATTAACGTTTTGCCTTCATCTGACCTTCATGGGCCTTAGGGTAGCACGTGATGAGATGTCACTTGGGACTCCTATTACCTTGCTATGACTTCCATGGCTGTAGCTACAAACTCGTGATGTCGAACCCCAACATTAAAAACAACTGGGAGATCAGCAAACGTACAGAAAACAGAAGTAAGCTTGAATGCTTTCGTTTTTTACATAAGGTGGAAAAATGCACCCATGTAGGCAAGCTATTTGGAACAAAAACTGCTTTTCCCTCAATTTGATGTGGGGCACCACTATGATTACTACTTAGACTCAGCTCTACTCAGTCCTCCATCCACACAATAGTGCCCAAGATCTGTCTTGTTGGGAGGAGGCAAGAAGATAAAGTTGTTCAGCACCACAGACTTTTGGCTTCCACCATTTCACGTGAGCAACAGAAACAGTCGATTTGCGAACGATAAGAAAACAGCAAACACAAATATGGTTCAGTCAATTAAAATCGTCAGAGGTTTTGATTCTTCAGCTGAAAAGCGAGCTTGTGCCAAAAAACTGTATGCTCAACTTTCAGTCTGAAGTGACTGTTTAGGCTTACTTTGAAAATGTAGGAAGCTAAGGAAGCTGTCAAGCTGTTAGCTAGACTTCCCTGAGCAGATGAGAAGGGTTAGTTTGCTAGACTGCTATGCTGATAAGAAAGTGTTGCTATTTGTTTGTAAAATTTCCTTCTGCAGTGTAATAACGAAAACTTCCCTCCTGATCTCTGAGGTGAGGGGCTCAGCTGCCGAGCACCCGCAGAACTTCAAGCATGGTGCTCAGCTTGGGTGCAGCTCCTGGAGGCCATTTCTTATGGACTTGAAATAGAAGAAAAATGCCGAAAATTTCACGCATGGCTTAAAAAAATAATTTCAGTTCCTATTTTCTCAAGCCAGGTTTCATTTTAGAGTCCAAAACGATGACCTCAGTAATCAAGAGTACTGAAAAAAGGTCACTTGCTCCCTCTGTGCCCCTCTTTCACGTGTGTCATTTCTACTGCGTTTGGGAATCAGTGCTGGCCTGGAACCGGGACAACTGGTTATGAAACTCACAACTGAAATGACAAGACTAGACAGACTTTCAAGCCTTAAAAACGATGAGATATTTATGAGATCAGTTCACTTGAAACGTGGTTTTCCCTTGAAGACTGCATTTTCTTTTTTTTTTTTCTTTTTCCTTCCCCTTCCCAGGCTTGTCTTGCCACTCAGCAGTGCTGAGAAATAAGATAAACAGGAATGTGATACCAACCGTGAACTGCTGGTTCTGTCGTCGCCGTTGTGTCTACACACGGGAACAGAGGATTGGAGGAAGGGAAGAAACAGGAGGAACAGCATGCAAAAAAAGGGAAAATGGAAAAAATGGAACAGATAATATATGAGCAAGCTTTCAAAGAACATTGCGTGACAAGCAATAATAAAATGAAAGGCAAAAAGCATTTGAAGTGAGTTGCACTGTTTAGAAGACATGCCTCGAGTTCAAAAGCTATGAGCCTGAGGAAAACAGTAAATTTGTCTTATTTTTTTTTTCCTGGACCTTGCCAGAACAATTACTGGTGGTTGCAAAGTCAGGGGAACATGAGATGGGGAGAACACCAACACCAACTCTTCTGTTGGTAAGTACCAAAACAGAAGCTCAGGAGCAGCACACAGAGTTAACACTTGGAATACAGATTATATGCATTCAAACGTTGCCTGCCCCAAAATCCCCCCTCCAGCCTCCAAGTCTGGGCACCCAGTGGGGGCAGAGAATGCTTCAGTTTCTTCTCCTCCTCCACCCAACGCAGGGCACTTCCAAGCATCCTAAAAACCCCTGAGTCCAGGCCATATTTACAGCTGGCAAACAAAAAGAATCTCATAGCACACTACACGTGTACATGGCCTCTTTGCATTGGATCAGAGGCAGCACCCTTTCAGTGCAAAGCATGCTGTCCCGGAATGCAGGTAGATAGCACCCATTCCTATACTGTGAAACACATTCTGGAGTTGACTTTAACTGGGTCACAACCTGCAATGATCATTTTTACTGTGGTTAAGAGATTCTTATGCTATAATACATTTAAGCTTTTTGGTGGTTGTTAGTCTGAAGCTTACTTTACTCCACTGACATTGCAAGTCATGGGAAATGTCTTGGAAGTGCTACCTTGCCAACTGGGTTTCATCTCTTCATAGGTGTTTGAAATGTACAATTTTAGAGACTGACCCAAATTCAGAAGATTTTCTAGAGAACTCCATCCTGACAGTGCCCTGTGTTATTTCAGATACCACTGTGTCTAAATCACATTTCAGTCACGTTATCTGGAGTCCTGGCTTATTTAGTTACCTTGTAACTCAGTTTTCATCTAGTCCTACACATTCTCCTCTTCTTTGATGGAACGTACACAGACAGACCTGTTGGCTGCTTGCTTTAAAGGGATGATTCTTCAGGACATAACCAGAACCTTGCAAATACCTACCAAGCCAACAGTAAAACCCAGATGTGGTCATCCACAGCAAAGATGGGGCTTCACAGGACTCCACTTGGTTTGATGCAGGCAACGTTTAAATGAACAAAATCATGTAGACAAGCACTCTACCACGTGTGTTTCTGTGAACTAGCCTGGAACTTCAGTTTTGTACCAACAACAGACAATTCACATCGGCATTTCCCCTAATTAACATGCTGTCTGGAGAACCCTGGGAAGGGCAGCCTTCCTGCACATTCAGAAGCAGCAGTGGAAAAATGAGGACTCGTTCCTTTTTTAACTTAGCTGAGGACAGCCCTAGTCTGGTTTTCTGAAGCACCAGTGAGGACAAGAGTCATACAAGGTATACACAATGCTCACAGATACAAGGTCTACATGCTTTAATTATCAGAGCAAAACAAATAAACCCTGCACAATTTAACAAACTACACCAAGATTTGCATAACAGATTATCAAGCTGTCATTAGCCTGTTTCCACTGCCAACATAGACTGTTCTCATCTTGGCAATCAAATCTAACACACACTTAAATATGCTAGCACTTGTTCTCCTGCTGGGAACTCTGGTGGAGGCTGCAAGGGAAGCCTTCCAAAGTACAGATGAGAACAAGAGTGGGATTCTTCCTTGTTTTCGAGTTGCAATCCCCAAATAATGCCTCATTTTAACCAAGCAAATGGTGAAGGGGAAAATGGTGGTGAAGGTGAAGGGGGAAGTTGCGTTTAGAAAGGATTATAAAACTGAGTATTAATTCCTGAGATAGCATCTTGGCATCTATAAATAGTCTCAATTTACTGTCTTCCTGAAACAAAAAGGTTACGTCAGTTTTTACACTTAATAGAAAATCTGCTGAAAGCAAACTTGTGTTCACGTGCTGGAAGAGATATTAGTCAAGAAGGAGTGCAAAGTGGACAGTGCATCTCGCTTCCCCATCTGGGGACAGAGACCAACAGGTTACAAAAAATAAAGTTCTCAAGCAGTTGTAAGTGCGAACAAATATCCAAGTCAAACAAGATGTTGGCTGCAGCTGGAATGACAAAGTTATGATTAGCAAATGGTTTGGATGATTGCAATAGGGAACACAGACCAGATAAAGTTTAGCATGAGTTGTCTGATGTCCATTTCAATCCCAGAGTCTTCTTTAAGAAGGACTGCACATACACAGTGCTCCAAAGGAATAATCTCACGTTAAAACAAAGCAAATACCCCCCAACACACACACGCTACTACAGGGGTTGCATTGCAAAGGAGAGAAAAATTGTCATTGTTGCTTTGGTATGAAATTAATGAATACACACAAATCTGTGCGTGCGCCAAGCTCCACCGCTGCTCTGCCTTATGTGAGAAGGAACGTTCCAGACCCTGCAGTGCTGCTGCTAAGACAGCCCTGAATTTTAAGACAGATAGGCTAACCTGAGACCAGCTTTTTCAAATTCAAGTTACGTGCCATTCACCGTTACTTCATTTTCAAGAATAGCCATCTTTATGTGCCAGACCAGACATACAGACCTCTGCAGATCAGACTTCTGCCCCACACCGTGGATAAAAAACCATCTCCCCTCTCCTCCTCTGACATGGAGTGACAACAACGTATGCGGTGCGATTCTGACTTTGCTGAGCTTTAGCAAAGCCAGCCCCAAACTGACAGGTGTGAACTGCACAAAGGTGATGCTTATCATTTCAAATGAGCTGGTGCTGCACGAGGGCTGCTTTACAAGACGTGGCAAAGCAAAGCAGAGAGGATGAAGAAAAGCAGAGAGACAAAGAGGCTCCATCCACTTAAGCACTTTTCACCTTAAGGTAAAGATGACACGGACAAGGCTTCTTTTCCTGATTTCTACCAGGAAGACTCAACAAAATTTGCTGTACGAAGAGTAAAAACAACAGAACAGTCCTTTAAATCTGCCAGTACAGAAATTCATTAGAGGACTGAATCATAATTACACAGGTAACCCAAGAAAGGAACTGTGGGCCTCCACAAAGCTCTGCGTTTCTCTTCTTAATGACCTCTTTTTAGTATTGGCACTAAGAACAGATTCCACCATGGCCAGACCCTGAGTGAATGAAGACAGTAACATACATTGTGCTGTGATACGGATGGAGTCATCTGCCAAATAAGAACACTCAAGCATGATCCAACTTTTAGGCACTCACCGCTTTGTTAAGGGCTGTGCAGCCGCACACACACACACATAGAGATGCACACATTCATAAAATTACTGCATGAAGGCATCTGGGCAACATTTAGTTGAGTTATGAGCTCCACTGTTATGCCTTCTCATTTTTTCAAATGGATTCTCTCCAACTTACAACTGTTCACTGAGTGTGACAGACTGGACCCTTTCAACCAGCCCATAATTAGTCCACAGCCTCCAACACAATGAGGGAAATTAAAATCCTCGCAGCAAAATTGAATTCACAAAACTTGAAGGCTTATTTGCTTTCTTCCGTGAGAACCGTAGTGCTACAGCCTAAAGCACGCTGCTATTGCAAAGAGCATCACAGCAGCACCGACCCAAAGTAATGGCAGAATGCACCTTTCATACAGAACTCTTATTAAAAATCTTCAAGAGGCATTAACAATTACAGGGACCCACTCAATGCAGTGCTTTTTAAATTGATTCCTTAACCAAATGCAGGCTGAGCACCCACTTGCAGAGCACTCATCCTTTCTGATTTTCTATGCTGTTCCACATTGAGTGACCAGGATTTTTTCACATTCCCGTTTTCACAGCAGTATCACAAGATTCCTGCTTCATTTCAAAGCTTTCAGGCAAGTGAAAACAAACAAACCTATGCAAACCTTCGGAATGATTGCCAACCCCTGTTAAATGCTAACAGCCATATTGTAGTTCAGTCACACTGTGGGACGGTGAGGGGCAAAAGAAGCCCCAGATCATCCCCCAGTGTGCAAACCCACAGCGAATCCTTCCCATCTCCAACACTCCTCTGAAGGATGGATGAAAACCTACTTTGTGGTACGATCCTATATGAAGAGCCTCTGTAAAGCAATTTCAGCTTGTGCTGAAAGCATTTGTGCACGGGCATGTTGCAATGCACCCCAGAGACAGTTTGATTTGCAGACCAGATGTTTCACAAAAATAATCACAATCTGTATGGAAGCTGTGTGTGACAAGAACAAAAATACTCCTAAATTAGTGCTGCAGCTCAGACTACGCCTTTGCACGTCTTCCGTCGAGATCTACAAGGGTTTGGTTCTTATTTCAATCCCTGAATGCAGCGTAAGGGAAAACCACACCTAGACACCATTTTGGGGGAAGGCCAACACCGGTTCTGTGGGAACTGCAAGTGCCTGTGTGCAGACTGCTGCAGCCACACAAAGGCTGTGCAAACACCTCCACCAAGAACCAAGACAAGCAACCATACCTGATGAGGTATCAAGCCTGAGAAGTGTGTGGGTACTTTAGGAATCCCCACGTTGCCTCTTCACCTTCCACCAACTCACTGCAAGGTAACTGGTGCAAAGAATGACTTCTTGCATTCTTCCCACCCGCCCTCTTTTCGGATTGCTGTTGGAATAAATCCTACCCAGCAGCTTTTCTTCCACGCAGCCAACAATAATCAGAAACAAACAAACAAACAAACAAACAACTTCTGCTGAGGATTAAATCGGCCTGTTCCACATTTTAGGGAGGCTTTGTGCATGTGACCGCATGGTGTGAAAACGCATCGCGTCGTTTCCCTCTCAATATTTTCAGATATCTACACATTATTATTTCTTAGGTCACTGAAATGGGACAAAACCACCTGTTCTGCAAGGATCATACAGAGCTGGCATCTCCAGAGCTCTTGCCCAGCAGGGACAAAGCAACCTCTGCCCCCATTCACAGCCACAGGGCAATGCATGGCCCCTCAGGGAGAAGGGAGAGCTCAGCCAGCCCCTTTACTGCACATCCTAAGGGATTTTGTTTTAACATAGTGTTTTAAACTGCACTATGGACATGTAATAATTGTGAAACCTGCCAGCTTGGCACTGCTGCAAGGTGAACAGCCGGGGTTTTGCAACATCAGCAGCACCCAGTGCAAGGCTTGAAACAGTGGTGACGTGCATATGTTGCACCTCCAGGTCTCTAGTGAAACATTTGCCAAGACACCTGCAAGATTTACATGCGAAGTGTGATAAATGCACATCTGTATGTACAGGTAATTCTGTAGATCCTGGGCTATGGAGGTGCATGTGCTAAGCAAGTCCAGAAGGCAGCAGAACAATGCTGGAAATAGCAAGCTGAAGCACTCCATTCTACGTTCTGCCCAAAGATGAGGGCTTTGCTATTATTAAGAACCTTTATCTCCCAGGAAACAACAGCTGTCCAATACCAGCATTTCAAGTAACGTCTGTAGGGCTAATTCAAATTATGCGGTTTGCTCTGCTGTATCATATTGTACATCTTAATGAACAAAGCCACAAGGACAATTTGGACTGATAAAAAAAAGGGCCTGCCAGCGATAACAGCTGAAACACCAAAGGATGGTCAGAATATCAATGCAGTTGGAGGATATACTAAAAAGATCAAACTGTCACACAAGAAATCTTTTCAAGCACCTACACTGAAGCAAAGCAACAGTGGCAGAGGAAAAGCTTTAAAGGTCGTGCTGTTTT
This sequence comes from Lagopus leucura, assembly GCF_019238085.1. Lineage (NCBI taxonomy): Eukaryota > Metazoa > Chordata > Aves > Galliformes > Phasianidae > Lagopus > Lagopus leucura. Next base: position 4,661,345 of record NW_024962283.1, read on the forward strand.
GGAAACTTCACCACTGTTCTGCTTTCCTTTCTCCTGGAAAAAAGAAGTATGTTAGCTTTGCAAAGTTTAGCTGTGATCTTCCCCCAAAACCTCCACGCTGTAAAACCACTTTATCAGCTCAGCATGCCTTTGTAGGTCAAGTCTACAGCAGTGCTGAGATGGGATTTTGATTTGTCCAGCAGGAGCAGCTGCTAAATGGACCCTGTGCTCTACACAGGGACCTCAGGGGGCTGGGGAGGGATTCTGGGCACAGCAGGGAGCTCACTGAACCCAAGGGCTGGGGAATAACGACCACATTACACCACATACCTACATACTGCATTACCTGTCCTCTCCTATTTGCTGTATCTGCTGCTCCGGCTCGTATTTGCTGAGCAGTGTCTATCATCACTCAAAGATAAACTCTTTGAGGCAGAATTGCATTTCCCTGTCATGTCTGAACACAGCTCGACTAGAAATACTGTATGTAAGCAAGTACAAAAGATGCCTGTCGTTGGAAGCTGCTCAAAATGAGTAACTTACCATGCATGCGGAGTAGCAAACGCAGCCCTTTGAGATTGTTCTGTTAGATAGCTTCAGCAGGGAAAAATGAACCCAGAACAGGTTATCTCAATAACTCAAAAGGATAACTCCATGAAAACGTTCTATGGGCAGCTCGCCTACAAACACGAGCTTTGGATGCAGAAAGGCCTCTCTTCTTCCAGCCCCTGCCTCCCTCTTTTCTGTTTTGATTAGACCAAAAAACTCTTTGTACTCTGTGGTTTCAGGGGACACAGGCTAGGCCAGAAATATACCAGAAATAAGGGGAAAATGGTGAAAAGGAACAGATTGGAAATCCTCCTCCCCCTAAGGAAATGTTGCCAGCTTGGCTGGAAGACTGCTTGCACCTATTGCCTGCAGGTGGAAACCAGACACGTTCCTTCCTGCTAACAAAGCCATTATGCCACAGCAGACGAATCTTTCGACATTTTGGTGATGATGGGAATTAAGTTATCAATTGTCTCTTGAGGCTTTAAAAAGTGTTTCAACACTGCTATGCTATGTAATCCTAAAGGTTATGTTAATTTGACCTGATTTATTTTTTTTTCCCCAAAAAAATCATTGTTCAAATGCAGAAAGTTCATTTCCGTGGTTTCCTACTGCCTGGTTCTGGACTAACGAAGAGGCAGAAGTCTGGGATCACTTACTTTCCCGGGGTGCACACACAGACATGCCACCTGGTTAACACACATACAGAAAACATACATATGCACGTTTATGCACAAAGAAGTGAGGCCAAACCTTAGCTCTTCTTTGTGAAAAAAGCAACCCATGTGGGCAGAACACGTGAAGATCCACGTCAGGAAGGTTCTACATCAGAAACAATACAGAAATCTCTCTTATCAGTTTCATCAAGAAACGTGTAGATGTGGTACTAAGGGATACAGATAGTGGGAAATATTGGTGGTAGGTGGATGGTTGGGCTGGATGATCTCAGGGGTCCTTTCCAAGTTTGGGGATTCTATGATTCTTGTTAGGAAGAACTGTTGGTATCAGTGGACTATATTGCATTTTCATTACACTTCTAGCATCCTGAGCATAGAATCATAGAATCTTTTGAGTTGGAAGGGACTTAAGAGGTCATCTACTCCAACTCCCCTGCAATGGACAGGGACATGGACAGTAGCTCAAAACCAGTACAGAAAGGCATCAAAGAGGCAATGGAAACCTGTCTGGGTTTTGTAAGTAGGAGGACAGCAAACTGGTACATTCTCCAGCACTGAAAATAAGGATGTGAGCAAAGCATAGGGCAGTCGTGCTCCTGACACCACAGCACTTCCACAATTCTGCTTGCGAAGGAAACGAAGCACTGGCAGCCAATGAGCCCTAGCACACACTGCAGCACTGCTCCATTGAGTCACACTTCCTTACAGCACAACAACCTCAGAAGGGGTAGTGCTGAGTGGGTTTGGGGAAATTGTTCTGGTGGAAAGTTACCCAGGAGGAACAGTTGGGAAATGTCACATCCGAAGGCCCTCGCTTCCTGAAAGACCGTGGTTAACATGGAGCCAATTCTTTTTGGGAACCAGAACCCACGCTGCTTAGCTTGACAGGGTTAGAGAGGCTTCAGCCTCCATGGAGGCACATGTCCAGGTTGTCTGGTGGCTGGGAGATGTGAGCTGGTGACAACTCACCCCCCAGCACAGGGGAGCATCATGCTGGCAGCTCCTCAGGGCTGAGGGAATCCCGTGATCCTCACATGTCTGAAGAAGGACCGCGAGCTCAGTTTATGTTAGGAGGGCTAAGGTTTGAATGCTGGATGAGAAACATTAGATGGGGAAGCAGGCTAGAGAAGAAAGAGTGAGAATTATTCAAAGAGAAAAAGGAATTTCCTCCCATTTTAAGGCAGTGATTACAGCAGAAGAGCAAGCAACAACACTGCTGTTTATTATTAACAACCACTGCTACAGAGTTTGAAATTGCAGGTGAGGTTGGCATGCACTGTTACAGTCCTCAGGTGATCCCTGAAATGACAGGCTGACTGTAATTCAGTTCCAGGGAAAAGGACAATGGTTAATGTTAGCAGGCACTGACATAAACATAATGGGGTCAATCAAGCATCAGGACAGATTCTTCCTTTTAGCCTTCTATAATTCACAAATTACTGCAAAACAAAAGAAAACTGAACGCTTGTTGGTTTGCACTGAGACACACTGGACCAAGTTTTCTCTGCAAAGGGCTTTTAGGGAGACTTTGAAATAATAAAGTTTGAAGCCTATTCTGAAACGAAAATTGGTTAAGAGATTAAAAACAGAGAACTGAAATAAAGTGACTACATCATAAAGTGGGAAAGCGTCCTCAAGCATCCGAACCTTGGGTGCTGGAGTTTGGGATTATTAACAACCACCTGGAAAGAGGAAGACAGAAAATGGCAAAGTCCAGACAACACAATGACATATGAAAGACAGCGCACAGAAAGCGCGTATTAAGGCACATTGGAAGATTTGCTTGTCCATGCTAGTGGAGCCTGATTTGGTTGTAAAAACCTCAGGAAGGAAAAAAAGCCACAAGATGCCCTGAACAGCACTGTTAGAGTCAAAGTCATCAAAGCAGATAAATGCGAAGGTATTTACAAAGGGTTTACAGCAACAATAAACGTTATGCCATTCGCTACTCAACGGCCCATTCTCACCTTCTGCTTGTCACTTCTACCTCAAGAAACAAATAAATAAAAAAGCAAAAGCAAAAGCAGCAGTTGAAATAGAAAACATCAGGGAAAACAAAAATGGCGATGCGAATGAATGCAGCAAAATAAGAAAGGGCTTTGGTTATGGGTGGAGAGAATCGGGTCTAGTGAGGAAGAATGATGGATGTGTGTAAAATAGAGGGGTTTGGTGATCAGCTGGTTGGTTTTGTTCATCTTTTCTTACCAGACAGGCAAAAAACTCAACGTTCTTAAAGCCAGCTCCTCAAAAAGGCTCCGACAGAGACTTTTTGACTCAATAAAAAATGCCTGGTGGGATTCATTTTTTGTGGGAGAGCGAGGAACGCAGCTTAATACAGAAATAGACGAAACACCGATGCATGACAGAAAGCATCTCCAGTCACATTAGGTGAATTAAATCACTCAAGACCATACTTTACGCTTCCAAGTAATTAAGTGCTCAGAAATTGGTACTGATGGGGTCAAGGGTAAAACGATTCCAAGTACAAACCTAGTTCTAAGGCTGTTTACATCCTGCATTTGGAAGTACCCAGTATGAGCCACCAGTAACTGAATCAAAAGCTCTTTCTGCCATGGCGATTTCCATGCTTCAGAAACAACCTGCAGTCAAGATGCCCCAACTTCTTCAACTGCCAGATTAGGACTCACACAGTGGGTGCATTTGAGAAAAAAAAATAAAATAAAATGGAAATCAAGTGATTGGTTTGTTGTTTTTCCCCAGGCTTCAAGCTCTGCTTACATACATAAAAGACAATAAACATTCAGGACATTTCCAATGGTTATGAAGGTACCATACCTGTGATGGTGGTAGGGATGGTGGTGGTAGTGGTGGTGGTTGTTGTGGGAGGAGGGATAGTTGTGGGGGGATCTGGATAAAATATAAAAAGGAAAATAATAAAAAAGCAAATTAAGAAAAAACAAGCAGAACACAACAGCGATCAATAATGATCAGAGAAAAAAACAAGGACGCTAAGAAGCAGCATGGCTCTTGGGTGCCCTTCCTCCTCTAAAACCAGGTGGGGAACTTCCAGCTGGCTTTAAAGACTAAGGGCCAGATCCTCAGCAGCTGGACGTCACCTCCAGCTCGATCTCCATCGAGGGAGCTACGTGTGGACAGTCCAGATGGAGAACCTGGCCCAGAAACTCTCCCCCTTTTTGCCTCTTACAATGCTCAACAAAATAAAATAAAATAAAAAAAACAAACAAATAAAACCCAGCATAAATTAGTCAATGAGAGAGAGAGAAAAATGGAATGGGAAAGCTGTAAGAAAAATAAACTGCACACTTTCCACAACAAAAAAGAACAGTTTACATGTACAAAGAAAGACACAGTGGTGCTTTGTTGTTTGTCTACATATACATCTGAAATCCAGGTGGGAGGTTTGTGTGAGGGGCCCTGCTGTGCTTAACAGACTAAATATCAACAGCACACGAATATATCTCACTTTTTTTTCCACGGCTGTTAACTTCACTCTATTCTTCCTCTATGAATACACGTCAGCAGGATGTTAAAAACTACTTCAAAGATAGTAATAAATACAAAGAAATGAAAACATCATTACTGAATATCCATTTCACCAAGATCTTTTCATAAAAATGTCAGTATTTCTCTGACAGTTTTATTTTAACACTCTTGTTTTGGCTCGTAGCGCACTGTTAATGAGAAACACAGATACGGAGATGCTTCTCTTTGTAACTAATAACCACTTCTCACAGACACTTGACCTGCTCAGAATCAAATGCTGCCGCTCTTCCCATAGTTATATTACGTACGTGGGCACATCCTCATCAAAACTATTGGGCAGGAGGAGGAAGATATGAGAAGATGTGAAAGAAAAAAATATGTATCAATGCCCAGATGATCAAACTGAATGTGCTAAGTAGTTGGGAAGACTTTGAACTACGGATTCGTTCCGCAATAATAGAGCATGAAACATTTCATAGGCTTTTGATTTTAGGTTTTCTCTATAGCACGTCAGCTTTCCATCACTAACACATCTGCTACTCTTTTATCTCCAAGAAAGCTCTCAGATTCCCTAATTAATACATCTGAACTTTAATTATGTGCTGCACCTTTATTGTATTCTGCACAACTTCCTGAAAGTTAAGAGACATTACCTTGGAATTTGCTCCAGTGTGGAGACAGCTAAAGACATTGGCCATATATGCTGAGAACCATTTTGTCCTGCTCCTACGTTCCAAGCCACCCAGTCCCTATGCTTACGCTGGAGAACCTTCTCACTCTTCTGCCCAAGATGCTGTCACGTCTCCATAGGATTGAGGGAAGAATCACCCTGCCCTTCCAGCAAGCCAGCAGCGGTGGCTGAACCCAGCTCATCTCCCAAACTGCACTGGGGACGATGCTGTGTGGCAGGCTCTCCCTTAATAAATGTAAGAAATGATTGTGTGCTAATTGTGCCAGAAGCTTCTAGAAGATGCAGCTGCCCATAGGGAGGAAAAGCGTGAAAGGAATGTGTGTCAATGCAATTAGATATCCTTACACCATGTGTGCAACAGAGGAAGGTGTGCAAAGCACTGATCAGCAGCCGCTCTTTTGCAAGCCCAGGCTGCTGGCAATCATTTGCACTTAATACCATTGAAATGTAGGTGTGTTCGTTTGGTGTGGAGACTAAATCAGCCCTACCTGTCCTGGAGTGCATCCCCCACAAAGGGGATGGGAGCTGGGGGCTGAGTCCCAGGGGGCAAGCAGTGAGCACATCTTCCTGCTGGCTTTCACACTACTCCAGAGGCATACAGACTCCATAGCCTATATATTATTCACTGTCTTCCAGGGGGGAGAGATGCCAAATGCAGCAAAGTCTGGAGAAGTGCATGCTTTCCATTGACACGTGGAGGGAGACCAGCAGCTCCTCTCCAAGCTCACCACAGCAATACTGGATTCCTTTTGGTTTCCTTAAGGTTCTGTGCTAGAGGGCTTCATATGATGATCACAGCCCAATCACTTCTGTTACAACAGCAGCTCTGGATTTCTCCCATCTAAAGTCAGGGCTGAAGGAGTTCTTTATGTTATCCAGAGTGCTGAGTCATAGCGGGGCACAGCCAAACATGCAGCAACAGGATGTGGTGGGATGAGAAACTATTACTTGGCTGTGAGCTCCTGACAAACCATGAGAAGCCTTCCTACATGCTACAGCATCTGATGGATAGCTGAACTCTGCAGTCCACAAGTTAATGCCCCCTGGGAACGGCACCATCTTTACTGTTATTTGGAATTTAACTCTCAGAGAGGGGAAGCACTGCACACTGGAGTCTTTCAGAGCTACAGACACCAGAAAACTACCTGCATGCTGGAGTATAGGAGTTCAATTTCAGCACAGAGCTATTAGGTTTGATATAGGCTTCGATCTCTGGGCAGGTTTCTAAAACTGGACCTACAACTGGTCCCATGCCAGTGGTGATGCTGGGTTCCGCACTAATTACTGGCATCAGAGAGAATACAAGAGAATTTGGGCTGCAGAGCTTTCAGAAGCTGTTGCACAGCATGAACTTCAAACCAAAGCATGTTACTGTCCCATCCGAATATCAGGCAATACCCACCACAAGCTCAGCTCCACCATTCAGTAACCACTCTAACAGCTAAGGTTCACATATGCAGCCCAGGGGAATTCTTTGTAATTAAAGTAGGGGATCACTCTTCGAGTGCCTTCTGAATCTTCATTATATGCAACACCTCGTGACAGGAGTACAACAAGGTTTAGAGCAATGGCAAAATAATGTAGAGGAACTGAGGAATTAAAGTAGGTACTTAATAGCACTTTAAAGAGAGGCTGAGACATGTTTTAGTGTCTGCTCAGCAGCCACGGATAGGCTTAGGACATCTCATTCCTCCCATTTATTTACTGGTTTGCAATTACTGGGGGATGCTGGCTGACTCTTCAGTCATTTAGCTCGCTAATAAAAGACTGGGGGAAAAAACCAACCCTGAAGACACTGAAAAAAGATATTACAAAAAGGAAAAAGGAATCATCAGAGAAGTCCTGCCAGGCTAGAGAACTTCCCAGTTCTCCCCATGCCTCTGTTCCAGCTTTGTTTCAGGCCTCATCTGACAGCACGTGCCTCGGTGAGCCCCCAACAACAGCTCCAGGGAAAGGAAGCGAATGGCTCTGCACCTGATGCACAACACCGAGAGTCACAGAAGCAAAAGAAATGCTTTTCCAGCCCCTAGCCCACCCCGGTATCTGGTAGGTGTGTTGGGAGCTATCTGTCATCCTTCCAGGAAGCAAAAAAAAAAGTTAACTTCTTTCAAAGCTTTCCGAGAGCAGCATGTTGCAATTACGTGTAAATGAGTCTAGAAGAACGGTGGTTGTTCTCACGTACCGTATACAAACAGCATGTAATCCGCATGTGATTTCCCCACCGCGTTTGAAGCCTCACAGCGGTATGTACCATTATCTGTTTTGTTTAGGTTACTAATGAGAAGGTTTGAACCAGACACTACAACGTGTTGAGGCATCTCATCATCTACTCTTAACCACCTCATGTCCGTAGGCCTACAGAGGAGGGAGAAAAAGAAATAAGCACATTACTATTTTCCTATGGTAAAGATGGCATCTTCAATAGTTCATCCACAGACAGAAAGCCCAAAACCAAGAAAAACTGTAAAGAAATAACACATGCTTTTTTGCACTACTCAAGCCCAGATGCTGTCGGGCTTCCTCAATTTAAATTTATATTAACCCCACAGGAAACTGTATCCAGACCTTAAATTTTCTGAAGACACTAATGCAAGCAGGAAGAAAGTTCATTAGTGGTTAATCATTCGCTTAATCAGTACATCTGAAATCTTTGAGGCCTATGGACTACGTGTGCATCCATAGGGTGCTGAGTGCAGATCTGGACATGTGACAGAACAAGTACATTTGCATCAAGTTTGAACCATTTCACAAAGAGACGTGGTAGACTTATTTACTTCAATTTTGGCTCTGCTGCTCAGTGATAGCATTTTAGCTGCTAGCAAACAGGAGCACCTTTCTTCTCTCCCCAGTTCTGCTTCTCCCATTGGCAGCCTGCTTCCTGCATCCTTTTACTTAATGGAACCAAAACGAGCATCACGTTTGGATAATTTGGGGAATGAAATTAGCATGTTTTGTCAGAGCTGGTAACGCCAGTAAGGAAAACAAATGCTGCAGGGCTTGGGGAGTTGTTATTATTATTATTATTACTATGAAAATCTTTGAACAGCAGTAAGGACAGATCAGCTACTCCTCTGAGACAGCCCATACCAGCAAGAAAAACATAGAGAAGCTTTCAGAATGACTAAACACTGAGCTCTGAATAAGGGGAGGTTTAAACAATAACACATTCTTCAGACTGCCTATTTCCAAAAGCAAAGTCTGCAGGTTGTATTTTGCTGGGAGCTAGTGCTGTTGAAGGTACCAAAAGAGCTCAGGCTTATGGCAGACTGCTGTAGTGAAGTCAAAGCTCTTCAACTCTCAGCATCCCAGCCACTCGAATGGAATGGCTGCAAAATTCAATAAAACCCTTCGGTTCTCAGCTGCCTCACAGAAAACTGACATCTGATTTCAGACAAAGGCTTGGCGCGCTCTTCCTTGCTTTGCTCCATCCCTGGAGGCACTCAAGGCCAGAGTAGATGGGGCTCTGGGCAGCCTGATTCAGTGGGTAGCAAGCCCGCCCATGGCTGGGGCTTGGAACAAAAATGATAAAGTCCCCCTCCAGCCTAAGCCCTTCTATGGTCCTACAATTGCCACCCGTGGCAGGATGGGCACTCACTGCAGAGCACACCACTAATACACCCATAACCGTGCAACAGCAGCTCTCATGAGAGCTGTAGCTGCAGTTCTACCTCAGTGTTAGGGGAAAGGTTTCTGATGCTCCTAGCTACCATTTTCCAAGAGCTATCAGCAATTTTGGAGCCCCAAGGCCTCACACGCTGTATGTGCTACACAGCAGCCTGTTTCTCTAAGAACTGAATATCCTAAAAGTGACAGTTTCACCATCTTCCTACTTTCCTCATTGAGTTTTCTTGTGTTTTTCCTTCTGACTGTCTTATCTTGGGCAATAACAAAAGAGAAATTTCTACATTCTGGCTTTGTTTTTCCCTGAGCTTCCCCGCTAGCCTAATGTTCATGATGCAAAATATTGCAGAGAAATGCTTTTGTCTAACTGAAGAAACATCTCTGTTCATCCCAAACTGCTGCAAAGAGCTAAACACAGTATTTTTTTACTGTATATTTTCTTATGCTTCGAGAGACACGGGTGAAATGACTACATAAGTAAATTCCTAGCACATTACTAGCATCACCATAACATTAAGTGGCATAGCGCCTGGGAGAGGTGGCTGTCTTAGTTAATGTGTGTATGCCTTATTCATAGCCTGAAAAACAAAAAAAAAGTAAGGAAGCCTATTCATCAAATTCCCAGATGATAGCAAATGGGAGGAACTGCTGTTACCCATGAGAGGAGAAATGCAAAGGGGCTTTGACAGATTCTGAACGGGGAGTAGGGGGATGTGCCAGCCTCTAAAGTACAGGGAAGGAGGAATAAACAAAATCACCTAGGTGAGGTAGGAGACTACTGTGGAGGATGACAGTATCACAAGCCTTTTTGCTTCTGAGCTGCATAGACCCTTCCTGTCCCTGCCCACAGAAGCAGAACTGTCAAACTGGATGACTTCAAGTTAGACTACACCTGCAGTACTCTTCAGTTCTGGGCACGCTACCAAGGAGACGCTGACAGATTTCAGGGATGTTTGCAGAAATCTCATGGACATGATGAAAATAAAAAAGGATAGTAAATACTTGACAGCCATAAATCCAAGTGGAAGAGGAAGTATTAAAAACAACAACCAAAAAAAGTCAACGAAATTGAAATTAGAACAACAATGGAAGTGTGGAAAAAAATGCACCCTCCCTCGTCAGGAATTTCCTGATGCATAAATCTCTTAAACAATATAAGAAAGCCTCAAGGGCATGGCAGAAGGAGAAAGGATAAAACTTGCATTTCATAGAAACAACACAGGTCACCAAAAATCGAGAATTATCATACAGTCAATACAAACAGAAAGACAGATTGCCTTACCTTACAGATCCATTCCACTTTTACAAGTGCTCAATTCTTTGGGCCATTCATACTTCTGCATACTTGCACCTTATTAGGATTCAACACACAGGCCACTGACCTTGCTTTTGCAGATTAATTGCAACCAATTGCCACCTACGCCATTCCCTGGGGAAGAGATGTATGGCTGCACAGTACCTGTGCTACTGCCTGTCCTTTCTGCACCAGAGGGCTTGCTCCTCTCCTGGGAGCTCTCACAGCAAGAGTTCCTCAGTCTCTTTTTTATATATATATATACATAGGAATAAATGCAAATCAAAATAGATGCCTTCATTTGAATTAATTTAGATCTGTGGGAGAAGTTGTCCAGAGAGGCGGTGGTGCCCCGTCCCTGCAGACAGCCAAGGTCAGGCTGGATGGGGCTGTGAGCACTGCTGAGCTGTGGGTGTCCCTGTGCGCTGCAGGGAGCGGCACCAGGCGGCCTTCAGCTCCCTTCCAACCCAAACTGTTCTGGGAATCTACGACTGGGCAGCACGAATGCTGGTGCAGAAAGGATCTCTCCACTCTTTCATTCTATCGCATCGTCTTCGCAGCAGAGAATGGCGTATTCAATTTCTGCAATAGCAAAGGAGGCCGAAAAAGCCCAGCATGTTTCTGGGGCACAGCTCCATCACTGCCTGGTGCATCCTTGGGCAGTTCCCAACTTACTGTGGTTTTCCAAAAGCTGCGCACGTCAGTTCGAGCGGCTCCCCTTCTCTCGTGAGGCCTTGCACTGGGTAATTCTGAGAAACCCGCACTTGAGGCTTATCTGCGTGACAAAAACATCATTTCATAAATTTCCTCGTCAGACAGAATCCCATTTCTACGCACCCAACACCAAAAGACAGTCATCACCACCGCTCCTTTTGGCCCCCTCTATGCCACTCGTCTAATCAGAACGTGAACTTGCTATTTGCTTCAAGACGGAGTGATGAGCAATGGGAAATGTGAGCAGATAGGAGATCTGCACTGACTTGAGCACCACCGTTCCCCAGGAAAGGCATTTTGCTGCACCAGAGTTTATCTCTGAACTCACTCAAGCTAAAAGGAACTCATTTGCCTTCATGCTAAGGTGAAACCAGTGATATCTGCAGTGCTGGGAATTGATATGTTTTATCGTGTATCATATATTACTGTATGACAACACCTTGTGTCCACGCATATTAATACGTCGGGGCTTTACAAGAGATGCTTGTTAGAAACACAAAAAGGCATCACAGCCACCGCTGCTTTTGTTTGAACAACCCAAGATTTTCGTTAGTCGAAATGAAGCTCTTCTAAATCCTAAAATAAACACAGAGAATTAAAGCATTCATAGTGAGGCAGCCAGCTCAAACACGCTGTAGCAAAACCCTGCAGGAAAAATAAAACCCACAAAAACAACCACAACACACCGGAGCCCGTGATTAAAAAATTCATTGCCTCCTATAACTGAAAAGCAGATTAAGAATGCAATCTGAGCTGTAGCTAAACTGCTATCAATGTTATCAGTGCTACAGATGCCATTAGGCCATGTGTATCTTTCAGGAATTTACTCAACTGTAAGAAATGAAGGAAGGCAAAAAATAAATCAGTATGCATAAAGGTTGAAACAATTCAAACATTTCTCTTTGAGAGTTCACTGCTACCAAAACTATCAGCTTGCTGTATTTTATTAATTGTGTTTAACTCATTAACGTGCTTCCTATGGAATAATAGAGATTAGGAAAAAAAAATGCAAGTCAGGATTTGACCAATTTAAACTCTCCTAATTTTCAGTAATGGAATAAGCTACACCAGTAAATCCTCTCCTGAGACGATGCACCACAAACATTTTACAAACGAATCCCATTACAGACGCTTCCTGTGGCCATGAAACCAAGCAGTGTCTGCACACGGGTTACGGTGTCATGGATGTGTGTGAGCTGCAGAGTTCCAGCTCCAGTGGAAACACGAGGCTGAAGGATGCCTTAAACACAAGCTGACCCCCAGTGGGTGATGCTAAGGTAACTAAGGGCTAATGCCAGAACAAGCCTGGTTGGATGACATGCTCTTAGAGGTCTTTCCCAGCCATTATGATTCTATGAAAGAGGAGAAAAGCTTCTGAGCCCTGTTTACAGGGGAAAATGGAGACCATCTTGCATGGCCTCTTCTGCTGCTCCAATGAGACAAATTTCCCTATTTCTAATGAGATGCTTAACAGCTGTCAATTACTTATGGCAATCAACAGGAATACACTGAAGGCTCGTTGTACTGAGAATGAACTGCAAACTAAGTAGGCTTTCCCAAAACTACAAGAGCCGAGCCCTTCCATTCCAGCTTCTCGCCCCACAGCCTCCATTACTCAAATGAAAGAAGCGAAGTGAATCTACACCACTTGGATTTGCACACTGTAGGGATGGGGAGGAGAGTTTGAGGCTGGAGCTGAGGAAGAAGGTCTGGCAGTGAGGGCGGTGAGGCGCTGGCACAGGTTGCCCAGAGAGGCGGTGGTGCCCCGTCCCTGCAGACAGCCAAGGTCAGGCTGGACGGGGCTGTGAGCACTGCTGAGCTGTGGGTGTCCCTGTGCGCTGCAGGGAGCGGCACCAGGCGGCCTTCAGCTCCCTTCCACCCAAACCATGCTGTGATTCTATGTCACACACACAGTATAAATCTGGACTTCATTAACACACAGTTGCACTTGAGAAGACAACAACGTTCCCAATAGAGTTATCACAGTGATTGTCTCTTCTAAGCAGGACTCATCAACAAGCAAGTAATCACAGAAGGCACTTATGGAAATGGGAAGTGCTTCAAAATGCTGAAAGATGGCTGGTCACTCCAGAGAACTGACATTTCAATTAGGCACGTAGTACACAGGGAAAATTCTACCTGCTTTGACCAAGAATTTGGGGCAGACTGTCTTTTTTCTTTTTTTTTTAAGGACATAAATAATCTTTAATTTTGCTGCTCAGTTGAAGTCGGTACTTTTCGTCTTCAGATTGTGGATTCTTAAGTAAAGCTGTCTAAAATGCCAGATCCTGAGCTCAGATCCTACCTGGAATTGTGGCATTTAGCAACCAACACCAGCATGATGTTTTTCAAGGTCTGTACCAATGGTTTGCCACCTATTAACCACTTCATTAAAAAGGCCACATTCCAGTAGTGACATCTGTGGTAGTACAATGTGGGGCAATGACCATCTCAGATAGAAGTCCAGGGCATAAGCAACAGCAGAAGAACTTTTACTACCAAGTGCATTCCAATGCCTGATATCCTCAACTTGGAACTTCATAACATCACGTTGCCTGATTACTGCACAAAAATAAATGCTTGCATCTATGCTTCTGAGCCACAATACACTCCACTGGCAGCCAATTAGATGAAACAACCTCAAGCTATTTCCTAGTATGCCTATTTCTAGTGGCTTAAAAAAAAAAAGAAACCCTAGTAATTTAATAAGGCACCTTTATTAAGCTAAATTCATTCAAAACCTACGAGTGATATACAAGGTTAAATACCAGTAGTCTAAAGGTTACACTGTAGCAGCAACCAATTTGAAAAACTTATTACAAAACCATTCTGCATTTGATGAGATTTCTTTTACAACACACGCATTGTGTGCCTCAAAGACAACTGAAAAGCAGCCTTCAGAGAGGCGACAGCAAGCCCTGCTCCTTTCCTGGCCTGTCAATTATGGCATGCATGAGGCCAAACCTCTCAGCCTCCCACACTCCTGAAAGCAACCAGGAAAGGAAAAATAGTACAATCATAGAATCATTAAGGATGGAAAAGACCTCTAAGATCATCAAGTCTACCCATCCACCAATACTGCCCATTAAATCACGTCCCTATGTGCTTCATCTGCCCTTTCCTTGAACACCTCCAGAGATGCTGATTCCACCACCTCCCTGCGCAGCCTGTGCCAATGCTCAACTGCTGTTTGAGAGAAGAAATTCTTCCTAATATGCAACCTGTATTCAGCACACTTCCACCATAGCTCTTGTGCTATCAGTCCCTGATGGTGGAGTTGGACTAAGGCTCTTCCTGCATGTATCGCCCATGCCTGTCAAGTTCCTCCACAATTGATCCAATCTTCCAGCAGGATTTCTATGAAGTCTACACACCAGGATGTGTGCAAGACTCCAGGATTGGACACACTAGCACTAAAACCATCACCTCAGCTCCAGCTCCTTGCCTCACGCACACAGGGAAGCACTGGTTTCTCTACAGAAAGCTTCTGCTGCAGCATTCCAACCGTTCCATTTGCCAAGATGCAGCTCCACTTCTGTGAAGAAGGGATACGGGATGCACCCACTTTCCAGAGTTTTAAAACGCTGTGGTTCAGAAATTACCCAGACCCTCAAGTCATTCTGCATACGCCTTGACTCTTCTTCTTATTAACTGTTAGGCAGTTTTGTGCCATCAGCAAAGATTATTAACAGCGATTTTTTTGATTATTATTTTTTTTTAAAGAACTTCTAAATGAGTCATGGGAGCACTGAAGAGCATCAGGCTAAGCACCCAGGCCAGTGCATTTACTCTAAAAATACCATCACTTGCTGATTACTCCCTAATGACTATTCTTTGAGATCTGCCAGTTAGTGATTTCTTAATCCACTTAAATGTGCGCTCCATCGATTATGCTTAGATCTCATTAATCAGTCAGGATATCATGTTATACAGAGTTCAGTGTCTTACAAAAACCTAAGTCCATTATTTCTACCCATTTACTTTCATCAGGCAGACCTATGATCTCAAAGACGGAAACGAGCTCGTCGTTTCAGGAAGTGACACCGGACTGATTGGGACAGCCTGATCCCAGCCCAGCCCAACGCTAGCTCTGCTGTGTGGCTCTGGGACATCAGGGCTGGCCACAGCCTTTGTGCCATCCCCTCAGGGCTCCTCCGGTCAACAGGTACGTCCATTTCAAGAAACATGGAGATAGAGCTCTGAGGGACATGGCTAGTGGGCAAGATTGGTAGTAGGTGGAAGGTTAGCTGATCTTAGAGATCTTTTCCAACCTCAATGACTCTTTGATTCTATTAGTGCCTTCAGCATAACGTTACCAACTGGAGGAAGGCAGCCAAGTTTTGCTGAGAACATTTATCTCGTTTGTAAGAGGACTAAACCCAACGGCAGCATGACAGGAGGCAGCACACCCCTCTGCAGGCAGTAAATGCTGCATGGTAACAGCATGGGTTTCTCCAACTGCCAAGCCCGTGGTTGAATTCCCACACACTGCAGCCCACAAGGATGCTAATGCATATTAGATGTGACTCCTACATGGAAATATGACCTGAAATAAAAGGATGGTTTACTTGGGAAATGCAAGGAGGCAGGTGAATGATGGTTATGCTCTTGCCCTCATGTCTCCCCCATGAAACACATTCAGAATACTCTTAACGAGGAAAACGTGTGCAGTAAATTTAAGTGTGTGGCTGCACCCAGTAATTCCACTGCTACGAGCTGCAAAACATAAACGACATCACACTTGAGGTGGATGTTCTCTGGGGCCGTGCCAGTCATCTCCGAGTTGAATCATCACACTCCAGCAGCTCCTGGTCCTCCAGCAATCTCAGAGTGATACGGCTCCTACGACGCAGCAATCTGTCCACTCTAAGCACAAAAAACTGCACTGAAACAGTCATTAATACCACAGTTAAAACATTCTGGAAAACATTTCTTCAGCAGGAGAGACGTTTCTCTGAACTCAGCCGACTCCCAATGCTCACCAACCACCAAGAGTGACAAAGCAGCCAACCCTCCCTGGCCCAAACCATCACCAAATTGCAGCTGAACACGTACATCATTAAGTAATGATGTGACAATAATGGTCAGCTCCTCTGTGGCAGACAATGACGGGTTTCGTATCACCAGACTGTTTGCCAACTGAGAAAATTACAAAATGGATTCTTTCAATGATTCAGCTGAAAATTCTCTTGCCTGCACTGTAAAATTAGGCAGCGAATCCAAGTTTTAAAATCCATTTGGTGATTACTGAATTAATTCTCCAAGTGCACCTCTTTGCAGAAATGATGACAGATGGTGTTCTCAGGAGATGGATCCTGCAGGTCAAGCAGAGTTTTTGCCCACTTTAGGTAATTCTGGCTTCAAAATCACCCAGAATACACTCTAGTGGCCATGTGAAGAAAGATGGTTATTTTTCAGAGATCCTCAGCTCTGCTTTGTTCTGTGTCCCAAACCAACAAGCTGCATTGTCTATAGAAATAGCAGTAATAAACCATTCTCAGAATCTGTCTCCTGGCAGTTTCTATATCTCACAGCGCTCACACGCTAGGGAACGTTCAGCAGGAATACATCTTTCAGTATTAAAACAAGTCAGAGATGTTGACAGCCATACACAGGTAGAGATGAACTGTCGCCTCAATCCAACATCAAGCAGATTTGCTTATCAAGAATGAAGTTAGAGAGAGCACAGACCTGGCAAACCAGGGCTTTCACCTCACTTTGGTAGGAGCAGAGTCACCTCTAACATCAGTGGCCAGGACTTGGCTCTTAGGGACTGCACCCCAACTGAACTCCGTGCTCAGGCATACCCAGGGGAACAGGAAGTTGTACCTAAAACATCCCTATGCCCAATATTCAGCTGCATGCTCCTGCTGAATACTTCCAAAGCACAACGTCCAGGCTGTGCTGCGTGCTTTTCATTCCCAACAACACTCCTCTGAGAAAACCTTATTAATGAGCTTGCAAACGAGCACCCAACTGGGAAATGTCACAAACAAGAGTGGCTAATGCCCCAGAAAATCAAATAACTGAACACTTGGCTGATTGTGGTGCTTTTCATATTTATAAAAAGGAGAGGGGAAAAAAAAAAAAAAAAAGAAAGCTTTAAATCAAAGTTTCTGAAGAGGTCAACACCTCACCGAACAAAACAACTCATTTATTCATTTTAAGAAACCTCCAGATGATAAATTACATTGATGTTAATCACTTCACTGCATACTATGCAATTAATATTTGTACTCGATAAAAATATAAGGATTACTGAAGATGTGACAGCATACATATATGGTTGATTTTTAACATAATTGGGTGCAAAGCATTCTCCCATCGTAACAGCAGAGGCCATAACAGATTCCTTTAGTGCATATTTTAGATGTACACTTATAGCTATTAAAAAAAAAGTGGAAT
>NW_024962283.1:4678749-4695422 GCF_019238085.1 Lagopus leucura
AGAGAAGAGAAGAGAAGAGAAGAGAAGAGAAGAGAAGAGAAGAGAAGTCAAATCAGGACTTCCACACTTTCATTTCCAGTATCGCATAACGACATAAAGAAAAGTACCACAAAAGCTGAACCTAAATGTTTCAGATTATCTGGTTCCATTTAATTCCTTAATGATATTTTAATGTGTTTTGGTGCTTCATTTCCTTTCTAAAATTACGCTCAACACCCTGGTCTTCCACCCCTCATTGAATGATCTGAATCACAAAAGGAAAGCAACTTGAGCCCAACTCAACATATATTTCCAAGCCAGCACCACACAACATATTGCAGCCATCCACTGCACAGGGCTGTGTGCTCACTGGCTATTAATCAAGCATGAAATTCCGTTGTTACTGTGAGTACACGGCGCTATCTGTCAAACTCTGTTTGCTTTTAAAAAGCATTACCAGGAGATTTTCATAAATATTACAGAATGCTTGTTTGCAGAGATTTCTTTTTAATAACACACTCTGCGTTCATACGGAAGCATTTATCTCAAAGCTTCACAAAGGGCCAGGCTGTGCCACATTACATATGCAATAAATAGCTTACTCCCTGAGTAGGACAAGTTAATACTCAGCATGAATACATCTTAGTCATCACTCTGCTGACTACAGCAAAACATCCCCTCCCCACAACCCACTACATGCACTGCTCAGATTCGGGTGAAGCTGCTATTCATTTTTTTCAACTTTAGCTTATGGTACAGTAATGAATTACCAGAATGTACTATGGACCCTTATCAGATCATGCAACAGTTTAATTATTTTGCCAGAGGAGGAGCAAAACAGCCCTTCCTATCTCTCAGGTTACAAAGAAAACAACTGCGCCTGTCCTTAAAGATTCTACACGCTCAGCACTGGAGGAGACACTTAGAAATAAGCAAGCAGAGAAGAGGACAACAAGAAGACAAATCACACCGCGGACAGAGAACAACTGCCTTGTTAAATGATGGCTATGGTGACACCAGGTTTAGTGCTGCACATGCACGGGGTGCTCCAAGGTTCAACATTATCACAAACCCCACACATTAACTCTGCAGAGTCTGAAATCACCGTGCCCGTCTCCCTTCATGAGCACTATCTGCTCCTCTGTGGTTCAGGACAACTGGAGCAACTGCAGCCTGGGGTGCAGCCAAGGGCCAGCCTGAAATATGCTCCTGAAGTTACCCAGAAACCCTGAAGTTGGCAATTTCCTTTGAACTACATTGCAGGCGAAAATGTTGAAATGAATTGCTCTCAGAACACAGTGAAGGAGGTCACTTCACAGACTTCCATTTTTGCACCAGTTTTGTTGTTTTTTTTCCCCCTTTCTTCGCCAAGAAGAGCATTTCAATTAAACAGATGCTTGTTTCAGGCAACGCCTCCAAACGCACCAAAACAAGAACGAGCATCCCCGATCTTCAGTGACACCTCAAGGTCCCTGAACCATATTTGGCATGCTTCTCCTTAAGAAAACTACTTGAGAAAGAGAAAATGTAATGTTTTGGACGTAGAATAAAAACACTGGAGGGAGAAAGGTCTGCAACCTTCCCACTGGGCTGCAATGGAGCCGGACCCGCACCCTGCTCCCATCTCTGCTCTGCTTCCTCCATTTGGAAGCATCACAAAGGCACTGCTCCCACAAGGAGCACATGAGGAACAGCAGAAATAACCTTCTCTTGAAAAATGGCTGAGCTGTGTGGGAGTGTGACCTCTGAAAATACCTTTTTCTAATTTTTTTTTCATTTCAACATTATACAACCAGCACTGAGTTCACTGCCTGTTCCCTTTTGCAGGCTGCGCTTTGAGGAGTTTCCATGAGGACAAACACCCCCCCACCACAAAACATGTTATTTCTGCTGTTTTCAGTGGTTTCATTTTGTTTTTAAACTTTTAAATCATCTCTTCAAGAAAAATCTCTCCATGCCTTGAAATTGAGTCAGACAGCAATACCTCGTTATCCAAGAAGGCTCCATCCATCATCCTCCTATCCTTCCCCAACATGCTCAGGTTGGAAACATTAAGTGCAGAGAAATACAACATGTGCTGAGAAAATACTTTACTACGTCCTGCTGGTGTGCCAAAAAGGTGGATCCGTTGTGCCCTTGGTACAGATAGGCAAGACTTAGAGGGAGAGAATGGAACAGCAGATGCTCAACCAACATCACGCAGCTGACTGATCTGGAGTTATGCCTCCGTGGCTGCAAGAGAAGCAGCAAAAACCAAACGCATTGGCCCGATGGGTGACTGCTAATCACTGCTTCTTTTGGAGGTAT
The DNA here is from genome assembly GCF_019238085.1 of Lagopus leucura. NCBI lineage: Eukaryota > Metazoa > Chordata > Aves > Galliformes > Phasianidae > Lagopus > Lagopus leucura. Next base: position 4,681,036 of record NW_024962283.1, read on the forward strand.
GGCATTTTGCGTGCCTGAAAAGTAAAAATGGTCAGTAGAAGTGCATCAACAGTCATCGGAAGGGATCCGGTGCTCTGATTGCAAGTCCCATATCTAAAAAGCAATTGAGAAAGTATCAATTAAGCCTGATTGTCAAAGTTCCCCAAGAGGCTGAGTTCGTGCCAACAGAAGCACTGATTGAGATGCTGGTTGGTGAAGACAAGATTTTGCTCCTGCTCATAGTCTCCCTCAGAACTGAGCTGCAGTCATCAGATTAAAGCCAGAAAAGCTCAGGGGTAAAGGTTTGCTCTCCAAACTCCTTTTCTACCCTAGGTTCAGGTCCAGCAGGAAGAACCAACTGCTCATGCCTGGGTGTCCTCCAGCACATGAAGTCCCGAAGCCACTAATTGCTGGGAGCTGCAAGGTTATGACGTTATGTGTTTTTCTCTTCTGGTTCTCTTCTCTCAAGCCATCTGCTCCTGCCCACTAAAAAACTAACTAGACTAACACGGGTCAATTCCCCGTAAATATACACTTAGCTTCTGTTAGCAAGCTCTGAGTTTAACTCCGACCAGAGCACTCAAAAGACCTTTTCATACCCACCCCCTCACCCTCGCAAGGAGGTGCTGTGTTAGTTCTACTCCAACAGGCACATGCTCAGCTCCAGGAACAACCACAGGGAACACTAAAATCAGTGGTAAGGGTAAAATCTTTGCAGCAGGAAGCCTCCAACACATTATCAGAAGATCACATGCGTCTCAAAGGACATTCAAGTAACTGTATTTTACATGTGATTTGCCTTCATTGTATGAGCAACCCTGTAAAGACTGCAAATGAAAGCACTCCAAATGGGATTCATTTGATAGAGAGGAAAAACAGAACAGATTTTGCTACTGTTTTTTTTGTCCTCCCCACAAACATTGGTCCTCTCCCATCCATCAAAGTATTGGGGATTTCAGTGCAATTTCTAAAAGGAAGCCTAAAGGAAATCTGATGCCCTTTCAAACAAGGGGAAGAAACTCTGGAAGATTTCAATATCAACATAATAGGGGAGATAGGATTTTTTTTTTCCCCTGTTAAGTATTTGATCAAGCCTCACAAAGGTGCTAATGTATTATTAAAGCTAATGGAGCTCTACAAGAAATGTTAATGGACATTAAGTTTGCATAAATGAATTACACATTACCGCAGTCACAAGAAATCTAGTATCTGCCAATTTAGGAAGTATCTGATCATTTCTGTTTTCCTCATTACAGGAACATAACTTCACGCTAGTTTCAGAGATATGAGAATTGTAACCAAGACGTTCATAATGAAACTACATAACGAAGCAAATGAAATAAAATTAATACAACCTCCTCTCTCCCTTTCAGCGCAATGTTGCAGTCGATGTCAACCTGCAAAAATAAGCACTGGGAATCATCAGCGCAGCCCTGATTTTCTGAGGCACCAAAGCTATGCAGTGAGGACAGTCTCACTTTGGTTTTGGAGCTCTTTCTGAGCAGCAGCATATGCACAGAGCAGCTGGAAGTCAGGCACGTCTGCATTTGGGACCACAGGTATTTCCAGATAACTGCTCAGAGACCTTGTTAACGTCACATACAGCAGAACAAAGCCTAAACAAAGTGCAATGCATTATTAACACCCAACATGACGGGGACATAAGAGTGAAAGTGGCTCGGCCTTTGTCAGGGATGCTACTAGAGATTCCATGCACTTCATCCTGCCCTACTTTAGAAAAACAGCTGCAGCTGTACGTTCACAATGCACAAAACCAATGCTTCTTTTGCACAGTGGCTTTTTTTCTTTCTTTTTTTTTGCAGTAAACTCACAATGGTGGCCAGTTATTTTTATGTGGCATCAGAGAAAAGCATTTCAAAGAGATTTTTGCTAAAAAAAAAAACAACAACCCTCCAACCCCCTGAGATTTAGTCTGTTCTGATGATCATAACGCTCAGCCAGGAACTTTTTATGGTGCAAATCTGAAGTAAATGAAAGGGCTGGGAAAAGTCAAAACTTAACCAATTAAATGGTAAACAACACTCAGTTTCAGTTTTTGAAAACAGGCCATAAGTTCCATCAACAACCTCCACGGCTTCACCTAAACATACAGCAAGCTGTTCCTGAACTCTTCAGTGAGTAATTTTGTATTTTTTCACCCAGAGGGTGGTGAGGCACTGGCACAGGTTGCCCAAGGAGGCTGCGGATGCCCCATCCCTGCAGGCATTCAAGGCCAGGCTGGATGTGGCTCTGGGCAGCCTGGGCTGCTGGTTGGCCCTGCACACAGCAGGGGGTTGGAACTGGATGAGCGCTGTGCTCCTTTTCGACCCAGGCTCCTCTGTGATTCTATATGTTAAAACCATCAGAAGTTCTGCTACTCACACATGACTTCTAGGTAGCGTTGTGTCTGCAAGTCTTTGACAGCGGGGTGATCCACCAAGCAGATGACAGGGACCCCATCGTCCTCCCGCCCCACTTTCAGCAAAAGCTGGCTGGTCACTGTGTACATATCAGACCACTGCTCCACTTCTGACTTGCCTGGGGAGGAAATGGAAAAGAAGAGCACAAAGCGATCACACAGATGCATCTATGCACATTCACATTCCTAACTTCTGTGCCCAGCTGACACGCTGCCTTCATACACTTGTTTCCTTTCTTTAGACACAAGGCTTTATGGCAGGTAGGTATGTGGGGATGGAGCAACACACCTCCCCGTGAAGTTGTTTCTGATTAAAATCTACCATATACTATCGCAATGATTAACAATCCCTTTACACCATCCCCAAATCCCTGAACTCTTCAATCAATGGAGTTACAAATCCCCTCCCACTTTGGAATCAACAATTAGCTAGAAAGGTGATTAAACAGATTAACTTAATTAAAAGTCATATTGATAGGCTGAAATATTTCAGCTGTACTCCAGAGAGAGTAACCATGAGAGTAACTGCAGGATTTACCACCTGAAAGGTGATGTGATACACAACACAGAACCAAGAAAGGAAAGAAGAGACAGGAGAGAGGATTTTGCCATGCCCTCTGCAATCACTTGCTGACAGTGTTCCTCCACTGTGCTTCCAAATACTCTTATCTGTGGCTTTTTATTTAAGAACCCAGATTGCACGGTCAGAATGTTAGGAGTAACTTGCAACAAAGGTCTTTCAAACACAAAAATATTTCAGGATAAATACATTTGAGTAAAACATGAGGAGAGCTGCAGAAAGTGACATCCCTTTATGCCTAGAGGAAAGGCTTCAATCTATTCTTAACCCAGTATTTCAGTTTCCTGACTTCTGTTTAAAAAACATCCAAAGACTCCACAGGGTGAACTGGTATTTCAAGAAGCTACTACTCAGCCCAGCAGTCTTCCAAGCTAAAGCAAAGCTGGGATTCAATTGCCAACGCAAGAAAACTCAATCAAGAAGCTGGACAGGTCAAGCATGAAGGGTCAAAAACTATTGCACCGCTGCCTGCCAGAATAGGAAAGAAAACCAAGAAAGAGATCATTTGAAGATCTGTGTAACGTTTAGATGACAACAGGTGCTGGAAATCAGTGGGGCACCACTTCAAGCAGCAGCAGGTTTGCATTCCACCTTTATCAGCATACGCTCAGCATGTGTCATACTCAGATGCTTGTAGGTGTTGTACTTAAATAGAGGATTTTATCTTGCCCTTGTAGGGGGGTTGCATTTAAAGTAATGAGTCTGGACTTCTGTAGAGAGCCCTTCACTGTCTCAGCACAAAGGTGTTGTCAACCAAGCTCACATCTACATGCAGACTTAAAACTAACAGCATGACACATGCAATCAGTGTCAGCAACTCGACTGTGCTAATACCAGGAGCAACCAGGCTGAGGGGAGTAGGAGAAACACTTCTTGTATGAATATGCAACTGAACACAGGAAAAATACTCCATAAACAAAAGAGTGAGGTATGAAGATGAACTGAAAGTCAAAGCACAGCTCAAAGCACAGACGATCTTACTCATACCTAAAACAGGGCAGAAAAATACAAACAGGCAGAGAAATAAATTCTCCGCGCAGCTTTAGGGCTCCTCGAGGTCACCTGCAGTTACAGAAAGGCTCTAGATCCCTATACTTAAGTCTGGCAGGTAGGCAGAGGACAACATGAAGTTCAGCCCTTCTGTGTTAAAGGATAATTTATGTCTGCCCACATACTCCTTTGTTCCTGAGCTGGCGTTTAAAACAGCTTGCTTTCTTCTTGCTTTTTTTTTAAGGAGACAACAGAGAGCAAGCAGACAATGTTACATAAATCATTTCAGCATGTGAAAAGGAAAGAAAGAAAAAAAGGTGATTGGGAGGATGCACATACCAGTCAGCTCCTTGTTTCCTTTGAACCATCTGATGGTGGTTGCTGGTCTGCTGGCCATGGCAGTGCAGTTCAGCTCAATCTCTTCTCCCTCAACAGCGATTTCTTTCTGGATATCAATGACCAAATTGCGTGGTGGGACTAAAACGAAAGAGAAATAAAACAAAAACCAAAATCACAACACATGCTTGATGAAAAGGCAAGTAAGACGTTTTCTGATCGCTAACACAAGACAAGAAAGACTTCTGAAAAACCCATAAAGCCTACCGGAGCAAACTAGCCACCAGCATTTACTTGATCTTTCAATCGATCAAGTCCTTTGATAGATGGTTTTGCAGTAATCAGAGTAAGCGCCTTCACTCTCCACCTAATAATCAGAGTGGTTTCACAAATTATCACTTATCAAATCCTTATCTTTCAGTTCTGCCTCCTACCAAGGCACCGCTCTGCAGAAGAGTCTGAATCTTCCACAGCATTCAGTTGTGTACGCTGCTATTTAAAAATACAGTTTGACTTCACGCACATTTCTCGACTTGTGCTGACAGGGAGAGGAAACACCAAGGCTGACATTTGGAAGCGCATTACTTACCGCAGTTCTAACCTCGGAAGGCAATTTTTCTCTCCTGCTGTTCAGTTTCAAGTCTCAGCCTTAAGGAGTGGAAGCAGGCCAGCGACCATCAAGCTCATTGAAAATGCTCAAAAGGCAACGAGCACAGGAGCACATGGGACTGCAGTCACCAAACTAAACCCAAAAGCACCCCAGGAAGAGGAGACAGTCAACTGTGCATCCAGTGACCAACTCTTGCACTGCACGGCAGCCTCCTTAGGATGGTAATTGCCCATCCTCCCCACTTTCCTGTACAGATCAAGAGTCTTGCATGAAACGTAAGGCAGTAATATTCAGAAACAGGCCAGAGCTTCAGCCTGCAGCCTAACACAGAGTCGTGACAAACAAGCTTAACAGTGACGACACAGAAGCAAGGAGTCTCTCCCCATGGAAGCACCAGTAGCTGGAGAGTGAGAAAAAATGAACATCAAGAGTTCACGTGGCGTGGAGTTGTGCTCACAGGGAAAAAAAATGAGAACTTCCAAAGGAAACTCAACTTTGCTCTGATCGATGTGATTAAGCAACTGTATAGTTCAAATGTGACTAACGCGTTTTTCAGCTAATGAAGAACAAATATGTATAAATATCATCCAGATGATCAAATGGACTAATTAGTCACTTGTGGCTTTTCTGTAAGAAGAACAGAACAGACTACATATTGGAGATTTTCACATGTTCCAATTAAGCATGAATAAATCTACATATAGTCTCACTGAAGGCATTAAAGTTGCGGGGAAGAGGAGGGAAGAACATTATTGAAGGAAAGGAAAGTGTGAAGCTCTCTTCTAACACTGACTACAAAGAAGGATGCCTCAAAACTTTGCTCTGCTCGCCAAAGAGAGTATCATTAGAAGCAGATCAGCAAAACTACTCTTCGATAGGACTTAAAATATATAGGAGACTGAGTAATGACTAAGAGATCTTTGGTGGAGAATGAATCCCCAGGAGAACCGACGATGTACTGACATGGATAACTACTCCCCAGCCCCGTCCCATTTTTTCTCCTAATCGGGGAGTCAATAATATGGAAGAAAAGACAGACATGTTATCCTTGGCTTTGCACACCCTGTCTCGTAGTACAAATGTTAGCTAAGATAAACACTTCCCTCCTCAGCCTTCTAATAATAAACATCTGTCTTTATTGCCTGCCCTGTGAACTATGGCTTTGCCTGAGCACGTGATGAAGGCTCACAGGAAAGGCTCACAGCTTTATGAATGCCAGGGAGAGGCAGGCACACACTGGTCATATTGAACATCTAAAAAGAACTGAAGCAAAAGACCTACAAAAGAAAATAAATCAGACTTCTCCTTGAATTCTAAAGCCTAACGTGTGTTAAAAGGAAAACCACCAAAACCCAACTGCATTACATCTCCCATGCAGTCCCAGCTTATAGATGAATCAAGTAAATAGCATTATTTCAAGTTAAGTAGGGAAATTAAATACAACACAGTATTTTTGTTTAGGTGTGATTACTGAGAAAAGCTGGAATAGAGCTTCTCATCCACATGGAAACTGGAAACTATTAGAAGTTAAAAGCTGTTGATAAACCTAACAGCTGTAGTAGAACCGCTTATAAACATTATTTAAGCAACATATAGAAACGTAAGAACCAAATCTCATTAAATAAAAGGAGAAAGATTTAAACTAATCAGCAAGTGAGATCTCACATCATATCATCCTCCGTGATTCAGGTTCTCCTATTAATAGAATCTTAAAAGCCGCAGCTAATCTGCAGAATGAGCGCTAATAGCGTGAGCTGCTATTATTGGTAACCACAGCCTTACAGCTGCACATCCACCACAGCCCTGCAAAGCATCGAGAGAAGGCAAGGCAAGAGCTCAGTGTGACCCGCTGTGAACGTATTTTGGCTGGTGGGAATGGGAGGGATGAGATAGATTAACTTCAACTCTTCAACAGCAGTTCCTAAAGCAGTGAGCAACTTTAGGATGGGGAGCGAAAGACCTTATTTTCCATTAAGTGTGAAAAAAAATTGCTACAATTAATAGGAAACTCGCTTCCCATTAGCTGGCTTTCCATTTCGCTGGATAAGTCAACAGAGAAACATGCAAAACTTATGCATCTTCATATAGTAGGAGGTTCCTGAGCTACACTGTTGGTAATAATTGCCCTTAAGGAATATCGTGGATGGGCAAAGATGCTGTCTGTCTTCATTACAATATCATCCTTCACATCCCCGAGTTTGGGAAGAAAATACTGAGTGTACGATCAGATCAGTCTGAACACTGAAAGCACAAAATTCATCAGCAATTAGAGAGGTTCGCCACGAGCACCCATAGGGTCCTTACCAAGCACTGTGATGGTGGTGTAAATTTCCTGCGGGGGATCTGTGTAGAGCTGGCAGAAGTACCGTCCTTCATCAGAAATAGAGACGTTTGTCAGCGACACTCGGAGCTCACTGTTGGAGAAATTCACCAGCTGAAACCTGCTGTCCTTCAGTGCTGTGGAGCAAAGGGATCGTCAGTGGCGACAGATGCAGAAGTCTCTCTTCCCAACACAAAGTCAAAAGTCTGCAGAGATCTGAGCAGCATCTAAAGCAGCTCCTGCCTGTAGCTCGAATCCTGCTCTTGAGTTACAGCTGGGATCTATCGAATGCTTCTGTTCTCAAATCGTTACCAAGAATCAACAGAAGTAAATCAGCCAGGCACAGCATCAAGGCTTAGTTTCAGAGGTGCCAATGGAGTAAGGCTGGGTGTTAGGAAAAATTTATTCTCCAAAAGAGTGGTTGGGCACTGGGATGGGCTGCACAGGGGGGTGGGGGGGTTGTCACCATCCCTGGGTGGGTTCTAGAACCATGGGGATGTGGCACTGGGGAACGTGGTGGGAATGGTGGGATGGGGATGTGAGAGATCTTTTCCAACCTCAATGATTCTATGGCTCAGACAGCTTAATGATGCAGAGGTAAACTGCTTATTGTGAAAATCCACTCCTATATGTCTGCATTTCAGACTGTGTGCAGCGAGTAAACCAGGGGCAGCATAAAAAATAAAAGAAGCAGGGAAAGGATAATTTAACATTTGTTTCCATGACCAGTAGTGGCTGTTTAGAAATCTGGAAACTGAATGTTTCAAATCTTACCAGCAAACACAGAGACCACAAATGTTAGCACAAGTGAAACAAGCCAGGCTCCACAGCCTGCCTGTAGACAGGGCACAAGGTGTTTCAGGAGAGAATGTGCTCTGCCAGATGTTCCTATAACACCCAGTACAATGTCCCAGTATCTCTGGTCCCCGTTGCGACACTACAGACCATCTCAAACATCTCATTCCAGCTATGATGAGGTGGTATGGTCATGAGAGGAAACAAAGCCAGGTTTGCTCAGCAGACCCCAAGGTGATGGGAGATTTTGCTTTGGCTATAATGAGGCAGAGATCGTCTTGAAAATTTCAGCTTTGCCACCAAACAGATTACCTCTGAGAACATTACACTGTCTCTGCTTTGCCCTGTTCAATTTGTTTGTGTCAGCTAAATATTTGGCACTCAATTGCAATTCACCCTGAATTACTACAATCAATTCCTATTGCAAAGAAGATGGTCTGACTTTTAAAGGGGTCCATCAAGGTTTCCATTAAGGAGAAAGATTATGATTGCCTGTCTGATCTGCCCTCTAAAGAATTGACTAAACTTTAAGTGTCCAACATAAAATTAGAAGATCTCAGCATATCCTTTATCCTAACTGCGAACAAAGTGCAGGAAAAGTTGTTACCAAATAATAAAAAAATGGAACTTACGTCTGAAATCTCTGAAATAAATCGTCTGTCTGTTGGGATTGAGGAGCTGAATCACGGAGTCATCACTGTTTTTGACTCGACAGCTGATGGTGGCAACGTCCCCCTCCACTACCGTCACATCTTCTGTTACCAGGTTCTGGCCATCACCTTAGGAAGGAAAGGAAGAGGAAATATGAAAATCATAAGAGACGTCTGAAAGTTTCATTTGGAATACTCAAGATGGCAACACCAGGAAATTTGAGGATGGATTTCCTCCTCTTGACCATCCTGGAAACAATTGAATTAAAGAGGAGTAATTGGAAGAGAGGTCCATGATGGGAATAGTGGAAAAATGACTGCTGTACAGCTAATTGCTTGCCAAATGACCACCGTACGGCCTCATTACAGAGATCTCTTGGAAAGAGTCCAGCGGAGGGCCACAAGGATGGTGAAGGGCCTGGAGCATCTCTCCTATGAAGAAAGGCTGAGTGAACTGGGTCTGTTCAGCCTTGAGAAAAGAAGACTGAGAGGGGACCTGATCCAGGTCTATCAGTATCTGAGGTGTGGGGGGCAGAATGGCGAGGCCGGACTCTTTTCAGTGGTGAGTGGAGACAGGACAAGGGGAAACGGCCGGAAACTGCAGCATAGGAAGTTCTGCACCAATGTGCGAAGGAACTTCTGTACAGTGAGGTGACGGAGCACTGGAACAGGCTGCCCAGGGAGGTGGGGGAGTCTCCTTCTCTGGAGATGTTCAAGACCTGCCTGGATGCTGACCTGTGTGACCTGCTGTAGGGAACCTGCTTTGGCAGGGGGTTGGACTCGATGATCTCTGGAGGTCCCTTCCAACCCCTACAATTCTGTGATTCTGTGATTACAGAGCAAACAAGTCACTTCATTCCCTCTATTTTAAATAATGACCAAAAATGATGAGCAGGGAAAAATCTCCCTGGACTTATCCACCTCTCCATGTCTTAATCCTCATACCAGTCCCAGGAGCAGATGTTCCATGCCATATGCATGGGAACAGCAGAAATTTCCTTCCTCCCTTAAAAAGATGAATATTGTTAAATTACCTTAAAAGAAAAATCTGCTTTCAGAAGCATCTGTCCTTTGACTTCAGCAGATATGCTTTTGTGAACTGGTTTTCGCTTACTACATCTCATCAGTGGGTGCTATTAATGTCCAGAGGTGGGAAAGACGAACTCGATGCAATTATGCCGTGGGAGTCTTGTAATCATTTACAGGTCACCACCTCCAAACTCTCTCTCTAATGAATTGAATCATTGCATCAGATGCACATGGAGAAATCTGGTTCGCGTTATAAAGAATGCAGAGGACCTTGATTTGAAAAAAAAAGAAAAAGAAGCATTTTGCATTTCATGTTTTCCACACCTTCTACGTCAGGCTACAGCAAAGCAGAGCTCTGTTGGAGAGGGGAAGAGGAACCAAAGCCCCTCCTGTGGGCAGCTCACAGCTTGTCTGCCTTCTGCATGGACATGGGGAGAACCACAGTGCAGCTTCACTTATAGGTGGCCCAAGGAAGGGGGAGAAACTTTGAGACTCAAAACACCCAGAGATGGTTGTTATGCTCTGGTTTGTCTTTTTTCTTGCCTTCTCTCCACCTTTTTTTAGTGAGCTGCTACTGTACTGACCATGGTCAAACCTCTCGGGTCAGAAGATGAGCACCCAGCCACACAAATGTGCTACCAACAGTCCCACTACGATTTTCTTCAACACTTCCAACCACGGCAGCACAAACGTTTGTCACATACAGCCTACCTAAGCAAAGCTAAGGGATGCAATAGCATCATTCACTTAGGAACTTATAGTACCGCGATACAAGACTTTACACCCAGCCAACTGGGTCTGATGCTGATCACAGACTGCTGTGGGTAGCACACCAACGACCAGAAGTGATCCTCAGCCCCCACCTGCCCACAGCCAGGCTCCAGCAGAGGCTGTGCTGCAAGATTCCAGCAGCAGTGCAAGCCAAAATCCGGGCAACCTAATGGAGATGTGGTGTCCCTGTTCACTGCAGGGGAGTCGGACTTGATGGCCTTCAGAGGTCCCTTCTAACTCAAAGGATTCTATGATCCTATGATTCCATTCTATTCACCACTAACTGCTCCCAGGGAATGATTTTATCAAACCCATTCAAAACAAGGTTCTTGCACAAGGATCAGCTTGATATGTTCTCATAAATGCAATATTCGCTACAAATCATTAACAAAGCTATTAAGACTTGATTTCCATCTAAGCAATTACTGCGAGCATATTTTTTTACATTTACTTTAAAAGACTCAATCCTATTTTCAATTCATTAAACTGTTCCTTGCGTTTACTGAGTTTTACATCAGCTTGGAAGCCTATTTGAATTAATAAAAATTACAGTAGAAGTAATTTAGAAATAAATTATTTGAAGTTTAAGCCACTGAAGCTTTTCATGCTGGAATGCTGCTACGTTAAGCCTGCTGACTGATTGCTTTGGAAGTCCAGCATCGAGGTCTGGGCCGGCGTCAGGATCTGACTCAAGGAATATTTGCACACCCGCAGGCTTTGGGGTTAATGAGAGGCACAGGGCACACGAGGACAACACCCCACAGTCTGACACAGCCATCAGCTCAACCGTAGTTGATTTCTGTGTATTTATTCTGAACCAGAGGGCATCCCATCCGGCTGTTGTTTGCACAGATTCCTTTGCTCTGCTGACCTAAATTTGTTTGCTTAACTAACAGCACAAGGCAGTACGAGTTAAAGCTTTTGGTTATCTGCATTCACATCTGCTCCCAGTTACCAAGAACAGCATCAATTACAAACTTCAAATTAAATAAACATGCAGTGTGAAGCGAGAACTCTCTAGACCCATTTTCACTTAAACATTTCGGGAAGTTATTTGCTAATATTTACCAGCGCTATGCAAGCATTCCGGGGAGTATTACTTTCACCAAAATACAGACATTTAAAGCACCACAACGTCTTTTAATGGCATATTTGGATAGAGAGAGGGAGAATCATAGCATGGCTCAGGTTGGAGAGGAGCTCAAAGCCCACCCAGTGCCACCCCGGCCGTGGGCAGGGCTGCCCCCCACCAGCTCAGGCTGCCCAGGGCCCCATCCCACCTGGCCCTGAGTGCCTGCAGGGATGGGGCACCCACAGCTTCTCAACATCTACAACTCGTCAGTTTTTGAACTGTACAGACATCAAATGGAATCACAGAAAGAGAGTAAAAAAAAAAAAAAATAAAAGAAAGAAAGAAAAAAAAGGAAGGCTATTATTGATAAAGAACTCTCCTCAGTGCTCTGTAACATAAGGGACAGACTCAAAGATCAGACTTCGTATTTCAAACCTGGGTAGGATTGATTAAATCTCAACTTTGCCCACATAATTCACTTCCCTTTGGGCTCTGTTTATAAAGTTATGAAGAGAATCGAGCCTCTGTTTCCAGCAAGGTGTTTGAATCCCTTAGCATGCACACAAGGAGATCGAGCCTAGCATGAAAAAAGTGGAAGTGAAAAAACTGCAGCCATTTTCTGAAGTCATTAAGGCCATAGAAAAAGAGAACAAAAAATTGCAAATGAAAATCAGTTTTTTTAAGCCCTACCCACACTCAGCAGGCAATCTTTTTGCCTGTGCACACACATAACCTGTGCTCACAGGTAGGCAGTTCTTCAAAACATGCTTTCCTGGACTGAGCTTCTCATCGCTGCCTACACAAACTGGATGACTTACACCTGACGTAAGATGCAAGAATATTCTTGAGCTGAAGTGTAACACATTGCTTTTGAGAGAGGAAAACAGGAACGTGAGATGAGCCAGCTTGTGAGATGGGCTTCAGGGGGAACTGCTGTATGTGGAACTGCCCCATCCCTGCAGGCATTCAAGGCCAGGCTGGATGTGGCTCTGGGCAGCCTGGGCTGCTGGTTGTGACCTGCACACAGCAGAGGGTTGGAACTGGATGAGCACTGTGCTCCTTTTCAACCCAGGCCATTCTATGATACACGTGCATCATACATGTATAAAATTAATGAGCACATGGAATAACCAAAACAGATACAATGTAAGGGAAAGCAAAAAAATGCTCTGTGTGTCTCCTTTACTGTATAAAGCAATTCTTTGGCTGTGCAATGTAGAAAACCTATGGGAAGGAAGGACAAGGTGGAGGGAAGTAATGCACTCAGGGAAAGATTGTGGCTAGAAGCTAAACAATTTTTACACTTGTATTTCTGGATTGGACCACTGCAGTATTTGTTTCTAAGGCTGCAAAGAAAGAAGACTTTGAACAGCAAATTGTGTTAGAACAAGTTTCTCTTAGATGGGCACAGTGCAGGGACCTTGGCTCATATGCAGTGGTCACATTGAAAATTAATTCTTTTTTCCACTTGCAGCACATCAGGATGGAGTGAAGAATCAGGGGGAGGAGATGGAAAGATGAGAAATACGTGCTTGTGAACATGCCTCTTCAATTCCCAACACAACACCAGCCACAGGTACTCATCATGGCTGATAGCACTGCTGATTCCATACACAGAAAACAGAAACGCTTTTCAAAAAAGAGTAATTTTCATGAAACCTCAACTATGTAAACTCACAGAATTCCTCTTAATAAATTGAGTCGAGGGAAAAAAAAACAACCAACCAACCAGAAACCTACATTGAAATATACGGAGTATTTGTTTGTGTCTGGGAGGAAAAACATGACATGATGATCAATCCACAGAATTAATGTAATTTTGATGTCAAAACTTACCAATTTCAGCTATCTAAGAAGAACGAAACGATTAAACAACCAACTAAGGGTTGAGAGAAGCATTGTAGAAGGGTTATAAACACCTTGCAATCTTCCTACATCAGAGCCTTTGTTTCCTTGTCACTGCTATTCCACAAAGCAGCTACTGTGCTCTTCCCACCCATCACAAAGACCAGCATCCCCACGAAGCATCACAATCTGCCTCTTCAGAAAGACCACAGAAACCGATCAGGCATTCTGCAGCCATCAGATGCTATGGAGCAGCAAGGAGGAGAAAAACAAATCGCCACTGGCTTGGCAATTTGGCTTTAAGGAGATGGGACAGAAATGACGACGGCGTGCTGAAAGCAAGTTGCTGGAGCTCAGTGCATCTGGCCCTGCAGGCTGTACTAACACAGAGCATCGTCACAGTCGAACTTTCGAGAAGAATGGACAATCCACACTAATTGTGTCGGCAACAAAAGGCAATTGCTTCCCACAGAGTTAATTTCATGACATCTTTTCATGCACAAGAGAATGATAGCAATTTTAGATCGGGCTGTCTACAAAATTGTACGTGCACGTAAGAGCATGAGACACAGCTTATGGCACGTAGGAAAAATGTGCTCAAGGAACGAGTCCTGAGTCAGTGCCTTTGCACTGCTTTGCTCACAGAGGTGATGTGCACTAAGATGCACCATTCTGCCTCCACGAGCAGCCCAACTCCAGACTCAGACACTGACTGCACCAGCTTCAAGGGCACCTGTTAGTATTGACAGGCTGAGGGAGTGTAATTGCACTATTATTAGTCTCTTCGCATCTCCCAGTCCATTTTGTCTGCCAAAGAGAGATGCTGAAAGCCTTGCAAGTTAAAAGTTGCGAGTGACACAGCAGCAGGGCTGAGTGCTGGTGCGCAGCAGGCATCACCTTTGAGCACCCATCCATGGCACTAAGCTGGAGCATGCGACCTTGGCCAGAGACACCACGTTGGAGCACATGTCCATTGCCTACAGAGACACCA